>NC_090439.1:229986316-230353816 GCF_031143425.1 Pleurodeles waltl
TTCTGGGTAACAGAACCTGGTCCGAGCCACACAAATCACCCCATCTTGGATTCCCCTAGGTCTCTAGTTTTCAGAAATGCACAGGTTTGGTAGGTTTCCCTAGGTGGCGGCTGAGCTACAAGCCAAAATCTACAGGTAGGCACTTTGCAAAAAACACCTCTGTTTTCCTTCACAAATTTGGATGTGTCCACGTTGCGCTTTGGGGCGTTTTCTGTCACGGGCGCTAGGCCTACCCACACAAGTGAGGTATCATTTTTATCGGGAGACGTGGGGGAACGCTGGGTGGAAGGAAATGTGTGGCTCCTCTCAGATTCCAGAACTTTCTGCCACAGAAATGTTAGGAACATGTGTTTTTTTAGCCAAATTTTGAGGTTTGCAAAGGATTCTGGGTAACAGAACCTGGTCCGAGCCACACAAGTCACCCCATCTTGGATTCCCCTAGGTCTCTAGTTATCAGAAATGCACAGGTTTGGTAGGTTTCTCTAGGTGCGGCTGAGCTACAAGCCAAAATCTACAGGTAGGCACTTTGCAAAAAACACCTCTGTTTTCCTTCAAAAATTGGGCTGTGTCTACGTTGCACTTTGGGGCGTTTCCTGTCGCGGGCGCTAGGCCTACCCACACAAGTGAGGTATCATTTTTATCGGGAGACGTGGGGGAACGCTGGGTGGAAGGAAATTCGTGGCTCCTCTCAGATTCCAGAATTTTCTGCCACAGAAATGTGAGGAACATGTGTTTTTTTAGCCAAATTTTGAGGTTTGCAAAGGATTCTGGGTAACAGAACCTGGTCCGAGCCACACAAGTCACCCCATCTTGGATTCCCCTAGGTCTCTAGTTTTCAGAAATGCACAGGTTTGGTAGGTTTCCCTAGGTGGCGGCTGAGCAACAAGCCAAAATCTACAGGTAGGCACTTTGCAAAAAACACCTCTGTTTTCCTTCACAAATATGGATGTGTCCACGTTGCGCTTTGGGGCGTTTTCTGTTGCGGGCGCTAGGCCTACCCACACAAGTGAGGTGTCATTTTTATCGGGTGACGTGGGGGAACGCTGGGTGGAAGGAAATTTGTGGCTCCTCTCAGATTCCACAACTTTCTGCCACAGAAATGTTAGGAACATGTGTTTTTTTAGCCAAATTTTGAGGTTTGCAAAGGATTCTGGTTAACAGAACCTGGTCCGAGCCACACAAGTCACCCATCTTGGATTCCCCTAGGTCTCTAGTTTTCAGAAATGGACAGGTTTGGTAGGTTTCCCTAGGTGGCGGCTGAGCTACAGGCCAAAATCTACAGGTAGGCACTTTGCAAAAAACACCTCTGTTTTCCTTCAAAAATTTGGCTGTGTCCACGTTGCGCTTTGGGGCATTTCCTGTCACGGGCGCTAGGCCTACCCACACAAGTGAGGTATCATTTTTATCGGGAGACGTGGGGGAATGCTGGGTGGAAGGAAATTCGTGGCTCCTCTCAGATTCCAGAACTTTCTGCCACAGAAATGTGAGGAACATGTGTTTTTTTAGCCAAATTGTGAGGTTTGCAAAGGATTCTGGGTAACAGAACCTGGTCCGAGCCACAAAAGTCACCCCATCTTGGATTCCTCTAGGTCTCTAGTTTTCAGAAATGCACAGGTTTGGTAGGTTTCCCTAGGTGGCGGCTGAGTTACAGGCCAAAATCTACAGGTAGGCACTTTGCAAAAAACACCACTGTTTTCCTTCAAAAATTTGTCTGTGTCCACGTTGCGCTTTGGGGCATTTCCTGTCACGGGCGCTAGGCCTACCCACACAAGTGAGGTATCATTTTTATCGGGAGACATGGGGGAACGCTGGGTGGAAGGAAATTCGTGGCTCCTCTCAGATTCCAGAACTTTCTGCCACAGAAATGTGAGGAACATGTGTTTTTTTAGCCAAATTTTGAGGTTTGCAAAGGATTCTGGGTAACAGAACCTGGTCCGAGCCACACAAGTCACCCCATCTTGGATTCCCCTAGGTCTCTAGTTTTCAGAAATGCACAGGTTTGGTAGGTTTCCCTGGGTGGCGGCTGAGCTACAAGCCAAAACCTACTGGTAGGCACTTTGCAAAAAACACCTCTGTTTTCCTTCACAAATTTGGATGTGTCCACGTTGCGCTTTGGGGCGTTTTCTGTCACGGGCGCTAGGCCTACCCACACAAGTGAGGTATCATTTTTATCGGGAGACGTGGGGGAACGCTGGGTGGAAGGAAATTTGTGGCTCCTCTCAGATTCCAGAACTTTCTGCCACAGAAATGTTAGGAACATGTGTTTTTTTAGCCAAATTTTGAGGTTTGCAAAGGATTCTGGGTAACAGAACCTGGTCCGAGCCACACAAGTCACCCCATCTTGGATTCCCCTAGGTCTCTAGTTATCAGAAATGCACAGGTTTGGTAGGTTTCTCTAGGTGCGGCTGAGCTACAAGCCAAAATCTACAGGTAGGCACTTTGCAAAAAACACCTCTGTTTTCCTTCAAAAATTGGGCTGTGTCTACGTTGCACTTTGGGGCGTTTCCTGTCGCGGGCGCTAGGCCTACCCACACAAGTGAGGTATCATTTTTATCGGGAGACGTGGGGGAACGCTGGGTGGAAGGAAATTCGTGGCTCCTCTCAGATTCCACAATTTTCTGCCACAGAAATGTGAGGAACATGTGTTTTTTTAGCCAAATTTTGAGGTTTGCAAAGGATTCTGGGTAACAGAACCTGGTCCGAGCCACACAAGTCACCCCATCTTGGATTCCCCTAGGTCTCTAGTTTTCAGAAATGCACAGGTTTGGTAGGTTTCCCTAGGTGGCGGCTGAGCAACAAGCCAAAATCTACAGGTAGGCACTTTGCAAAAAACACCTCTGTTTTCCTTCACAAATATGGATATGTCCACGTTGCGCTTTGGGGCGTTTTCTGTGGCGGGCGCTAGGCCTACCCACACAAGTGAGGTATCATTTTTATCGGGCGACGTGGGGGAACGCTGGGTGGAAGGAAATTTGTGGCTCCTCTCAGATTCCACAACTTTCTGCCACAGAAATGTTAGGAACATGTGTTTTTTTAGCCAAATTTTGAGGTTTGCAAAGGATTCTGGTTAACAGAACCTGGTCCGAGCCACACAAGTCACCCCATCTTGGATTCCCCTAGGTCTCTAGTTTTCAGAAATGGACAGGTTTGGTCGGTTTCCCTAGGTGGCGGCTGAGCTACAGGTCAAAATCTACAGGTAGGCACTTTGCAAAAAACACCTCTGTTTTCCTTCAAAAATTTGGCTGTGTCCACGTTGCGCTTTGGGGCATTTCCTGTCACGGGCGCTAGGCCTACCCACACAAGTGAGGTATCATTTTTATCGGGAGACGTGGGGGAATGCTGGGTGGAAGGAAATTCGTGGCTCCTCTCAGATTCCAGAACTTTCTGCCACAGAAATGTGAGGAACATGTGTTTTTTTAGCCAAATTGTGAGGTTTGCAAAGGATTCTGGGTAACTGAACCTGGTCCGAGCCACACAAGTCACCCCATCTTGGATTCCTCTAGGTCTCTAGTTTTCAGAAATGCACAGGTTTGGTAGGTTTCCCTAGGTGGCGGCTGAGTTACAGGCCAAAATCTACAGGTAGGCACTTTGCAAAAAACACCACTGTTTTCCTTCAAAAATTTGTCTGTGTCCACGTTGCACTTTGGGGCATTTCCTGTCACGGGCGCTAGGCCTACCCACACAAGTGAGGTATCATTTTTATCGGGAGACGTGGGGGAACGCTGGGTGGAAGGAAATTCTTGGCTCCTCTCAGATTCCAGAACTTTCTGCCACAGAAATGTGAGGAACATGTGTTTTTTTAGCCAAATTTTGAGGTTTGCAAAGGATTCTGGGTAACAGAACCTGGTCCGAGCCACACAAGTCACCCCATCTTGGATTCCCCTAGGTCTCTAGTTTTCAGAATTGCACAGGTTTGGTAGGTTTCCCTGGGTGGCGGCTGAGCTACAAGCCAAAATCTACAGGTAGGCACTTTGCAAAAAACACCTCTGTTTTCCTTCACAAATTTGGATGTGTCCACGTTGCGCTTTGGGGCGTTTTCTGTCGCGGGCGCTAGGCCTACCCACACAAGTGAGGTATCATTTTTATCGGGAGACATGGGGGAACGCTGGGTGGAAGGAAATATGTGGCTCCTCTCAGATTCCAGAACTTTCTGCCACAGAAATGTTAGGAACATGTGTTTTTTTAGCCAAATTTTGAGGTTTGCAAAGGATTCTGGGTAACAGATCCTGGTCCGAGCCACACAAGTCACCCCATCTTGGATTCCCCTAGGTCTCTAGTTTTCAGAAATGCACAGGTTTGGTAGGTTTCCCTAGGTGGCGACTGAGCTACAGGCCAAAACCTACAGGTAGGCACTTTGAAAAAACACCTCTGTTTTCCTTCAAAAATTTGGCAGTGTCCACGTTGCGCTTTGGGGCATTTCCTGTCACGGGCGCTAGGCCTACCCACACAAGTGAGGTATCATTTTTATCAGGAGACGTGGGGGAACGCTGGGTGGAAGGAAATTCGTGGCTCCTCTCAGATTCCAGAACTTTCTGCCACAGAAATATAAGGAACATGTGTTTTTTTTGCCAAATTTTGAGGTTTGCAAAGGATTCTGGGTAACAGAACCTGGTCCGAACAACACAAGTCACCCCATCTTGGATTCCCCTACGTCTCTAGTTTTCAGAAATGCACAGGTTTGGTAGGTTTCCCTAGGTGGCGGCTGAGCTACAAGCCAAAATCTACAGGTAGGCACTTTGCAAAAAACCCCTCTGTTTTCCTTCACAAATTTGGATGTGTCCACGTTGCGCTTTGGGGCGTTTTCTGTCACGGGCGCTAGGCCTACCCACACAAGTGAGGTATCATTTTTATCGGGAGACGTGGGGGAACGCTGGGTGGAAGGAAATTTGTGGCTCCTCTCAGATTCCAGAACTTTCTGCCACAGAAATGTTAGGAACATGTGTTTTTTTAGCCAAATTTTGAGGTTTGCAAAGGATTCTGGGTAACAGAACCTGGTCCGAGCCACACAAGTCACCCCATCTTGGATTCCCCTAGGTCTCTAGTTTTCAGAAATGCACAGGATTGGTAGGTTTCTCTAGGTGCGGCTGAGCTACAAGCCAAAATCTACAGGTAGGCACTTTGCAAAAAACACCTCTGTTTTCCTTCAAAAATTGGGCTGTGTCTACGTTGCACTTTGGGGCGTTTCCTGTCGCGGGCGCTAGGCCTACCCACACAAGTGAGGTATCATTTTTATCGGGAGACGTGGGGGAACGCTGGGTGGAAGGAAATTCGTGGCTCCTCTCAGATTCCAGAACTTTCTGCCACAGAAATGTGAGGAACATGTGTTTTTTTACCCAAATTTTGAGGTTTGCAAAGGATTCTGGGTAACAGAACCTGGTCCGAGCCACACAAGTCACCCCATCTTGGATTCCCCTAGGTCTCTAGTTTTCAGAAATGCACAGGTTTGGTAGGTTTTCCTAGGTGGCGGCTGAGCTACAAGCCAAAATCTACAGGTAGGCACTTTGCAAAAAACACCTCTGTTTCCTTCACAAAATTGGATGTGTCCACGTTGCGCTTTGGGGCGTTTTCTGTCGCGGGCGCTAGGCCTACCCACACAAGTGAGGTATCATTTTTATCGGGTGACGTGGGGGAACGCTGGGTGGAAGGAAATTTGTGGCTCCTATCAGATTCCAGAACTTTCTGCCACAGAAATGTTAGGAACATGTGTTTTTTTAGCCAAATTTTGAGGTTTGCAAAGGATTCTGGTTAACAGAACCTGGTCCGAGCCACACAAGTCACCCCATCTTGGATTCCCCTAGGTCTCTTGTTTTCAGAAATGGATTGGTTTGGTAGGTTTCCCTAGGTGGCGGCTGAGCTACAGGCCAAAATCTACAGGTAGGCACTTTGCAAAAAACACGTCTGTTTTCCTTCAAACATTTGGCTGTGTCCACATTGCGCTTTGGGTCATTTCCTGTCACGGGCGCTAGGCCTACCCACACAAGTGAGGTATCATTTTTATCGGGAGACATGGGGGAACGCTGGGTGGAAGGAAATTCGTGGCTCCTCTCAGATTCCAGAACTTTCTGCCACAGAAATGTTAGGAACATGTGTTTTTTTAGCCAAATTTTGAGGTTTGCAAAGGATTCTGGGTAACAGAACCTGGTCCGAGCCACACAAGTCACCCCATCTTGGATTCCCCTAGGTCTCTAGTTATCAGAAATGCACAGGTTTGGTAGGTTTCTCTAGGTGCGGCTGAGCTACAAGCCAAAATCTACAGGTAGGCACTTTGCAAAAAACACCTCTGTTTTCCTTCAAAAATTGGGCTGTGTCTACGTTGCACTTTGGGGCGTTTCCTGTCGCGGGCGCTAGGCCTACCCACACAAGTGAGGTATCATTTTTATCGGGAGACGTGGGGGAACGCTGGGTGGAAGGAAATTCGTGGCTCCTCTCAGATTCCAGAATTTTCTGCCACAGAAATGTGAGGAACATGTGTTTTTTTAGCCAAATTTTGAGGTTTGCAAAGGATTGTGGGTAACAGAACCTGGTCCGAGCCACACAAGTCACCCCATCTTGGATTCCCCTAGGTCTCTAGTTTTCAGAAATGCACAGGTTTGGTAGGTTTCCCTAGGTGGCGGCTGAGCAACAAGCCAAAATCTACAGGTAGGCACTTTGCAAAAAACACCTCTGTTTTCCTTCACAAATATGGATATGTCCACGTTGCGCTTTGGGGCGTTTTCTGTTGCGGGCGCTAGGCCTACCCACACAAGTGAGGTATCATTTTTATCGGGTGACGTGGGGGAACGCTGGGTGGAAGGAAATTTGTGGCTCCTCTCAGATTCCACAACTTTCTGCCACAGAAATGTTAGGAACATGTGTTTTTTTAGCCAAATTTTGAGGTTTGCAAAGGATTCTGGTTAACAGAACCTGGTCCGAGCCACACAAGTCACCCCATCTTGGATTCCCCTAGGTCTCTAGTTTTCAGAAATGGACAGGTTTGGTCGGTTTCCCTAGGTGGCGGCTGAGCTACAGGCCAAAATCTACAGGTAGGCACTTTGCAAAAAACACCTCTGTTTTCCTTCAAAAATTTGGCTGTGTCCATGTTGCGCTTTGGGGCATTTCCTGTCACGGGCGCTAGGCCTACCCACACAAGTGAGGTATCATTTTTATCGGGAGACGTGGGGGAATGCTGGGTGGAAGGAAATTCGTGGCTCCTCTCAGATTCCAGAACTTTCTGCCACAGAAATGTGAGGAACATGTGTTTTTTTAGCCAAATTGTGAGGTTTGCAAAGGATTCTGGGTAACTGAACCTGGTCCGAGCCACACAAGTCACCCCATCTTGGATTCCTCTAGGTCTCTAGTTTTCAGAAATGCACAGGTTTGGTAGGTTTCCCTAGGTGGCGGCTGAGTTACAGGCCAAAATCTACAGGTAGGCACTTTGCAAAAAACACCACTGTTTTCCTTCAAAAATTTGTCTGTGTCCACGTTGCACTTTGGGGCATTTCCTGTCACGGGCGCTAGGCCTACCCACACAAGTGAGGTATCATTTTTATCGGGAGACGTGGGGGAACGCTGGGTGGAAGGAAATTCTTGGCTCCTCTCAGATTCCAGAACTTTCTGCCACAGAAATGTGAGGAACATGTGTTTTTTTAGCCAAATTTTGAGGTTTGCAAAGGATTCTGGGTAACAGAACCTGGTCCGAGCCACACAAGTCACCCCATCTTGGATTCCCCTAGGTCTCTAGTTTTCAGAAATGCACAGGTTTGGTAGGTTTCCCTGGGTGGCGGCTGAGCTACAAGCCAAAATCTACAGGTAGGCACTTTGCAAAAAACACCTCTGTTTTCCTTCACAAATTTGGATGTGTCCACGTTGCGCTTTGGGGCGTTTTCTGTCGCGGGCGCTAGGCCTACCCACACAAGTGAGGTATCATTTTTATCGGGAGACATGGGGGAACGCTGGGTGGAAGGAAATATGTGGCTCCTCTCAGATTCCAGAACTTTCTGCCACAGAAATGTTAGGAACATGTGTTTTTTTAGCCAAATTTTGAGGTTTGCAAAGGATTCTGGGTAACAGATCCTGGTCCGAGCCACACAAGTCACCCCATCTTGGATTCCCCTAGGTCTCTAGTTTTCAGAAATGCACAGGTTTGATAGGTTTCCCTAGGTGGCGACTGAGCTACAGGCCAAAATCTACAGGTAGGCACTTTGAAAAAACACCTCTGTTTTCCTTCAAAAATTTGGCAGTGTCCACGTTGCGCTTTGGGGCATTTCCTGTCACGGGCGCTAGGCCTACCCACACAAGTGAGGTATCATTTTTATCAGGAGACGTGGGGGAACGCTGGGTGGAAGGAAATTCGTGGCTCCTCTCAGATTCCAGAACTTTCTGCCACAGAAATATGAGGAACATGTGTTTTTTTTGCCAAATTTTGAGGTTTGCAAAGGATTCTGGGTAACAGAACCTGGTCCGAACAACACAAGTCACCCCATCTTAGATTCCCCTAGGTCTCTAGTTTTCAGAAATACACAGGTTTGGTAGGTTTCCCTAGGTGGCGGCTGAGCTACAAGCCAAAATCTACAGGTAGGCACTTTGCAAAAAACCCCTCTGTTTTCCTTCACAAATTTGGATGTGTCCACGTTGCGCTTTGGGGCGTTTTCTGTCACGGGCGCTAGGCCTACCCACACAAGTGAGGTATCATTTTTATCGGGAGACGTGGGGGAACGCTGGGTGGAAGGAAATTTGTGGCTCCTCTCAGATTCCAGAACTTTCTGCCACAGAAATGTTAGGAACATGTGTTTTTTTAGCCAAATTTTGAGGTTTGCAAAGGATTCTGGGTAACAGAACCTGGTCCGAGCCACACAAGTCACCCCATCTTGGATTCCCCTAGGTCTCTAGTTTTCAGAAATGCACAGGATTGGTAGGTTTCTCTAGGTGCGGCTGAGCTACAAGCCAAAATCTACAGGTAGGCACTTTGCAAAAAACACCTCTGTTTTCCTTCAAAAATTGGGCTGTGTCTACGTTGCACTTTGGGGCGTTTCCTGTCGCGGGCGCTAGGCCTACCCACACAAGTGAGGTATCATTTTTATCGGGAGACGTGGGGGAACGCTGGGTGGAAGGAAATTCGTGGCTCCTCTCAGATTCCAGAACTTTCTGCCACAGAAATGTGAGGAACATGTGTTTTTTTACCCAAATATTGAGGTTTGCAAAGGATTCTGGGTAACAGAACCTGGTCCGAGCCACACAAGTCACCCCATCTTGGATTCCCCTAGGTCTCTAGTATTCAGAAATGCACAGGTTTGGTAGGTTTTCCTAGGTGGCGGCTGAGCTACAAGCCAAAATCTACAGGTAGGCACTTTGCAAAAAACACCTCTGTTTCCTTCACAAAATTGGATGTGTCCACGTTGCGCTTTGGGGCGTTTTCTGTCGCGGGCGCTAGGCCTACCCACACAAGTGAGGTATCATTTTTATCGGGTGACGTGGGGGAACGCTGGGTGGAAGGAAATTTGTGGCTCCTATCAGATTCCAGAACTTTCTGCCACAGAAATGTTAGGAACATGTGTTTTTTTAGCCAAATTTTGAGGTTTGCAAAGGATTCTGGTTAACAGAACCTGGTCCGAGCCACACAAGTCACCCCATCTTGGATTCCCCTAGGTCTCTTGTTTTCAGAAATGGATTGGTTTGGTAGGTTTCCCTAGGTGGCGGCTGAGCTACAGGCCAAAATCTACAGGTAGGCACTTTGCAAAAAACACGTCTGTTTTCCTTCAAACATTTGGCTGTGTCCACATTGCGCTTTGGGTCATTTCCTGTCACGGGCGCTAGGCCTACCCACACAAGTGAGGTATCATTTTTATCGGGAGACATGGGGGAACGCTGGGTGGAAGGAAATTCGTGGCTCCTCTCAGATTCCAGAACTTTCTGCCACAGAAATGTGAGGAACATATTTTTTTTTAGCCAAATTGTGAGGTTTTCAAAGGATTCTGGGTAAGAGAACCTGGTCCGAGCCACACAAGTCACCCCATCTTGGATTCCTCTAGGTCTCTAGCTTTCAGAAATGCACAGGTTTGGTAGGTTTCCCTAGGTGGCGGCTGAGCTACAGGCCAAAATCTACAGGTAGGCACTTTGTAAAAAACACCTCTGTTTTCCTTCAAAAATTTGTCTGTGTCCACGTTGCGCTTTGGGGCATTTCCTGTCACGGGCGCTAGGCCTACCCACACCAGTGAGGTATCATTTTTATCGGGAGACGTGGGGAAACGCTGGGTGGAAGGAAATTCGTGGCTCCTCTCAGATTCCAGAACTTTCTGCCACAGAAATGTGAGGAACATGTGTTTTTTTAGCCAAATTTTGAGGTTTGCAAAGGATTCTGGGTAACAGAACCTGGTCCGAGCCACACAAGTCACCCCATCTTGGATTCCACTAGATCTCTAGTTTTCAGAAATGCACAGGTTTGGTAGGTTTCCCTAGGTGGCGGCTGAGCTACAAGCCGAAATCTACAGGTAGGCACTTTGCAAAAAACACCTCTGTTTTCCTTCAAAAATTTGGCTGTGTCTACGTTGCGCTTTGGGGCGCTTCCTGTCGCGGGCGCTAGGCCTACCCACACAAGTGAGGTATCATTTTTATCGGGAGACATGGGGGAACGCTGGGAGGAAGGAAATTCGTGGCTCCTCTCAGATTCCAGAACTTTCTGCCACAGAAATGTTAGGAACATGTGTTTTTTTAGCCAAATTTTGAGGTTTGCAAAGGATTCTGGGTAACAGATCCTGGTCCGAGCCACACAAGTCACCCCATCTTCGATTCCCCTAGGTCTCTAGTTTTCAGAAATGCACAGGTTTGGTAACTTTCCCTAGGTGGCGACTGAGCTACAGGCCAAAATCTACAGGTAGGCACTTTGAAAAAACACCTCTGTTTTCCTTCAAAAATTTGGCTGTGTCCACGTTGCGCTTTGGGGCATTTCCTGTCACGGGCGCTAGGCCTACCCACACAAGTGAGGTATCATTTTTATCAGGAGACGTGGGGGAACGCTGGGTGGAAGGAAATTTGTGGCTCCTCTCAGATTCCAGAACTTTCTGCCACAGAAATATGAGGAACATGTGTTTTTTTTGCCAAATTTTGAGGTTTGCAAAGGATTCTGGGTAACAGAACCTGGTCCGAACAACACAAGTCACCCCAGCTTGGATTCCCCTAGGTCTCTAGTTTTCAGAAATGCACAGGTTTGGTAGGTTTCCCTAGGTGGCGGCTGAGCTACAAGCCAAAATCTACAGGTAGGCACTTTGCAAAAAACCCCTCTGTTTTCCTTCACAAATTTGGATGTGTCCACGTTGCGCTTTGGGGCGTTTTCTGTCACGGGCGCTAGGCCTACCCACACAAGTGAGGTATCATTTTTATCGGGAGACGTGGGGGAACGCTGGGTGGAAGGAAATTTGTGGCTCCTCTCAGATTCCAGAACTTTCTGCCACAGAAATGTTAGGAACATGTGTTTTTTTAGCCAAATTTTGAGGTTTGCAAAGGATTCTGGGTAACAGAACCTGGTCCGAGCCACACAAGTCACCCCATCTTGGATTCCCCTAGGTCTCTAGTTTTCAGAAATGCACAGGTTTGGTAGGTTTCTCTAGGTGCGGCTGAGCTACAAGCCAAAATCTACAGGTAGGCACTTTGCAAAAAACACCTCTGTTTTCCTTCAAAAATTGGGCTGTGTCTACGTTGCACTTTGGGGCGTTTCCTGTCGCGGGCGCTAGGCCTACCCACACAAGTGAGGTATCATTTTTATCGGGAGACGTGGGGGAACGCTGGGTGGAAGGAAATTCGTGGCTCCTCTCAGATTCCAGAACTTTCTGCCACAGAAATGTGAGGAACATGTGTTTTTTTAGCCAAATTGTGAGGTTTGCAAAGGATTCTGGGTAACAGAACCTGGTCCGAACAACACAAGTCACCCCATCTTGGATTGCCCTAGGTCTCTAGTTTTCAGAAATGCACAGGTTTGGTAGGTTTCCCTAGGTGACGGCTGAGCTACAAGCCAAAATCTACAGGTAGGCACTTTGCAAAAAACACCTCTGTTTTCCTTTACAAATTTGGATGTGTCCACGTTGCGCTTTGGGGCGTTTTCTGTCACGGGCGCTAGGCCTACCCACACAAGTGAGGTATCATTTGTATCGTGAGACGTGGGGGAACGCTGGGTGGAAGGAAATTTGTGGCTCCTCTCAGATTCCAGAACTTTCTGCCACAGAAATGTTAGGAACATGTGTTTTTTTAGCCAAATTTTGAGGTTTGCAAAGGATTCTGGGTAACAGAACCTGGTCCGAGCCACACAAGTCACCCCATCTTGGATTCCCCTAGGTCTCTAGTTTTCAGAAATGCACAGGTTTGGTAGGTTTCCCTAGGTGGCGGCTGAGCTACAAGCCAAAATCTACAGGTAGGCACTTTGCAAAAAACACCTCTGTCTCCTTCACAAAATTGGATGTGTCCACGTTGCGCTTTGGGGCGTTTTCTGTCGCGGGCGCTAGGCCTACCCACACAAGTGAGGTATCATTTTTATCGGGTGACGTGGGGGAACGCTGGGTGGAAGGAAATTTGTGGCTCCTATCAGATTCCAGAACTTTCTGCCACAGAAATGTTAGGAACATGTGTTTTTGTAGCCAAATTTTGAGGTTTGCAAAGGATTCTGGTTAACAGAACCTGGTCCGAGCCACACAAGTCACCCCATCTTGGATTCCCCTAGGTCTCTTGTTTTCAGAAATGGACAGGTTTGGTAGGTTTCCCTAGGTGGCGGCTGAGCTACAGGCCAAAATCTACAGGTAGGCACTTTGCAAAAAACACGTCTGTTTTCCTTCAAAAATTTGGCTGTGTCCACATTGCGCTTTGGGTCATTTCCTGTCACGGGCGCTAGGCCTACCCACACAAGTGAGGTATCATTTTTATCGGGAGACATGGGGGAACGCTGGGTGGAAGGAAATTCGTGGCTCCTCTCAGATTCCAGAACTTTCTGCCACAGAAATGTGAGGAACATATTTTTTTTTAGCCAAATTGAGAGGTTTGCAAAGGATTCTGGGTAAGAGAACCTGGTCCGAGCCACACAAGTCACCCCATCTTGGATTCCTCTAGGTCTCTAGTTTTCAGAAATGCACTGGTTTGGTAGGTTTCCCTAGGTGGCGGCTGAGCTACAGGCCAAAATCTACAGGTAGGCACTTTGTAAAAAACACCTCTGTTTTCCTTCAAAAATGTGTCTGTGTCCACGTTGCCCTTTGGGGCATTTCCTGTCACGGGCGCCAGGCCTACCCACACCAGTGAGGTATCATTTTTATCGGGAGACGTGGGGGAACGCTGGGTGGAAGGAAATTCGTGGCTCCTCTCAGATTCCAGAACTTTCTGCCACAGAAATGTGAGGAACATATTTTTTTTTAGCCAAATTGTGAGGTTTGCAAAGGATTCTGGGTAAGAGAACCTGGTCCGAGCCACACAAGTCACCCCATCTTGGATTCCTCTAGGTCTCTAGTTTTCAGAAATGCACAGGTTTGGTAGGTTTCCCTAGGTGGCGGCTGAGCTACAGGCCAAAATCTACAGGTAGGCACTTTGTAAAAAACACCTCTGTTTTCCTTCAAAAATTTGTCTGTGTCCACGTTGCGCTTTGGGGCATTTCCTGTCACGGGCGCTAGGCCTACCCACACCAGTGAGGTATCATTTTTATCGGGAGACGTGGGGGAACGCTGGGTGGAAGGAAATTCGTGGCTCCTCTCAGATTCCAGAACTTTCTGCCACAGAAATGTGAGGAACATGTGTTTTTTTTAGCCAAATTTTGAGGTTTGCAAAGGATTCTGGGTAACAGAACCTGGTCCGAGCCACACAAGTCACCCCATCTTGGATTTCACTAGATCTCTAGTTTTCAGAAATGCACAGGTTTGGTAGGTTTCCCTAGGTGGCGGCTGAGCTACAAGCCGAAATCTACAGGTAGGCACTTTGCAAAAAACACCTCTGTTTTCCTTCAAAAATTTGGCTGTGTCTACGTTGCGCTTTGGGGCGCTTCCTGTCGCGGGCGCTAGGCCTACCCACACAAGTGAGGTATCATTTTTATCGGGAGACATGGGGGAACGCTGGGTGGAAGGAAATTCGTGGCTCCTCTCAGATTCCAGAACTTTCTGCCACAGAAATGTTAGGAACATGTGTTTTTTTAGCCAAATTTTGAGGTTTGCAAAGGATTCTGGGTAACAGATCCTGGTCCGAGCCACACAAGTCACCCCATCTTGGATTCCCCTAGGTCTCTAGTTTTCAGAAATGCACAGGTTTGGTAGGTTTCCCTAGGTGGCGACTGAGCTACAGGCCAAAATCTACAGGTAGGCACTTTGAAAAAACACCTCTGTTTTCCTTCAAAAATTTGGCTGTGTCCACGTTGCGCTTTGGGGCATTTCCTGTCACGGGCGCTAGGCCTACCCACACAAGTGAGGTATCATTTTTATCAGGAGACGTGGGGGAACGCTGGGTGGAAGGAAATTCGTGGCTCCTCTCAGATTCCAGAACTTTCTGCCACAGAAATATGAGGAACATGTGTTTTTTTTGCCAAATTTTGAGGTTTGCAAAGGATTCTGGGTAACAGAACCTGGTCCGAACAACACAAGTCACCCCAGCTTGGATTCCCCTAGGTCTCTAGTTTTCAGAAATGCACAGGTTTGGTAGGTTTCCCTAGGTGGCGGCTGAGCTACAAGCCAAAATCTACAGGTAGGCACTTTGCAAAAAACCCCTCTGTTTTCCTTCACAAATTTGGATGTGTCCACGTTGCGCTTTGGGGCGTTTTCTGTCACGGGCGCTAGGCCTACCCACACAAGTGAGGTATCATTTTTATCGGGAGACGTGGGGGAACGCTGGGTGGAAGGAAATTTGTGGCTCCTCTCAGATTCCAGAACTTTCTGCCACAGAAATGTTAGGAACATGTGTTTTTTTAGCCAAATTTTGAGGTTTGCAAAGGATTCTGGGTAACAGAACCTGGTCCGAGCCACACAAGTCACCCCATCTTGGATTCCCCTAGGTCTCTAGTTTTCAGAAATGCACAGGTTTGGTAGGTTTCTCTAGGTGCGGCTGAGCTACAAGCCAAAATCTACAGGTAGGCACTTTGCAAAAAACACCTCTGTTTTCCTTCAAAAATTGGGCTGTGTCTACGTTGCACTTTGGGGCGTTTCCTGTCGCGGGCGCTAGGCCTACCCACACAAGTGAGGTATCATTTTTATCGGGAGACGTGGGGGAACGCTGGGTGGAAGGAAATTCGTGGCTCCTCTCAGATTCCAGAACTTTCTGCCACAGAAATGTGAGGAACATGTGTTTTTTTAGCCAAATTGTGAGGTTTGCAAAGGATTCTGGGTAACAGAACCTGGTCCGAACAACACAAGTCACCCCATCTTGGATTGCCCTAGGTCTCTAGTTTTCAGAAATGCACAGGTTTGGTAGGTTTCCCTAGGTGACGGCTGAGCTACAAGCCAAAATCTACAGGTAGGCACTTTGCAAAAAACACCTCTGTTTTCCTTTACAAATTTGGATGTGTCCACGTTGCGCTTTGGGGCGTTTTCTGTCACGGGCGCTAGGCCTACCCACACAAGTGAGGTATCATTTGTATCGTGAGACGTGGGGGAACGCTGGGTGGAAGGAAATTTGTGGCTCCTCTCAGATTCCAGAACTTTCTGCCACAGAAATGTTAGGAACATGTGTTTTTTTTAGCCAAATTTTGAGGTTTGCAAAGGATTCTGGGTAACAGAACCTGGTCCGAGCCACACAAGTCACCCCATCTTGGATTCCCCTAGGTCTCTAGTTTTCAGAAATGCACAGGTTTGGTAGGTTTCCCTAGGTGGCGGCTGAGCTACAAGCCAAAATCTACAGGTAGGCACTTTGCAAAAAACACCTCTGTTTCCTTCACAAAATTGGATGTGTCCACGTTGCGCTTTGGGGCGTTTTCTGTCGCGGGCGCTAGGCCTACCCACACAAGTGAGGTATCATTTTTATCGGGTGACGTGGGGGAACGCTGGGTGGAAGGAAATTTGTGGCTCCTATCAGATTCCAGAACTTTCTGCCACAGAAATGTTAGGAACATGTGTTTTTGTAGCCAAATTTTGAGGTTTGCAAAGGATTCTGGTTAACAGAACCTGGTCCGAGCCACACAAGTCACCCCATCTTGGATTCCCCTAGGTCTCTTGTTTTCAGAAATGGACAGGTTTGGTAGGTTTCCCTAGGTGGCGGCTGAGCTACAGGCCAAAATCTACAGGTAGGCACTTTGCAAAAAACACGTCTGTTTTCCTTCAAAAATTTGGCTGTGTCCACATTGCGCTTTGGGTCATTTCCTGTCACGGGCGCTAGGCCTACCCACACAAGTGAGGTATCATTTTTATCGGGAGACATGGGGGAACGCTGGGTGGAAGGAAATTCGTGGCTCCTCTCAGATTCCAGAACTTTCTGCCACAGAAATGTGAGGAACATATTTTTTTTTAGCCAAATTGTGAGGTTTGCAAAGGATTCTGGGTAAGAGAACCTGGTCCGAGCCACACAAGTCACCCCATCTTGGATTCCTCTAGGTCTCTAGTTTTCAGAAATGCACAGGTTTGGTAGGTTTCCCTAGGTGGCGGCTGAGCTACAGGCCAAAATCTACAGGTAGGCACTTTGTAAAAAACACCTCTGTTTTCCTTCAAAAATTTGTCTGTGTCCACGTTGCGCTTTGGGGCATTTCCTGTCACGGGCGCCAGGCCTACCCACACCAGTGAGGTATCATTTTTATCGGGAGACGTGGGGGAACGCTGGGTGGAAGGAAATTCGTGGCTCCTCTCAGATTCCAGAACTTTCTGCCACAGAAATGTGAGGAACATGTGTTTTTTTAGCCAAATTTTGAGGTTTGCAAAGGATTCTGGGTAACAGAACCTGGTCCGAGCCACACAAGTCACCCCATCTTGGATTCCACTAGATCTCTAGTTTTCAGAAATGCACAGGTTTGGTAGGATTCCCTAGGTGGCGGCTGAGCTACAAGCCGAAATCTACAGGTAGGCACTTTGCAAAAAACACCTCTGTTTTCCTTCAAAAATTTGGCTGTGTCTACGTTGCGCTTTGGGGCGTTTCCTGTCGCGGGCGCTAGGCCTACCCACACAAGTGAGGTATCATTTTTATCGGGAGACGTGGGGGAACGCTGGGTGGAAGGAAATTCGTGGCTCCTCTCAGATTCCAGAACTTTCTGCCACAGAAATGTGAGGAACATGTGTTTTTTTAGCCAAATTGTGAGGTTTGCAAAGGATTCTGGGTAACAGAACCTGGTCCGAACAACACAAGTCACCCCATCTTTGATTGCCCTAGGTC
Organism: Pleurodeles waltl; assembly: GCF_031143425.1. Lineage (NCBI taxonomy): Eukaryota > Metazoa > Chordata > Amphibia > Caudata > Salamandridae > Pleurodeles > Pleurodeles waltl. The sequence continues at coordinate 230,003,600 of NC_090439.1, forward strand.
TCTAGTTTTCAGAAATGCACAGGTTTGGTAGGTTTCCCTAGGTGACGGCTGAGCTACAAGCCAAAATCTACAGGTAGGCACTTTGCAAAAAACACCTCTGTTTTCCTTCACAAATTTGGATGTGTCCACGTTGCGCTTGGGGCGTTTTCTGTCACGGGCGCTAGGCCTACCCACACAAGTGAGGTATCATTTGTATCGTGAGACGTGGGGGAACGCTGGGTGGAAGGAAATTTGTGGCTCCTCTCAGATTCCAGAACTTTCTGCCACAGAAATGTTAGGAACATGTGTTTTTTTAGCCAAATTTTGAGGTTTGCAAAGGATTCTGGGTAACAGAACCTGGTCCGAGCCACACAAGTCACCCCATCTTGGATTCCCCTAGGTCTCTAGTTTTCAGAAATGCACAGGTTTGGTAGGTTTCTCTAGGTGCGGCTGAGCTACAAGGCAAAATCTACAGGTAGGCACTTTGCAAAAAACACCTCTGTTTTCCTTCACAAATTTGGATGTGTCCACGTTGCGCTTTGGGGCGTTTTCTGTCGCGGGCGCTAGGCCTACCCACACAAGTGAGGTATCATTTTTATCGGGAGACATGGGGGAACGCTGGGTGGAAGGAAATATGTGGCTCCTCTCAGATTCCAGAACTTTCTGCCACAGAAATGTTAGGAACATGTGTTTTTTTAGCCAAATTTTGAGGTTTGCAAAGGATTCTGGGTAACAGATCCTGGTCCGAGCCACACAAGTCACCCCATCTTGGATTCCCCTAGGTCTCTAGTTTTCAGAAATGCACAGGTTTGGTAGGTTTCCCTAGGTGGCGACTGAGCTACAGGCCAAAATCTACAGGTAGGCACTTTGAAAAAACACCTCTGTTTTCCTTCAAAAATTTGGCTGTGTCCACGTTGCGCTTTGGGGCATTTCCTGTCACGGGCGCTAGGCCTACCCACACAAGTGAGGTATCATTTTTATCAGGAGACGTGGGGGAACGCTGGGTGGAAGGAAATTCGTGGCTCCTCTCAGATTCCAGAACTTTCTGCCACAGAAATATGAGGAACATGTGTTTTTTTTGCCAAATTTTGAGGTTTGCAAAGGATTCTGGGTAACAGAACCTGGTCCGAACAACACAAGTCACCCCATCTTGGATTGCCCTAGGTCTCTAGTTTTCAGAAATGCACAGGTTTGGTAGGTTTCCCTAGGTGACGGCTGAGCTACAAGCCAAAATCTACAGGTAGGCACTTTGCAAAAAACACCTCTGTTTTCCTTCAAAAATTGGGCTGTGTCTACGTTGCGCTTTGGGGCGTTTCCTGTCGCGGGCGCTAGGCTTACCCACACAAGTGAGGTATCATTTTTATCGGGAGACGTGGGGGAACGCTGGGTGGAAGGAAATTCATGGCTCCTCTCAGATTCCAGAACTTTCTGCCACAGAAATGTGAGGAACATGTGTTTTTTTAGCCAAATTTTGAGGTTTGCAAAGGATTCTGGGTAACAGAACCTGGTCCGAGCCACACAAGTCACCCCATCTTGGATTCCCCTAGGTCTCTAGTTTTCAGAAATGCACAGGTTTGGTAGGTTTCCCTGGGTGGCGGCTGAGCTACAAGCCAAAATCTACAGGTAGGCACTTTGCAAAAAACACCTCTGTTTTCTTCACAAATTTGGATGTGTCCACGTTGCGCTTTGGGGCGTTTTCTGTCGCGGGCGCTAGGCCTACCCACACAAGTGAGGTATCATTTTTATCGGGAGACATGGGGGAACGCTGGGTGGAAGGAAATATGTGGCTCCTCTCAGATTCCAGAACTTTCTGCCACAGAAATGTTAGGAACATGTGTTTTTTTAGCCAAATTTTGAGGTTTGCAAAGGATTCTGGGTAACAGATCCTGGTCCGAGCCACACAAGTCACCCCATCTTGGATTCCCCTAGGTCTCTAGTTTTCAGAAATGCACAGGTTTGGTAGGTTTCCCTAGGTGGCGGCTGAGCTACAAGCCAAAATCTACAGGTAGGCACTTTGCAAAAAACCCCTCTGTTTTCCTTCACAAATTTGGATGTGTCCACGTTGCGCTTTGGGGCGTTTTCTGTCACGGGCGCTAGGCCTACCCACACAAGTGAGGTATCATTTTTATCGGGAGACGTGGGGGAACGCTGGGTGGAAGGAAATTTGTGGCTCCTCTCAGATTCCAGAACTTTCTGCCACAGAAATGTTAGGAACATGTGTTTTTTTAGCCAAATTTTGAGGTTTGCAAAGGATTCTGGGTAACAGAACCTGGTCCGAGCCACACAAGTCACCCCATCTTGGATTCCCCTAGGTCTCTAGTTTTCAGAAAAGCACAGGTTTGGTAGGTTTCTCTAGGTGCGGCTGAGCTACAAGCCAAAATCTACAGGTAGGCACTTTGCAAAAAACACCTCTGTTTTCCTTCAAAAATTGGGCTGTGTCTACGTTGCACTTTGGGGCGTTTCCTGTCGCGGGCGCTAGGCCTACCCACACAAGTGAGGTATCATTTTTATCGGGAGACGTGGGGGAACGCTGGGTGGAAGGAAATTCGTGGCTCCTCTCAGATTCCAGAACTTTCTGCCACAGAAATGTGAGGAACATGTGTTTTTTTAGCCAAATTGTGAGGTTTGCAAAGGATTCTGGGTAACAGAACCTGGTCCGAACAACACAAGTCACCCCATCTTGGATTGCCCTAGGTCTCTAGTTTTCAGAAATGCACAGGTTTGGTAGGTTTCCCTAGGTGACGGCTGAGCTACAAGCCAAAATCTACAGGTAGGCACTTTGCAAAAAACACCTCTGTTTTCCTTTACAAATTTGGATGTGTCCACGTTGCGCTTTGGGGCGTTTTCTGTCACGGGCGCTAGGCCTACCCACACAAGTGAGGTATCATTTGTATCGTGAGACGTGGGGGAACGCTGGGTGGAAGGAAATTTGTGGCTCCTCTCAGATTCCAGAACTTTCTGCCACAGAAATGTTAGGAACATGTGTTTTTTTAGCCAAATTTTGAGGTTTGCAAAGGATTCTGGGTAACAGAACCTGGTCCGAGCCACACAAGTCACCCCATCTTGGATTCCCCTAGGTCTCTAGTTTTCAGAAATGCACAGGTTTGGTAGGTTTCCCTAGGTGGCGGCTGAGCTACAAGCCAAAATCTACAGGTAGGCACTTTGCAAAAAACACCTCTGTTTCCTTCACAAAATTGGATGTGTCCACGTTGCGCTTTGGGGCGTTTTCTGTCGCGGGCGCTAGGCCTACCCACACAAGTGAGGTATCATTTTTATCGGGTGACGTGGGGGAACGCTGGGTGGAAGGAAATTTGTGGCTCCTATCAGATTCCAGAACTTTCTGCCACAGAAGTGTTAGGAACATGTGTTTTTTTAGCCAAATTTTGAGGTTTGCAAAGGATTCTGGGTAACAGATCCTGGTCCGAGCCACACAAGTCACCCCATCTTGGATTCCCCTAGGTCTCTAGTTTTCAGAAATGCACAGGTTTGGTAGGTTTCCCTAGGTGACGACTGAGCTACAGGCCAAAATCTACAGGTAGGCACTTTGAAAAAACACCTCTGTTTTCCTTCAAAAATTTGGCTGTGTCCACGTTGCGCTTTGGGGCATTTCCTGTCACGGGCGCTAGGCCTACCCACACAAGTGAGGTATCATTTTTATCAGGAGACGTGGGGGAACGCTGGGTGGAAGGAAATTCGTGGCTCCTCTCAGATTCCAGAACTTTCTGCCACAGAAATATGAGGAACATGTGTTTTTTTTGCCAAATTTTGAGGTTTGCAAAGGATTCTGGGTAACAGAACCTGGTCCGAACAACACAAGTCACCCCATCTTGGATTGCCCTAGGTCTCTAGTTTTCAGAAATGCACAGGTTTGGTAGGTTTCCCTAGGTGACGGCTGAGCTACAAGCCAAAATCTACAGGTAGGCACTTTGCAAAAAACACCTCTGTTTTCCTTCAAAAATTGGGCTGTGTCTACGTTGCGCTTTGGGGTGTTTCCTGTCGCGGGCGCTAGGCTTACCCACACAAGTGAGGTATCATTTTTATCGGGAGACGTGGGGGAACGCTGGGTGGAAGGAAATTCATGGCTCCTCTCAGATTCCAGAACTTTCTGCCACAGAAATGTGAGGAACATGTCTTTTTTTAGCCAAATTTTGAGGTTTGCAAAGGATTCTGGGTAACAGAACCTGGTCCGAGCCACACAAGTCACCCCATCTTGGATTCCCCTAGGTCTCTAGTTTTCAGAAATGCACAGGTTTGGTAGGTTTCTCTAGGTGCGGCTGAGCTACAAGCCAAAATCTACAGGTAGGCACTTTGCAAAAAACACCTCTGTTTTCCTTCAAAAATTGGGCTGTGTCTACGTTGCACTTTGGGGCGTTTCCTGTCGCGGGCGCTAGGCCTACCCACACAAGTGAGGTATCATTTTTATCGGGAGACGTGGGGGAACGCTGGGTGGAAGGAAATTCGTGGCTCCTCTCAGATTCCAGAACTTTCTGCCACAGAAATGTGAGGAACATGTGTTTTTTTAGCCAAATTGTGAGGTTTGCAAAGGATTCTGGGTAACAGAACCTGGTCCGAACAACACAAGTCACCCCATCTTGGATTGCCCTAGGTCTCTAGTTTTCAGAAATGCACAGGTTTGGTAGGTTTCCCTAGGTGACGGCTGAGCTACAAGCCAAAATCTACAGGTAGGCACTTTGCAAAAAACACCTCTGTTTTCCTTTACAAATTTGGATGTGTCCACGTTGCGCTTTGGGGCGTTTTCTGTCACGGGCGCTAGGCCTACCCACACAAGTGAGGTATCATTTGTATCGTGAGACGTGGGGGAACGCTGGGTGGAAGGAAATTTGTGGCTCCTCTCAGATTCCAGAACTTTCTGCCACAGAAATGTTAGGAACATGTGTTTTTTTAGCCAAATTTTGAGGTTTGCAAAGGATTCTTGGTAACAGAACCTGGTCCGAGCCACACAAGTCACCCCATCTTGGATTCCCCTAGGTCTCTAGTTTTCAGAAATGCACAGGTTTGGTAGGTTTCCCTAGGTGGCGGCTGAGCTACAAGCCAAAATCTACAGGTAGGCACTTTGCAAAAAACACCTCTGTTTCCTTCACAAAATTGGATGTGTCCACGTTGCGCTTTGGGGCGTTTTCTGTCGCGGGCGCTAGGCCTACCCACACAAGTGAGGTATCATTTTTATCGGGTGACGTGGGGGAACGCTGGGTGGAAGGAAATTTGTGGCTCCTATCAGATTCCAGAACTTTCTGCCACAGAAATGTTAGGAACATGTGTTTTTGTAGCCAAATTTTGAGGTTTGCAAAGGATTCTGGTTAACAGAACCTGGTCCGAGCCACACAAGTCACCCCATCTTGGATTCCCCTAGGTCTCTTGTTTTCAGAAATGGACAGGTTTGGTAGGTTTCCCTAGGTGGCGGCTGAGCTACAGGCCAAAATCTACAGGTAGGCACTTTGCAAAAAACACGTCTGTTTTCCTTCAAAAATTTGGCTGTGTCCACATTGCGCTTTGGGTCATTTCCTGTCACGGGCGCTAGGCCTACCCACACAAGTGAGGTATCATTTTTATCGGGAGACATGGGGGAACGCTGGGTGGAAGGAAATTCGTGGCTCCTCTCAGATTCCAGAACTTTCTGCCACAGAAATGTGAGGAACATATTTTTTTTTAGCCAAATTGTGAGGTTTGCAAAGGATTCTGGGTAAGAGAACCTGGTCCGAGCCACACAAGTCACCCCATCTTGGATTCCTCTAGGTCTCTAGTTTTCAGAAATGCACAGGTTTGGTAGGTTTCCCTAGGTGGCGGCTGAGCTACAGGCCAAAATCTACAGGTAGGCACTTTGTAAAAAACACCTCTGTTTTCCTTCAAAAATTTGTCTGTGTCCACGTTGCGCTTTGGGGCATTTCCTGTCACGGGCGCCAGGCCTACCCACACCAGTGAGGTATCATTTTTATCGGGAGACGTGGGGGAACGCTGGGTGGAAGGAAATTCGTGGCTCCTCTCAGATTCCAGAACTTTCTGCCACAGAAATGTGAGGAACATGTGTTTTTTTAGCCAAATTTTGAGGTTTGCAAAGGATTCTGGGTAACAGAACCTGGTCCGAGCCACACAAGTCACCCCATCTTGGATTCCACTAGATCTCTAGTTTTCAGAAATGCACAGGTTTGGTAGGATTCCCTAGGTGGCGGCTGAGCTACAAGCCGAAATCTACAGGTAGGCACTTTGCAAAAAACACCTCTGTTTTCCTTCAAAAATTTGGCTGTGTCTACGTTGCGCTTTGGGGCGTTTCCTGTCGCGGGCGCTAGGCCTACCCACACAAGTGAGGTATCATTTTTATCGGGAGACGTGGGGGAACGCTGGGTGGAAGGAAATTCGTGGCTCCTCTCAGATTCCAGAACTTTCTGCCACAGAAATGTGAGGAACATGTGTTTTTTTAGCCAAATTGTGAGGTTTGCAAAGGATTCTGGGTAACAGAACCTGGTCCGAACAACACAAGTCACCCCATCTTGGATTGCCCTAGGTCTCTAGTTTTCAGAAATGCACAGGTTTGGTAGGTTTCCCTAGGTGACGGCTGAGCTACAAGCCAAAATCTACAGGTAGGCACTTTGCAAAAAACACCTCTGTTTTCCTTCACAAATTTGGATGTGTCCACGTTGCGCTTGGGGCGTTTTCTGTCACGGGCGCTAGGCCTACCCACACAAGTGAGGTATCATTTGTATCGTGAGACGTGGGGGAACGCTGGGTGGAAGGAAATTTGTGGCTCCTCTCAGATTCCAGAACTTTCTGCCACAGAAATGTTAGGAACATGTGTTTTTTTAGCCAAATTTTGAGGTTTGCAAAGGATTCTGGGTAACAGAACCTGGTCCGAGCCACACAAGTCACCCCATCTTGGATTCCCCTAGGTCTCTAGTTTTCAGAAATGCACAGGTTTGGTAGGTTTCTCTAGGTGCGGCTGAGCTACAAGGCAAAATCTACAGGTAGGCACTTTGCAAAAAACACCTCTGTTTTCCTTCACAAATTTGGATGTGTCCACGTTGCGCTTTGGGGCGTTTTCTGTCGCGGGCGCTAGGCCTACCCACACAAGTGAGGTATCATTTTTATCGGGAGACATGGGGGAACGCTGGGTGGAAGGAAATATGTGGCTCCTCTCAGATTCCAGAACTTTCTGCCACAGAAATGTTAGGAACATGTGTTTTTTTAGCCAAATTTTGAGGTTTGCAAAGGATTCTGGGTAACAGATCCTGGTCCGAGCCACACAAGTCACCCCATCTTGGATTCCCCTAGGTCTCTAGTTTTCAGAAATGCACAGGTTTGGTAGGTTTCCCTAGGTGGCGACTGAGCTACAGGCCAAAATCTACAGGTAGGCACTTTGAAAAAACACCTCTGTTTTCCTTCAAAAATTTGGCTGTGTCCACGTTGCGCTTTGGGGCATTTCCTGTCACGGGCGCTAGGCCTACCCACACAAGTGAGGTATCATTTTTATCAGGAGACGTGGGGGAACGCTGGGTGGAAGGAAATTCGTGGCTCCTCTCAGATTCCAGAACTTTCTGCCACAGAAATATGAGGAACATGTGTTTTTTTTGCCAAATTTTGAGGTTTGCAAAGGATTCTGGGTAACAGAACCTGGTCCGAACAACACAAGTCACCCCATCTTGGATTGCCCTAGGTCTCTAGTTTTCAGAAATGCACAGGTTTGGTAGGTTTCCCTAGGTGACGGCTGAGCTACAAGCCAAAATCTACAGGTAGGCACTTTGCAAAAAACACCTCTGTTTTCCTTCAAAAATTGGGCTGTGTCTACGTTGCGCTTTGGGGCGTTTCCTGTCGCGGGCGCTAGGCTTACCCACACAAGTGAGGTATCATTTTTATCGGGAGACGTGGGGGAACGCTGGGTGGAAGGAAATTCATGGCTCCTCTCAGATTCCAGAACTTTCTGCCACAGAAATGTGAGGAACATGTGTTTTTTTAGCCAAATTTTGAGGTTTGCAAAGGATTCTGGGTAACAGAACCTGGTCCGAGCCACACAAGTCACCCCATCTTGGATTCCCCTAGTTCTCTAGTTTTCAGAAATGCACAGGTTTGGTAGGTTTCCCTGGGTGGCGGCTGAGCTACAAGCCAAAATCTACAGGTAGGCACTTTGCAAAAAACACCTCTGTTTTCCTTCACAAATTTGGATGTGTCCACGTTGCGCTTTGGGGCGTTTTCTGTCGCGGGCGCTAGGCCTACCCACACAAGTGAGGTATCATTTTTATCGGGAGACATGGGGGAACGCTGGGTGGAAGGAAATATGTGGCTCCTCTCAGATTCCAGAACTTTCTGCCACAGAAATGTTAGGAACATGTGTTTTTTTAGCCAAATTTTGAGGTTTGCAAAGGATTCTGGGTAACAGATCCTGGTCCGAGCCACACAAGTCACCCCATCTTGGATTCCCCTAGGTCTCTAGTTTTCAGAAATGCACAGGTTTGGTAGGTTTCCCTAGGTGGCGACTGAGCTACAGGCCAAAATCTACAGGTATGCTCTTTGAAAAAACACCTCTGTTTTCCTTCAAAAATTTGGCTGTGTCCACGTTGCGCTTTGGGGCATTTCCTGTCACGGGAGCTAGGCCTACCCACACAAGTGAGGTATCATTTTTATCAGGAGACGTGGGGGAACGCTCGGTGGAAGGAAATTCGTGGCTCCTCTCAGATTCCAGAACTTTCTGCCACAGAAATATGAGGAACATGTGTTTTTTTTGCCAAATTTTGAGGTTTGCAAAGGATTCTGGGTAACAGAACCTGGTCCGAACAACACAAGTCACCCCATCTTGGATTCCCCTAGGTCTCTAGTTTTCAGAAATGCACAGGTTTGGTAGGTTTCCCTAGGTGGCGGCTAAGCTACAAGCCAAAATCTACAGGTAGGCACTTTGCAAAAAACACCTCTGTTTTCCTTCACAAATTTGGATGTGTCCACGTTGCGCTTTGGGGCGTTTTCTGTCACGGGCGCTAGGCCTACCCACACAAGTGAGGTATCATTTTTATCGGGAGATGTGGGGGAACGCTGGGTGGAAGGAAATTTGTGGCTCCTCTCAGATTTCAGAACTTTCTGCCACAGAAATGTTAGGAACATGTGTTTTTTTAGCCAAATTTTGAGGTTTGCAAAGGATTCTGGGTAACAGAACCTGGTCCGAGCCACACAAGTCACCCCATCTTGGATTCCCCTAGGTCTCTAGTTTTCAGAAATGCACAGGTTTGGTAGGTTTCTCTAGGTGCGGCTGAGCTACAAGGCAAAATCTACAGGTAGGCACTTTGCAAAAAACACCTCTGTTTTCCTTCAAAAATTTGGATGTGTCCACGTTGCGCTTTGGGGCGTTTTCTGTCGCGGGCGCTAAGCCTACCCACACAAGTGAGGTATCATTTTTATCGGGTGACGTGGGGGAACGCTGGGTGGAAGGAAATTTGTGGCTCCTCTCAGATTCCACAACTTTCTGCCACAGAAATGTTAGGAACATGTGTTTTTTTAGCCAAATTTTGAGGTTTGCAAAGGATTCTGGTTAACAGAACCTGGTCCGAGCCACACAAGTCACCCCATCTTGGATTCCCCTAGGTCTCTAGTTTTCAGAAATGGACAGGTTTGGTAGGTTTCCCTAGGTGGCGGCTGAGCTACAGGCCAAAATCTACAGGTAGGCACTTTGCAAAAAACACCTCTGTTTTCCTTCAAAAATGTGGCTGTGTCCACGTTGCGCTTTGGGGCATTTCCTGTCACGGGCGCTAGGCCTACCCACACAAGTGAGGTATCATTTTTATCGGGAGACGTGGGGGAATGCTGGGTGGAAGGAAATTCGTGGCTCCTCTCAGATTCCAGAACTTTCTGCCACAGAAATGTGAGGAACATGTGTTTTTTTAGCCAAATTGTGAGGTTTGCAAAGGATTCTGGGTAACAGAACCTGGTCCGACCCACACAAGTCACCCCATCTTGGATTCCTCTAGGTCTCTAGTTTTCAGAAATGCACAGGTTTGGTAGGTTTCCCTAGGTGGCGGCTGAGCTACAGGCCAAAATCTACAGGTAGGCACTTTGCAAAAAACACCACTGTTTTCCTTCAAAAATTTGTCTGTGTCCACGTTGCGCTTTGGGGCATTTCCTGTCACGGGCGCTAGGCCTACCCACACAAGTGAGGTATCATTTTTATCGGGAGACGTGGGGGAACGCTGGGTGGAAGGAAATTCGTGGCTCCTCTCAGATTCCAGAACTTTCTGCCACAGAAATGTGAGGAACATGTGTTTTATTAGCCAAATTTTGAGGTTTGCAAAGGATTCTGGGTAACAGAACCTGGTCCGAGCCACACAAGTCAACCCATCTTGGATTCCCCTAGGTCTCTAGTTTTCAGAAATGCACAGGTTTGGTAGGTTTCCCTAGGTGGCGGCTGAGCTACAAGCCAAAATCTACAGGTAGGCACTTTGCAAAAAACACCTCTGTTTTCCTTCACAAATTTGGATGTGTCCACGTTGCGCTTTGGGGCATTTCCTGTCACGGGCGCTAGGCCTACCCACACAAGTGAGGTTTCATTTTTATCGGGAGACGTGGGGGAACGCTGGGTGGAAGGAAATTCGTGGCTCCTCTCAGATTCCAGAACTTTCTGCCACAGAAATGTGAGGAACATGTGTTTTTTTAGCCAAATTTTGAGGTTTGCAAAGGATTCTGGGTAACAGAACCTGGTTCGAACCACACAAGTCACCCCATCTTGGATTCCCCTAGGTCTCTAGTTTTCAGAAATGCACAGGTTTGGTAGGTTTCCCTAGGTGGCGGCTGAGCTACAAGCCAAGATCTACAGGTAGGCACTTTGCAAAAAACACCTCTGTTTTCCTTCACAAATTTGGATGTGTCCACGTTGTGCTTTGGGGCGTTTTCTCTCGCGGGCGCTAGGCCTACCCACACAAGTGAGGTATCATTTTTATCGGGAGACGTGGGGGAACGCTGGGTGGAAGGAAATTCGTGGCTCCTCTCAGATTCCAGAACTTTCTGCCACAGAAATGTGAGGAACATGTGTTTTTTTAGCCAAATTTTGAGGTTTGCAAAGGATTCTGTGTAACAGAACCTGGTCCGAACCACACATGTCACCCCATCTTGGATTCCCCTAGGTCTCTAGTTTTCAGAAATGCACAGGTTTGGTAGGTTTCCCTAGGTGGCGGCTGAGCTACAAGCCAAAATCTACAGGTAGGCACTTTGCAAAAAACACCTCTGTTTTCCTTCAAAAATTTGGCTGTGTCCACGTTGCGCTTTGGGGCCTTTCCTGTCACGGGCGCTAGGCCTACCCACACAAGTGAGGTATCATTTTAATCGGGAGACGTGGGGGAACGCTGGGTGGAAGGAAATTCGTGGCTCCTCTCAGATTCCAGAACTTTCTGCCACAGAAATGTGAGGAACATGTGTTTTTTTAGCCAAATTTTGAGGTTTGCAAAGGATTCTGGGTAACAGAATCTGGTCCGAACAACACAAGTCACCCCATCTTGGATTCCCCTAGGTCTCTAGCTTTCAGAAATGCACAGGTTTGGTAGGTTTCCCTAGGTGGCGGCTGAGCTACAAGCCAAAATCTACAGGTAGGCACTTTGCAAAAAACACCTCTGTTATCCTTCACAAATTTGGATGTGTCCACGTTGCGCTTTGGGGCGTTTTCTGTCACGGGCGCTAGGCCTACCCACACAAGTGAGGTATCATTTTTATCGGGAGACGTGGGGGAACGCTGGGTGGAAGGAAATTCGTGGCTCCTCTCAGATTCCACAATTTTCTGCCACAGAAATGTGAGGAACATGTGTTTTTTTAGCCAAATTTTGAGGTTTGCAAAGGATTCTGGGTAACAGAACCTGGTCCGAGCCACACAAGTCACCCCATCTTGGATTCCCCTAGGTCTCTAGTTTTCAGAAATGCACAGGTTTGGTAGGTTTCCCTAGGTGGCGGCTGAGCAACAAGCCAAAATCTACAGGTAGGCACTTTGCAAAAAACACCTCTGTTTTCCTTCACAAATATGGATGTGTCCACGTTGCGCTTTGGGGCGTTTTCTGTTGCGGGCGCTAGGCCTACCCACACAAGTGAGGTATCATTTTTATCGGGTGACGTGGGGGAACGCTGGGTGGAAGGAAATTTGTGGCTCCTCTCAGATTCCACAACTTTCTGCCACAGAAATGTTAGGAACATGTGTTTTTTTAGCCAAATTTTGAGGTTTGCAAAGGATTCTCGTTAACAGAACCTGGTCCGAGCCACACAAGTCACCCATCTTGGATTCCCCTAGGTCTCTAGTTTTCAGAAATGGACAGGTTTGGTAGGTTTCCCTAGGTGGCGGCTGAGCTACAGGCCAAAATCTACAGGTAGGCACTTTGCAAAAAACACCTCTGTTTTCCTTCAAAAATTTGGCTGTGTCCACGTTGCGCTTTGGGGCATTTCCTGTCACGGGCGCTAGGCCTACCCACACAAGTGAGGTATCATTTTTATCGGGAGACGTGGGGGAATGCTGGGTGGAAGGAAATTCGTGGCTCCTCTCAGATTCCAGAACTTTCTGCCACAGAAATGTGAGGAACATGTGTTTTTTAGCCAAATTGTGAGGTTTGCAAAGGATTCTGGGTAACAGAACCTGGTCCGAGCCACACAAGTCACCCCATCTTGGATTCCTCTAGGTCTCTAGTTTTCAGAAATGCACAGGTTTGGTAGGTTTCCCTAGGTGACGGCTGACCTACAAGCCAAAATCTACAGGTAGGCACTTTGCAAAAAACACCTCTGTTTTCCTTCACAAATTTGGATGTGTCCACGTTGCGCTTTGGGGCGTTTTCTGTCACGGGCGCTAGGCCTACCCACACAAGTGAGGTATCATTTGTATCGTGAGACGTGGGGGAACGCTGGGTGGAAGGAAATTTGTGGCTCCTCTCAGATTCCAGAACTTTCTGCCACAGAAATGTTAGGAACATGTGTTTTTTTAGCCAAATTTTGAGGTTTGCAAAGGATTCTGGGTAACAGAACCTGGTCCGAGCCACACAAGTCACCCCATCTTGGATTCCCCTAGGTCTCTAGTTTTCAGAAATGCACAGGTTTGGTAGGTTTCCCTAGGTGGCGGCTGAGCTACAAGCCAAAATCTACAGGTAGGCACTTTGCAAAAAACACCTCTGTTTTCCTTCAAAAATTGGGCTGTGTCTACGTTGCGCTTTGGGGCGTTTCCTGTCGCGGGCGCTAGGCTTACCCACACAAGTGAGGAATCATTTTTATCGGGAGACGTGGGGGAACGCTGGGTGGAAGGAAATTCATGGCTCCTCTCAGATTCCAGAACTTTCTGCCACAGAAATGTGAGGAACATGTGTTTTTTTAGCCAAATTTTGAGGTTTGCAAAGGATTCTGGGTAACAGAACCTGGTCCGAGCCACACAAGTCACCCCATCTTGGATTCCCCTAGGTCTCTAGTTTTCAGAAATGCACAGGTTTGGTAGGTTTCCCTGGGTGGCGGCTGAGCTACAAGCCAAAATCTACAGGTAGGCACTTTGCAAAAAACACCTCTGTTTTCCTTCACAAATTTGGATGTGTCCACGTTGCGCTTTGGGGCGTTTTCTGTCGCGGGCGCTAGGCCTACCCACACAAGTGAGGTATCATTTTTATCGGGAGACATGGGGGAACGCTGGGTGGAAGGAAATATGTGGCTCCTCTCAGATTCCAGAACTTTCTGCCACAGAAATGTGAGGAACATGTGTTTTTAGCCAAATTGTGAGGTTTGCAAAGGATTCTGGGTAACAGAACCTGGTCCGAGCCACACAAGTCACCCCATCTTGGATTCCTCTAGGTCTCTAGTTTTCAGAAATGCACAGGTTTGGTAGGTTTCCCTAGGTGACGGCTGAGCTACAAGCCAAAATCTACAGGTAGGCACTTTGCAAAAAACACCTCTGTTTTCCTTCACAAATTTGGATGTGTCCACGTTGCGCTTTGGGGCGTTTTCTGTCACGGGCGCTAGGCCTACCCACACAAGTGAGGTATCATTTGTATCGTGAGACGTGGGGGAACGCTGGGTGGAAGGAAATTTGTGGCTCCTCTCAGATTCCAGAACTTTCTGCCACAGAAATGTTAGGAACATGTGTTTTTTTAGCCAAATTTTGAGGTTTGCAAAGGATTCTGGGTAACAGAACCTGGTCCGAGCCACACAAGTCACCCCATCTTGGATTCCCCTAGGTCTCTAGTTTTCAGAAATGCACAGGTTTGGTAGGTTTCCCTAGGTGGCGGCTGAGCTACAAGCCAAAATCTACAGGTAGGCACTTTGCAAAAAACACCTCTGTTTTCCTTCAAAAATTGGGCTGTGTCTACGTTGCGCTTTGGGGCGTTTCCTGTCGCAGGCGCTAGGCTTACCCACACAAGTGAGGAATCATTTTTATCGGGAGACGTGGGGGAACGCTGGGTGGAAGGAAATTCATGGCTCCTCTCAGATTCCAGAACTTTCTGCCACAGAAATGTGAGGAACATGTGTTTTTTTAGCCAAATTTTGAGGTTTGCAAAGGATTCTGGGTAACAGAACCTGGTCCGAGCCACACAAGTCACCCCATCTTGGATTCCCCTAGGTCTCTAGTTTTCAGAAATGCACAGGTTTGGTAGGTTTCCCTGGGTGGCGGCTGAGCTACAAGCCAAAATCTACAGGTAGGCACTTTGCAAAAAACACCTCTGTTTTCCTTCACAAATTTGGATGTGTCCACGTTGCGCTTTGGGGCGTTTTCTGTCGCGGGCGCTAGGCCTACCCACACAAGTGAGGTATCATTTTTATCGGGAGACATGGGGGAACGCTGGGTGGAAGGAAATATGTGGCTCCTCTCAGATTCCAGAACTTTCTGCCACAGAAATGTTAGGAACATGTGTTTTTTTAGCCAAATTTTGAGGTTTGCAAAGGATTCTGGGTAACAGATCCTGGTCCGAGCCACACAAGTCACCCCATCTTGGATTCCCCTAGGTCTCTAGTTTTCAGAAATGCACAGGTTTGGTAGGTTTCCCTAGGTGGCGACTGAGCTACAGGCCAAAATCTACAGGTAGGCACTTTGAAAAAACACCTCTGTTTTCCTTCAAAAATTTGGCTGTGTCCACGTTGCGCTTTGGGGCATTTCCTGTCACGGGCGCTAGGCCTACCCACACAAGTGAGGTATCATTTTTATCAGGAGACGTGGGGGAACGCTGGGTGGAAGGAAATTCGTGGCTCCTCTCAGATTCCAGAACTTTCTGCCACAGAAATATGAGGAACATGTGTTTTTTTTGCCAAATTTTGAGGTTTGCAAAGGATTCTGGGTAACAGAACCTGGTCCGAACAACACAAGTCACCCCATCTTGGATTGCCCTAGGTCTCTAGTTTTCAGAAATGCACAGGTTTGGTAGGTTTCCCTAGGTGACGGCTGAGCTACAAGCCAAAATCTACAGGTAGGCACTTTGCAAAAAACACCTCTGTTTTCCTTCAAAAATTGGGCTGTGTCTACGTTGCTCTTTGGGGCGTTTCCTGTCGCGGGCGCTAGGCTTACCCACACAAGTGAGGTATCATTTTTATCGGGAGACGTGGGGGAACGCTGGGTGGAAGGAAATTCATGGCTCCTCTCAGATTCCAGAACTTTCTGCCACAGAAATGTGAGGAACATGTGTTTTTTTAGCCAAATTAAGAGGTTTGCAAAGGATTCTGGGTAACAGAACCTGGTCCGAGCCACACAAGTCACCCCATCTTGGATTCCCCTAGGTCTCTAGTTTTCAGAAATGCACAGGTTTGGTAGGTTTCCCTAGGTGGCGGCTGAGCTACAAGCCAAAATCTACAGGTAGGCACTTTGCAAAAAACACCTCTGTTTTCCTTCACAAATTTGGATGTGTCCACGTTGCGCTTTGGGGCGTTTTCTGTCGCGGGCGCTAGGCCTACCCACACAAGTGAGGTATCATTTTTATCGGGAGACATGGGGGAACGCTGGGTGGAAGGAAATATGTGGCTCCTCTCAGATTCCAGAACTTTCTGCCACAGAAATGTTAGGAACATGTGTTTTTTTAGCCAAATTTTGAGGTTTGCAAAGGATTCTGGGTAACAGATCCTGGTCCGAGCCACACAAGTCACCCCATCTTGGATTCCCCTAGGTCTCTAGTTTTCAGAAATGCACAGGTTTGGTAGGTTTCCCTAGGTGGCGACTGAGCTACAGGCCAAAATCTACAGGTAGGCACTTTGAAAAAACACCTCTGTTTTCCTTCAAAAATTTGGCTGTGTCCACGTTGCGCTTTGGGGCATTTCCTGTCACGGGCGCTAGGCCTACCCACACAAGTGAGGTATCATTTTTATCAGGAGACGTGGGGGAACGCTGGGTGGAAGGAAATTCGTGGCTCCTCTCAGATTCCAGAACTTTCTGCCACAGAAATATGAGGAACATGTGTTTTTTTTGCCAAATTTTGAGGTTTGCAAAGGATTCTGGGTAACAGAACCTGGTCCGAACAACACAAGTCACCCCATCTTGGATTCCCCTAGGTCTCTAGTTTTCAGAAATGCACAGGTTTGGTAGGTTTCCCTAGGTGGCGGCTAAGCTACAAGCCAAAATCTACAGGTAGGCACTTTGCAAAAAACACCTCTGTTTTCCTTCACAAATTTGGATGTGTCCACGTTGCGCTTTGGGGCGTTTTCTGTCACGGGCGCTAGGCCTACCCACACAAGTGAGGTATCATTTTTATCGGGAGATGTGGGGGAACGCTGGGTGGAAGGAAATTTGTGGCTCCTCTCAGATTCCAGAACTTTCTGCCACAGAAATGTTAGGAACATGTGTTTTTTTAGCCAAATTTTGAGGTTTGCAAAGGATTCTGGGTAACAGAACCTGGTCCGAGCCACACAAGTCACCCCATCTTGGATTCCCCTAGGTCTCTAGTTTTCAGAAATGCACAGGTTTGGTAGGTTTCTCTAGGTGCGGCTGAGCTACAAGGCAAAATCTACAGGTAGGCACTTTGCAAAAAACACCTCTGTTTTCCTTCAAAAATTTGGATGTGTCCACGTTGCGCTTTGGGGCGTTTTCTGTCGCGGGCGCTAAGCCTACCCACACAAGTGAGGTATCATTTTTATCGGGTGACGTGGGGGAACGCTGGGTGGAAGGAAATTTGTGGCTCCTCTCAGATTCCACAACTTTCTGCCACAGAAATGTTAGGAACATGTGTTTTTTTAGCCAAATTTTGAGGTTTGCAAAGGATTCTGGTTAACAGAACCTGGTCCGAGCCACACAAGTCACCCCATCTTGGATTCCCCTAGGTCTCTAGTTTTCAGAAATGGACAGGTTTGGTAGGTTTCCCTAGGTGGCGGCTGAGCTACAGGCCAAAATCTACAGGTAGGCACTTTGCAAAAAACACCTCTGTTTTCCTTCAAAAATTTGGCTGTGTCCACGTTGCGCTTTGGGGCATTTCCTGTCACGGGCGCTAGGCCTACCCACACAAGTGAGGTATCATTTTTATCGGGAGACGTGGGGGAATGCTGGGTGGAAGGAAATTCGTGGCTCCTCTCAGATTCCAGAACTTTCTGCCACAGAAATGTGAGGAACATGTGTTTTTTTAGCCAAATTGTGAGGTTTGCAAAGGATTCTGGGTAACAGAACCTGGTCCGACCCACACAAGTCACCCCATCTTGGATTCCTCTAGGTCTCTAGTTTTCAGAAATGCACAGGTTTGGTAGGTTTCCCTAGGTGGCGGCTGAGCTACAGGCCAAAATCTACAGGTAGGCACTTTGCAAAAAACACCACTGTTTTCCTTCAAAAATTTGTCTGTGTCCACGTTGCGCTTTGGGGCATTTCCTGTCACGGGCGCTAGGCCTACCCACACAAGTGAGGTATCATTTTTATCGGGAGACGTGGGGGAACGCTGGGTGGAAGGAAATTCGTGGCTCCTCTCAGATTCCAGAACTTTCTGCCACAGAAATGTGAGGAACATGTGTTTTATTAGCCAAATTTTGAGGTTTGCAAAGGATTCTGGGTAACAGAACCTGGTCCGAGCCACACAAGTCAACCCATCTTGGATTCCCCTAGGTCTCTAGTTTTCAGAAATGCACAGGTTTGGTAGGTTTCCCTAGGTGGCGGCTGAGCTACAAGCCAAAATCTACAGGTAGGCACTTTGCAAAAAACACCTCTGTTTTCCTTCACAAATTTGGATGTGTCCACGTTGCGCTTTGGGGCATTTCCTGTCACGGGCGCTAGGCCTACCCACACAAGTGAGGTTTCATTTTTATCGGGAGACGTGGGGGAACGCTGGGTGGAAGGAAATTCGTGGCTCCTCTCAGATTCCAGAACTTTCTGCCACAGAAATGTGAGGAACATGTGTTTTTTTAGCCAAATTTTGAGGTTTGCAAAGGATTCTGGGTAACAGAACCTGGTTCGAACCACACAAGTCACCCCATCTTGGATTCCCCTAGGTCTCTAGTTTTCAGAAATGCACAGGTTTGGTAGGTTTCCCTAGGTGGCGGCTGAGCTACAAGCCAAGATCTACAGGTAGGCACTTTGCAAAAAACACCTCTGTTTTCCTTCACAAATTTGGATGTGTCCACGTTGTGCTTTGGGGCGTTTTCTCTCGCGGGCGCTAGGCCTACCCACACAAGTGAGGTATCATTTTTATCGGGAGACGTGGGGGAACGCTGGGTGGAAGGAAATTCGTGGCTCCTCTCAGATTCCAGAACTTTCTGCCACAGAAATGTGAGGAACATGTGTTTTTTTAGCCAAATTTTGAGGTTTGCAAAGGATTCTGTGTAACAGAACCTGGTCCGAACCACACATGTCACCCCATCTTGGATTCCCCTAGGTCTCTAGTTTTCAGAAATGCACAGGTTTGGTAGGTTTCCCTAGGTGGCGGCTGAGCTACAAGCCAAAATCTACAGGTAGGCACTTTGCAAAAAACACCTCTGTTTTCCTTCAAAAATTTGGCTGTGTCCACGTTGCGCTTTGGGGCATTTCCTGTCACGGGCGCTAGGCCTACCCACACAAGTGAGGTATCATTTTAATCGGGAGACGTGGGGGAACGCTGGGTGGAAGGAAATTCGTGGCTCCTCTCAGATTCCAGAACTTTCTGCCACAGAAATGTGAGGAACATGTGTTTTTTTAGCCAAATTTTGAGGTTTGCAAAGGATTCTGGGTAACAGAATCTGGTCCGAACAACACAAGTCACCCCATCTTGGATTCCCCTAGGTCTCTAGCTTTCAGAAATGCACAGGTTTGGTAGGTTTCCCTAGGTGGCGGCTGAGCTACAAGCCAAAATCTACAGGTAGGCACTTTGCAAAAAACACCTCTGTTATCCTTCACAAATTTGGATGTGTCCACGTTGCGCTTTGGGGCGTTTTCTGTCACGGGCGCTAGGCCTACCCACACAAGTGAGGTATCATTTTTATCGGGAGACGTGGGGGAACGCTGGGTGGAAGGAAATTCGTGGCTCCTCTCAGATTCCAGAATTTTCTGCCACAGAAATGTGAGGAACATGTGTTTTTTTAGCCAAATTTTGAGGTTTGCAAAGGATTCTGGGTAACAGAACCTGGTCCGAGCCACACAAGTCACCCCATCTTGGATTCCCCTAGGTCTCTAGTTTTCAGAAATGCACAGGTTTGGTAGGTTTCCCTAGGTGGCGGCTGAGCAACAAGCCAAAATCTACAGGTAGGCACTTTGCAAAAAACACCTCTGTTTTCCTTCACAAATATGGATGTGTCCACGTTGCGCTTTGGGGCGTTTTCTGTTGCGGGCGCTAGGCCTACCCACACAAGTGAGGTATCATTTTTATCGGGTGACGTGGGGGAACGCTGGGTGGAAGGAAATTTGTGGCTCCTCTCAGATTCCACAACTTTCTGCCACAGAAATGTTAGGAACATGTGTTTTTTTAGCCAAATTTTGAGGTTTGCAAAGGATTCTGGTTAACAGAACCTGGTCCGAGCCACACAAGTCACCCATCTTGGATTCCCCTAGGTCTCTAGTTTTCAGAAATGGACAGGTTTGGTAGGTTTCCCTAGGTGGCGGCTGAGCTACAGGCCAAAATCTACAGGTAGGCACTTTGCAAAAAACACCTCTGTTTTCCTTCAAAAATTTGGCTGTGTCCACGTTGCTCTTTGGGGCATTTCCTGTCACGGGCGCTAGGCCTACCCACAAAAGTGAGGTATCATTTTTATCGGGAGACGTGGGGGAATGCTGGGTGGAAGGAAATTCGTGGCTCCTCTCAGATTCCAGAACTTTCTGCCACAGAAATGTGAGGAACATGTGTTTTTTTAGCCAAATTGCGAGGTTTGCAAAGGATTCTGGGTAACAGAACCTGGTCCGAGCCACACAAGTCACCCCATCTTGGATTCCTCTAGGTCTCTAGTTTTCAGAAATGCACAGGTTTGGTAGGTTTCCCTAGGTGGCGGCTGAGTTACAGGCCAAAATCTACAGGTAGGCACTTTGCAAAAAACACCACTGTTTTCCTTCAAAAATTTGTCTGTGTCCACGTTGCGCTTTGGGGCATTTCCTGTCACGGGCGCTAGGCCTACCCACACAAGTGAGGTATCATTTTTATCGGGAGACGTGGGGGAACGCTGGGTGGAAGGAAATTCGTGGCTCCTCCCAGATTCCAGAACTTTCTGCCACAGAAATGTGAGGAACATGTGTTTTTTTAGCCAAATTGTGAGGTTTGCAAAGGATTCTGGGTAACAGAACCTGGTCCGAGCCACACAAGTCACCCCATCTTGGATTCCCCTAGGTCTCTAGGTTTCAGAAATGCACAGGTTTGGTAGGTTTCCCTGGGTGGCGGCTGAGCTACAAGCCAAAATCTACAGGTAGGCACTTTGCAAAAAACACCTCTGTTTTCCTTCACAAATTTGGATGTGTCCACGTTGCGCTTTGGGGCGTTTTCTGTCACGGGCGCTAGGCCTACCCACACAAGTGAGGTATCATTTTTATCGGGAGACGTGGGGGAACGCTGGGTGGAAGGAAATTTGTGGCTCCTCTCAGATTCCAGAACTTTCTGCCACAGAAATGTTAGGAACATGTGTTTTTTTAGCCAAATTGTGAGGTTTGCAAAGGATTCTGGGTAACAGAACCTGGTCCGAGCCACACAAGTCACCCCATCTTGGATTCCCCTAGGTCTCTAGTTATCAGAAATGCACAGGTTTGGTAGGTTTGTCTAGGTGCGGCTGAGCTACAAGCCAAAATCTACAGGTAGGCACTTTGCAAAAAACACCTCTGTTTTCCTTCAAAAATTGGGCTGTGTCTACGTTGCACTTTGGGGCGTTTCCTGTCGCGGGCGCTAGGCCTACCCACACAAGTGAGGTATCATTTTTATCGGGAGACGTGGGGGAACGCTGGGTGGAAGGAAATTCGTGGCTCCTCTCAGATTCCAGAATTTTCTGCCACAGAAATGTGAGGAACATGTGTTTTTTTAGCCAAATTTTGAGGTTTGCAAAGGATTCTGGGTAACAGAACCTGGTCCGAGCCACACAAGTCACCCCATCTTGGATTCCCCTAGGTCTCTAGTTTTCGGAAATGCACAGGTTTGGTAGGTTTCCCTAGGTGGCGGCTGAGCAACAAGCCAAAATCTACAGGTAGGCACTTTGCAAAAAACACCTCTGTTTTCCTTCACAAATATGGATATGTCCACGTTGCGCTTTGGGGCGTTTTCTGTTGCGGGCGCTAGGCCTACCCACACAAGTGAGGTATCATTTTTATCGGGTGACGTGGGGGAACGCTGGGTGGAAGGAAATTTGTGGCTCCTCTCAGATTCCACAACTTTCTGCCACAGAAATGTTAGGAACATGTGTTTTTTTAGCCAAATTTTGAGGTTTGCAAAGGATTCTGGTTAACAGAACCTGGTCCGAGCCACACAAGTCACCCCATCTTGGATTCCCCTAGGTCTCTAGTTTTCAGAAATGGACAGGTTTGGTAGGTTTCCCTAGGTGGCGGCTGAGCTACAGGCCAAAATCTACAGGTAGGCACTTTGCAAAAAACACCTCTGTTTTCCTTCAAAAATTTGGCTGTGTCCACGTTGCGCTTTGGGGCATTTCCTGTCACGGGCGCTAGGCCTACCCACACAAGTGAGGTATCATTTTTATCGGGAGACGTGGGGGAATGCTGGGTGGAAGGAAATTCGTGGCTCCTCTCAGATTCCAGAACTTTCTGCCACAGAAATGTGAGGAACATGTGTTTTTTTAGCCAAATTGTGAGGTTTGCAAAGGATTCTGGGTAACAGAACCTGGACCGAGCCACACAAGTCACCCCATCTTGGATTCCTCTAGGTCTCTAGTTTTCAGAAATGCACAGGTTTGGTAGGTTTCCCTAGGTGGTGGCTGAGTTACAGGCCAAAATCTACAGGTAGGCACTTTGCAAAAAACACCACTGTTTTCCTTCAAAAATTTGTCTGTGTCCACGTTGCACTTTGGGGCATTTCCTGTCACGGGCGCTAGGCCTACCCACACAAGTGAGGTATAATTTTTAGTGGGAGACGTGGGGGAACGCTGGGTGGAAGGAAATTCGTGGCTCCTCTCAGATTCCAGAACTTTCTGCCACAGAAATGTGAGGAACATGTGTTTTTTTAGCCAAATTGTGAGGTTTGCAAAGGATTCTGGGTAACAGAACCTGGTCCGAGCCACACAAGTCACCCCATCTTGGATTCCCCTAGGTCTCTAGTTTTCAGAAATGCACAGGTTTGGTAGGTTTCCCTGGGTGGCGGCTGAGCTACAAGCCAAAATCTACAGGTAGGCACTTTGCAAAAAACACCTCTGTTTTCCTTCACAAATTTGGATGTGTCCACGTTGCGCTTTGGGGCGTTTTCTGTCACGGGCGCTAGGCCTACCCACACAAGTGAGGTATCATTTTTATCGGGAGACGTGGGGGAACGCTGGCTGGAAGGAAATTTGTGGCTCCTCTCGGATTCCAGAACTTTCTGCCACAGAAATGTTAGGAACATGTGTTTTTTTAGCCAAATTTTGAGGTTTGCAAAGGATTCTGGGTAACAGAACCTGGTCCGAGCCACACAAGTCACCCCATCTTGGATTCCCCTAGGTCTCTAGTTATCAGAAATGCACAGGTTTGGTAGGTTTCTCTAGGTGCGGCTGAGCTACAAGCCAAAATCTACAGGTAGGCACTTTGCAAAAAACACCTCTGTTTTCCTTCAAAAATTCGGCTGTGTCTACGTTGCACTTTGGGGCGTTTCCTGTCGCGGGCGCTAGGCCTACCCACACAAGTGAGGTATCATTTTTATCGGGAGACGTGGGGGAACGCTGGGTGGAAGGAAATTCGTGGCTCCTCTCAGATTCCAGAATTTTCTGCCACAGAAATGTGAGGAACATGTGTTTTTTTAGCCAAATTTTGAGGTTTGCAAAGGATTCTGGGTAACAGAACCTGGTCCGAGCCACACAAGTCACCCCATCTTGGATTCCCCTAGGTCTCTAGTTTTCGGAAATGCACAGGTTTGGTAGGTTTCCCTAGGTGGCGGCTGAGCAACAAGCCAAAATCTACAGGTAGGCTCTTTGCAAAAAACACCTCTGTTTTCCTTCACAAATATGGATATGTCCACGTTGCGCTTTGGGGCGTTTTCTGTTGCGGGCGCTAGGCCTACCCACACAAGTGAGGTATCATTTTTATCGGGTGACGTGGGGGAACGCTGGGTGGAAGGAAATTTGTGGCTCCTCTCAGATTCCACAACTTTCTGCCACAGAAATGTTAGGAACATGTGTTTTTTTAGCCAAATTTTGAGGTTTGCAAAGGATTCTGGTTAACAGAACCTGGTCCGAGCCACACAAGTCACCCCATCTTGGATTCCCCTAGGTCTCTAGTTTTCAGAAATGGACAGGTTTGGTAGGTTTCCCTAGGTGGCGGCTGAGCTACAGGCCAAAATCTACAGGTAGGCACTTTGCAAAAAACACCTCTGTTTTCCTTCAAAAATTTGGCTGTGTCCACGTTGCGCTTTGGGGCATTTCCTGTCACGGGCGCTAGGCCTACCCACACAAGTGAGGTATCATTTTTATCGGGAGACGTGGGGGAATGCTGGGTGGAAGGAAATTCGTGGCTCCTCTCAGATTCCAGAACTTTCTGCCACAGAAATGTGAGGAACATGTGTTTTTTTAGCCAAATTGTGAGGTTTGCAAAGGATTCTGGGTAACAGAACCTGGACCGAGCCACACAAGTCACCCCATCTTGGATTCCTCTAGGTCTCTAGTTTTCAGAAATGCACAGGTTTGGTAGGTTTCCCTAGGTGGTGGCTGAGTTACAGGCCAAAATCTACAGGTAGGCACTTTGCAAAAAACACCACTGTTTTCCTTCAAAAATTTGTCTGTGTCCACGTTGCACTTTGGGGCATTTCCTGTCACGGGCGCTAGGCCTACCCACACAAGTGAGGTATAATTTTTAGTGGGAGACGTGGGGGAACGCTGGGTGGAAGGAAATTCGTGGCTCCTCTCAGATTCCAGAACTTTCTGCCACAGAAATGTGAGGAACATGTGTTTTTTTAGCCAAATTGTGAGGTTTGCAAAGGATTCTGGGTAACAGAACCTGGTCCGAGCCACACAAGTCACCCCATCTTGGATTCCCCTAGGTCTCTAGTTTTCAGAAATGCACAGGTTTGGTAGGTTTCCCTGGGTGGCGGCTGAGCTACAAGCCAAAATCTACAGGTAGGCACTTTGCAAAAAACACCTCTGTTTTCCTTCACAAATTTGGATGTGTCCACGTTGCGCTTTGGGGCGTTTTCTGTCACGGGCGCTAGGCCTACCCACACAAGTGAGGTATCATTTTTATCGGGAGACGTGGGGGAACGCTGGCTGGAAGGAAATTTGTGGCTCCTCTCGGATTCCAGAACTTTCTGCCACAGAAATGTTAGGAACATGTGTTTTTTTAGCCAAATTTTGAGGTTTGCAAAGGATTCTGGGTAACAGAACCTGGTCCGAGCCACACAAGTCACCCCATCTTGGATTCCCCTAGGTCTCTAGTTATCAGAAATGCACAGGTTTGGTAGGTTTCTCTAGGTGCGGCTGAGCTACAAGCCAAAATCTACAGGTAGGCACTTTGCAAAAAACACCTCTGTTTTCCTTCAAAAATTCGGCTGTGTCTACGTTGCACTTTGGGGCGTTTCCTGTCGCGGGCGCTAGGCCTACCCACACAAGTGAGGTATCATTTTTATCGGGAGACGTGGGGGAATGCTGGGTGGAAGGAAATTCGTGGCTCCTCTCAGATTCCACAATTTTCTGCCACAGAAATGTGAGGAACATGTGTTTTTTTAGCCAAATTTTGAGGTTTGCAAAGGATTCTGGGTAACAGAACCTGGTCCGAGCCACACAAGTCACCCCATCTTGGATTCCCCTAGGTCTCTAGTTTTCAGAAATGCACAGGTTTGGTAGGTTTCCCTAGGTGACGGCTGAGCAACAAGCCAAAATCTACAGGTAGGCACTTTGCAAAAAACACCTCTGTTTTCCTTCACAAATATGGATATGTCCACGTTGCGCTTTGGGGCGTTTTCTGTTGCGGGCGCTAGGCCTACCCACACAAGTGAGGTATCATTTTTATCGGGAGACGTGGGGGAACGCTGGGTGGAAGGAAATTCGTGGCTCCTCTCAGATTCCAGAATTTTCTGCCACAGAAATGTGAGGAATATGTGTTTTTTTAGCCAAATTTTGAGGTTTGCAAAGGATTCTGGGTAACAGAACCTGGTCCGAGCCACACAAGTCACCCCATCTTGGATTCCTCTAGGTCTCTAGTTTTCAGAAATGCACAGGTTTGGTAGGTTTCCCTAGGTGGCGGCTGAGTTACAGGCCAAAATCTACAGGTAGGCACTTTGCAAAAAACACCACTGTTTTCCTTCAAAAATTTGTCTGTGTCCACGTTGCGCTTTGGGGCATTTCCTGTCACGGGCGCTAGGCCTACCCACACAAGTGAGGTATCATTTTTATCGGGAGACGTGGGGGAACGCTGGGTGGAAGGAAATTCGTGGCTCCTCTCAGATTCCAGAACTTTCTGCCACAGAAATGTGAGGAACATGTGTTTTTTTAGCCAAATTTTGAGGTTTGCAAAGGATTCTGGGTAACAGAACCTGGTCCGAGCCACACAAGTCACCCCATCTTGGATTCCCCTAGGTCTCTAGTTTTCAGAAATGCACAGGTTTGGTAGGTTTCCCTGGGTGGCGGCTGAGCTACAAGCCAAAATCTACAGGTAGGCACTTTGCAAAAAACACCTCTGTTTTCCTTCACAAATTTGGATGTGTCCACGTTGCGCTTTGGGGCGTTTTCTGTCACGGGCGCTAGGCCTACCCACACAAGTGAGGTATCATTTTTATCGGGAGACGTGGGGGAACGCTGGGTGGAAGGAAATTTGTGGCTCCTCTCAGATTCCAGAACTTTCTGCCACAGAAATGTTAGGAACATGTGTTTTTTTAGCCAAATTTTGAGGTTTGCAAAGGATTCTGGGTAACAGAACCTGGTCCGAGCCACACAAGTCACCCCATCTTGGATTCCCCTAGGTCTCTAGTTATCAGAAATGCACAGGTTTGGTAGGTTTCTCTAGGTGCGGCTGAGCTACAAGCCAAAATCTACAGGTAGGCACTTTGCAAAAAACACCTCTGTTTTCCTTCAAAAATTGGGCTGTGTCTACGTTGCGCTTTGGGGCGTTTCCTGTCGCGGGCGCTAGGCCTACCCACACAAGTGAGGTATCATTTTTATCGGGAGACGTGGGGGAACGCTGGGTGGAAGGAAATTCGTGGCTCCTCTCAGATTCCAGAATTTTCTGCCACAGAAATGTGAGGAACATGTGTTTTTTTAGCCAAATTTTGAGGTTTGCAAAGGATTCTGGGTAACAGAACCTGGTCCGAGCCACACAAGTCACCCCATCTTGGATTCCCCTAGGTCTCTAGTTTTCAGAAATGCACAGGTTTGGTAGGTTTCCCTGGGTGGCGGCTGAGCTACAAGCCAAAATCTACAGGTAGGCACTTTGCAAAAAACACCTCTGTTTTCCTTCACAAATTTGGATGTGTCCACGTTGCGCTTTGGGGCGTTTTCTGTCGCGGGCGCTAGGCCTACCCACACAAGTGAGGTATCATTTTTATCGGGAGACATGGGGGAACGCTGGGTGGAAGGAAATATGTGGCTCCTCTCAGATTCCAGAACTTTCTGCCACAGAAATGTGAGGAACATGTGTTTTTTAGCCAAATTGTGAGGTTTGCAAAGGATTCTGGGTAACAGAACCTGGTCCGAGCCACACAAGTCACCCCATCTTGGATTCCTCTAGGTCTCTAGTTTTCAGAAATGCACAGGTTTGGTAGGTTTCCCTAGGTGACGGCTGAGCTACAAGCCAAAATCTACAGGTAGGCACTTTGCAAAAAACACCTCTGTTTTCCTTCACAAATTTGGATGTGTCCACGTTGCGCTTTGGGGCGTTTTCTGTCACGGGCGCTAGGCCTACCCACACAAGTGAGGTATCATTTGTATCGTGAGACGTGGGGGAACGCTGGGTGGAAGGAAATTTGTGGCTCCTCTCAGATTCCAGAACTTTCTGCCACAGAAATGTTAGGAACATGTGTTTTTTTAGCCAAATTTTGAGGTTTGCAAAGGATTCTGGGTAACAGAACCTGGTCCGAGCCACACAAGTCACCCCATCTTGGATTCCCCTAGGTCTCTAGTTTTCAGAAATGCACAGGTTTGGTAGGTTTCCCTAGGTGGCGGCTGAGCTACAAGCCAAAATCTACAGGTAGGCACTTTGCAAAAAACACCTCTGTTTTCCTTCAAAAATTGGGCTGTGTCTACGTTGCGCTTTGGGGCGTTTCCTGTCGCGGGCGCTAGGCTTACCCACACAAGTGAGGAATCATTTTTATCGGGAGACGTGGGGGAACGCTGGGTGGAAGGAAATTCATGGCTCCTCTCAGATTCCAGAACTTTCTGCCACAGAAATGTGAGGAACATGTGTTTTTTTAGCCAAATTTTGAGGTTTGCAAAGGATTCTGGGTAACAGAACCTGGTCCGAGCCACACAAGTCACCCCATCTTGGATTCCCCTAGGTCTCTAGTTTTCAGAAATGCACAGGTTTGGTAGGTTTCCCTGGGTGGCGGCTGAGCTACAAGCCAAAATCTACAGGTAGGCACTTTGCAAAAAACACCTCTGTTTTCCTTCACAAATTTGGATGTGTCCACGTTGCGCTTTGGGGCGTTTTCTGTCGCGGGCGCTAGGCCTACCCACACAAGTGAGGTATCATTTTTATCGGGAGACATGGGGGAACGCTGGGTGGAAGGAAATATGTGGCTCCTCTCAGATTCCAGAACTTTCTGCCACAGAAATGTTAGGAACATGTGTTTTTTTAGCCAAATTTTGAGGTTTGCAAAGGATTCTGGGTAACAGATCCTGGTCCGAGCCACACAAGTCACCCCATCTTGGATTCCCCTAGGTCTCTAGTTTTCAGAAATGCACAGGTTTGGTAGGTTTCCCTAGGTGGCGACTGAGCTACAGGCCAAAATCTACAGGTAGGCACTTTGAAAAAACACCTCTGTTTTCCTTCAAAAATTTGGCTGTGTCCACGTTGCGCTTTGGGGCATTTCCTGTCACGGGCGCTAGGCCTACCCACACAAGTGAGGTATCATTTTTATCAGGAGACGTGGGGGAACGCTGGGTGGAAGGAAATTCGTGGCTCCTCTCAGATTCCAGAACTTTCTGCCACAGAAATATGAGGAACATGTGTTTTTTTGGGCCAAATTTTGAGGTTTGCAAAGGATTCTGGGTAACAGAACCTGGTCCGAGCCACACAAGTCACCCCAGCTTGGATTCCCCTAGGTCTCTAGTTTTCAGAAATGCACAGGTTTGGTAGGTTTCCCAAGGTGGCGGCTGAGCTACAAGCCAAAATCTACAGGTAGGCATTTTGCAAAACAAACCTCTGTTTTCCTTCACAAATTTGGATGTGTCCACGTTGCACTTTGGGGCGTTTTCTGTCGCGGGCGCTAGGCTTACCCACACAAGTGAGGTATCATTTTTATCGGGAGACGTGGGGGAACGCTGGGTGGAAGGAAATTCATGGCTCCTCTCAGATTCCAGAACTTTCTGCCACAGAAATGTGAGGAACATGTGTTTTTTTAGCCAAATTATGAGGTTTGCAAAGGATTCTGGGTAACAGAACCTGGTCCGAGCCACACAAGTCACCCCATCTTGGATTCCCCTAGGTCTCTAGTTTTCAGAAATGCACAGGTTTGGTAGGTTTCCCTGGGTGGCGGCTGAGCTACAAGCCAAAATCTACAGGTAGGCACTTTGAAAAAACACCTCTGTTTTCCTTCACAAATTTGGATGTGTCCACGTTGCGCTTTGGGGCGTTTTCTGTCGCGGGCGCTAGGCCTACCCACACAAGTGAGGTATCATTTTTATCAGGAGACGTGGGGGAACGCTGGGTGGAAGGAAATTCGTGGCTCCTCTCAGATTCCAGAACTTTCTGCCACAGAAATATGAGGAACATGTGTTTTTTTTGCCAAATTTTGAGGTTTGCAAAGGATTCTGGGTAACAGAACCTGGTCCGAACAACACAAGTCACCCCATCTTGGATTCCCCTAGGTCTCTAGTTTTCAGAAATGCACAGGTTTGGTAGGTTTCCCTAGGTGGCGGCTAAGCTACAAGCCAAAATCTACAGGTAGGCACTTTGCAAAAAACACCTCTGTTTTCCTTCACAAATTTGGATGTGTCCACGTTGCGCTTTGGGGCGTTTTCTGTCACGGGCGCTAGGCCTACCCACACAAGTGAGGAATCATTTTTATCGGGAGATGTGGGGGAACGCTGGGTGGAAGGAAATTTGTGGCTCCTCTCAGATTCCAGAACTTTCTGCCACAGAAATGTTAGGAACATGTGTTTTTTTAGCCAAATTTTGAGGTTTGCAAAGGATTCTGGGTAACAGAACCTGGTCCGAGCCACACAAGTCACCCCATCTTGGATTCCCCTAGGTCTCTAGTTTTCAGAAATGCACAGGTTTGGTAGGTTTCTCTAGGTGCGGCTGAGCTACAAGGCAAAATCTACAGGTAGGCACTTTGCAAAAAACACCTCTGTTTTCCTTCAAAAATTTGGATGTGTCCACGTTGCGCTTTGGGGCGTTTTCTGTCGCGGGCGCTAAGCCTACCCACACAAGTGAGGTATCATTTTTATCGGGTGACGTGGGGGAACGCTGGGTGGAAGGAAATTTGTGGCTCCTCTCAGATTCCACAACTTTCTGCCACAGAAATGTTAGGAACATGTGTTTTTTTAGCCAAATTTTGAGGTTTGCAAAGGATTCTGGTTAACAGAACCTGGTCCGAGCCACACAAGTCACCCCATCTTGGATTCCCCTAGGTCTCTAGATTTCAGAAATGGACAGGTTTGGTAGGTTTCCCTAGGTGGCGGCTGAGCTACAGGCCAAAATCTACAGGTAGGCACTTTGCAAAAAACACCTCTGTTTTCCTTCAAAAATTTGGCTGTGTCCACGTTGCGCTTTGGGGCATTTCCTGTCACGGGCGCTAGGCCTACCCACACAAGTGAGGTATCATTTTTATCGGGAGACGTGGGGGAATGCTGGGTGGAAGGAAATTCGTGGCTCCTCTCAGATTCCAGAACTTTCTGCCACAGAAATGTGAGGAACATGTGTTTTTTTAGCCAAATTGTGAGGTTTGCAAAGGATTCTGGGTAACAGAACCTGGTCCGACCCACACAAGTCACCCCATCTTGGATTCCTCTAGGTCTCTAGTTTTCAGAAATGCACAGGTTTGGTAGGTTTCCCTAGGTGGCGGCTGAGCTACAGGCCAAAATCTACAGGTAGGCACTTTGCAAAAAACACCACTGTTTTCCTTCAAAAATTTGTCTGTGTCCACGTTGCGCTTTGGGGCATTTCCTGTCACGGGCGCTAGGCCTACCCACACAAGTGAGGTATCATTTTTATCGGGAGACGTGGGGGAACGCTGGGTGGAAGGAAATTCGTGGCTCCTCTCAGATTCCAGAACTTTCTGCCACAGAAATGTGAGGAACATGTGTTTTATTAGCCAAATTTTGAGGTTTGCAAAGGATTCTGGGTAACAGAACCTGGTCCGAGCCACACAAGTCAACCCATCTTGGATTCCCCTAGGTCTCTAGTTTTCAGAAATGCACAGGTTTGGTAGGTTTCCCTAGGTGGCGGCTGAGCTACAAGCCAAAATCTACAGGTAGGCACTTTGCAAAAAACACCTCTGTTTTCCTTCACAAATTTGGATGTGTCCACGTTGCGCTTTGGGGCATTTCCTGTCACGGGCGCTAGGCCTACCCACACAAGTGAGGTTTCATTTTTATCGGGAGACGTGGGGGAACGCTGGGTGGAAGGAAATTCGTGGCTCCTCTCAGATTCCAGAACTTTCTGCCACAGAAATGTGAGGAACATGTGTTTTTTTAGCCAAATTTTGAGGTTTGCAAAGGATTCTGGGTAACAGAACCTGGTTCGAACCACACAAGTCACCCCATCTTGGATTCCCCTAGGTCTCTAGTTTTCAGAAATGCACAGGTTTGGTAGGTTTCCCTAGGTGGCGGCTGAGCTACAAGCCAAGATCTACAGGTAGGCACTTTGCAAAAAACACCTCTGTTTTCCTTCACAAATTTGGATGTGTCCACGTTGTGCTTTGGGGCGTTTTCTCTCGCGGGCGCTAGGCCTACCCACACAAGTGAGGTATCATTTTTATCGGGAGACGTGGGGGAACGCTGGGTGGAAGGAAATTCGTGGCTCCTCTCAGATTCCAGAACTTTCTGCCACAGAAATGTGAGGAACATGTGTTTTTTTAGCCAAATTTTGAGGTTTGCAAAGGATTCTGTGTAACAGAACCTGGTCCGAACCACACATGTCACCCCATCTTGGATTCCCCTAGGTCTCTAGTTTTCAGAAATGCACAGGTTTGGTAGGTTTCCCTAGGTGGCGGCTGAGCTACAAGCCAAAATCTACAGGTAGGCACTTTGCAAAAAACACCTCTGTTTTCCTTCAAAAATTTGGCTGTGTCCACGTTGCGCTTTGGGGCATTTCCTGTCACGGGCGCTAGGCCTACCCACACAAGTGAGGTATCATTTTAATCGGGAGACGTGGGGGAACGCTGGGTGGAAGGAAATTCGTGGCTCCTCTCAGATTCCAGAACTTTCTGCCACAGAAATGTGAGGAACATGTGTTTTTTTAGCCAAATTTTGAGGTTTGCAAAGGATTCTGGGTAACAGAATCTGGTCCGAACAACACAAGTCACCCCATCTTGGATTCCCCTAGGTCTCTAGCTTTCAGAAATGCACAGGTTTGGTAGGTTTCCCTAGGTGGCGGCTGAGCTACAAGCCAAAATCTACAGGTAGGCACTTTGCAAAAAACACCTCTGTTATCCTTCACAAATTTGGATGTGTCCACGTTGCGCTTTGGGGCGTTTTCTGTCACGGGCGCTAGGCCTACCCACACAAGTGAGGTATCATTTTTATCGGGAGACGTGGGGGAACGCTGGGTGGAAGGAAATTCGTGGCTCCTCTCAGATTCCAGAATTTTCTGCCACAGAAATGTGAGGAACATGTGTTTTTTTAGCCAAATTTTGAGGTTTGCAAAGGATTCTGGGTAACAGAACCTGGTCCGAGCCACACAAGTCACCCCATCTTGGATTCCCCTAGGTCTCTAGTTTTCAGAAATGCACAGGTTTGGTAGGTTTCCCTAGGTGGCGGCTGAGCAACAAGCCAAAATCTACAGGTAGGCACTTTGCAAAAAACACCTCTGTTTTCCTTCACAAATATGGATGTGTCCACGTTGCGCTTTGGGGCGTTTTCTGTTGCGGGCGCTAGGCCTACCCACACAAGTGAGGTATCATTTTTATCGGGTGACGTGGGGGAACGCTGGGTGGAAGGAAATTTGTGGCTCCTCTCAGATTCCACAACTTTCTGCCACAGAAATGTTAGGAACATGTGTTTTTTTAGCCAAATTTTGAGGTTTGCAAAGGATTCTGGTTAACAGAACCTGGTCCGAGCCACACAAGTCACCCATCTTGGATTCCCCTAGGTCTCTAGTTTTCAGAAATGGACAGGTTTGGTAGGTTTCCCTAGGTGGCGGCTGAGCTACAGGCCAAAATCTACAGGTAGGCACTTTGCAAAAAACACCTCTGTTTTCCTTCAAAAATTTGGCTGTGTCCACGTTGCGCTTTGGGGCATTTCCTGTCACGGGCGCTAGGCCTACCCACAAAAGTGAGGTATCATTTTTATCGGGAGACGTGGGGGAATGCTGGGTGGAAGGAAATTCGTGGCTCCTCTCAGATTCCAGAACTTTCTGCCACAGAAATGTGAGGAACATGTGTTTTTTTAGCCAAATTGCGAGGTTTGCAAAGGATTCTGGGTAACAGAACCTGGTCCGAGCCACACAAGTCACCCCATCTTGGATTCCTCTAGGTCTCTAGTTTTCAGAAATGCACAGGTTTGGTAGGTTTCCCTAGGTGGCGGCTGAGTTACAGGCCAAAATCTACAGGTAGGCACTTTGCAAAAAACACCACTGTTTTCCTTCAAAAATTTGTCTGTGTCCACGTTGCGCTTTGGGGCATTTCCTGTCACGGGCGCTAGGCCTACCCACACAAGTGAGGTATCATTTTTATCGGGAGACGTGGGGGAACGCTGGGTGGAAGGAAATTCGTGGCTCCTCTCAGATTCCAGAACTTTCTGCCACAGAAATGTGAGGAACATGTGTTTTTTTAGCCAAATTGTGAGGTTTGCAAAGGATTCTGGGTAACAGAACCTGGTCCGAGCCACACAAGTCACCCCATCTTGGATTCCCCTAGGTCTCTAGGTTTCAGAAATGCACAGGTTTGGTAGGTTTCCCTGGGTGGCGGCTGAGCTACAAGCCAAAATCTACAGGTAGGCACTTTGCAAAAAACACCTC
This sequence comes from Pleurodeles waltl, assembly GCF_031143425.1. Lineage (NCBI taxonomy): Eukaryota > Metazoa > Chordata > Amphibia > Caudata > Salamandridae > Pleurodeles > Pleurodeles waltl. The sequence goes on from NC_090439.1 coordinate 230,037,372, forward strand.
TGTTTTCCTTCACAAATTTGGATGTGTCCACGTTGCGCTTTGGGGCGTTTTCTGTCACGGGCGCTAGGCCTACCCACACAAGTGAGGTATCATTTTTATCGGGAGACGTGGGGGAACGCTGGGTGGAAGGAAATTTGTGGCTCCTCTCAGATTCCAGAACTTTCTGCCACAGAAATGTTAGGAACATGTGTTTTTTTAGCCAAATTGTGAGGTTTGCAAAGGATTCTGGGTAACAGAACCTGGTCCGAGCCACACAAGTCACCCCATCTTGGATTCCCCTAGGTCTCTAGTTATCAGAAATGCACAGGTTTGGTAGGTTTGTCTAGGTGCGGCTGAGCTACAAGCCAAAATCTACAGGTAGGCACTTTGCAAAAAACACCTCTGTTTTCCTTCAAAAATTGGGCTGTTTCTACGTTGCACTTTGGGGCGTTTCCTGTCGCGGGCGCTAGGCCTACCCACACAAGTGAGGTATCATTTTTATCGGGAGACGTGGGGGAACGCTGGGTGGAAGGAAATTCGTGGCTCCTCTCAGATTCCAGAATTTTCTGCCACAGAAATGTGAGGAACATGTGTTTTTTTAGCCAAATTTTGAGGTTTGCAAAGGATTCTGGGTAACAGAACCTGGTCCGAGCCACACAAGTCACCCCATCTTGGATTCCCCTAGGTCTCTAGTTTTCGGAAATGCACAGGTTTGGTAGGTTTCCCTAGGTGGCGGCTGAGCAACAAGCCAAAATCTACAGGTAGGCACTTTGCAAAAAACACCTCTGTTTTCCTTCACAAATATGGATATGTCCACGTTGCGCTTTGGGGCGTTTTCTGTTGCGGGCGCTAGGCCTACCCACACAAGTGAGGTATCATTTTTATCGGGTGACGTGGGGGAACGCTGGGTGGAAGGAAATTTGTGGCTCCTCTCAGATTCCACAACTTTCTGCCACAGAAATGTTAGGAACATGTGTTTTTTTAGCCAAATTTTGAGGTTTGCAAAGGATTCTGGTTAACAGAACCTGGTCCGAGCCACACAAGTCACCCCATCTTGGATTCCCCTAGGTCTCTAGTTTTCAGAAATGGACAGGTTTGGTAGGTTTCCCTAGGTGGCGGCTGAGCTACAGGCCAAAATCTACAGGTAGGCACTTTGCAAAAAACACCTCTGTTTTCCTTCAAAAATTTGGCTGTGTCCACGTTGCGCTTTGGGGCATTTCCTGTCACGGGCGCTAGGCCTACCCACACAAGTGAGGTATCATTTTTATCGGGAGACGTGGGGGAATGCTGGGTGGAAGGAAATTCGTGGCTCCTCTCAGATTCCAGAACTTTCTGCCACAGAAATGTGAGGAACATGTGTTTTTTTAGCCAAATTGTGAGGTTTGCAAAGGATTCTGGGTAACAGAACCTGGACCGAGCCACACAAGTCACCCCATCTTGGATTCCTCTAGGTCTCTAGTTTTCAGAAATGCACAGGTTTGGTAGGTTTCCCTAGGTGGTGGCTGAGTTACAGGCCAAAATCTACAGGTAGGCACTTTGCAAAAAACACCACTGTTTTCCTTCAAAAATTTGTCTGTGTCCACGTTGCACTTTGGGGCATTTCCTGTCACGGGCGCTAGGCCTACCCACACAAGTGAGGTATAATTTTTAGTGGGAGACGTGGGGGAACGCTGGGTGGAAGGAAATTCGTGGCTCCTCTCAGATTCCAGAACTTTCTGCCACAGAAATGTGAGGAACATGTGTTTTTTTAGCCAAATTGTGAGGTTTGCAAAGGATTCTGGGTAACAGAACCTGGTCCGAGCCACACAAGTCACCCCATCTTGGATTCCCCTAGGTCTCTAGTTTTCAGAAATGCACAGGTTTGGTAGGTTTCCCTGGGTGGCGGCTGAGCTACAAGCCAAAATCTACAGGTAGGCACTTTGCAAAAAACACCTCTGTTTTCCTTCACAAATTTGGATGTGTCCACGTTGCGCTTTGGGGCGTTTTCTGTCACGGGCGCTAGGCCTACCCACACAAGTGAGGTATCATTTTTATCGGGAGACGTGGGGGAACGCTGGCTGGAAGGAAATTTGTGGCTCCTCTCGGATTCCAGAACTTTCTGCCACAGAAATGTTAGGAACATGTGTTTTTTTAGCCAAATTTTGAGGTTTGCAAAGGATTCTGGGTAACAGAACCTGGTCCGAGCCACACAAGTCACCCCATCTTGGATTCCCCTAGGTCTCTAGTTATCAGAAATGCACAGGTTTGGTAGGTTTCTCTAGGTGCGGCTGAGCTACAAGCCAAAATCTACAGGTAGGCACTTTGCAAAAAACACCTCTGTTTTCCTTCAAAAATTCGGCTGTGTCTACGTTGCACTTTGGGGCGTTTCCTGTCGCGGGCGCTAGGCCTACCCACACAAGTGAGGTATCATTTTTATCGGGAGACGTGGGGGAATGCTGGGTGGAAGGAAATTCGTGGCTCCTCTCAGATTCCACAATTTTCTGCCACAGAAATGTGAGGAACATGTGTTTTTTTAGCCAAATTTTGAGGTTTGCAAAGGATTCTGGGTAACAGAACCTGGTCCGAGCCACACAAGTCACCCCATCTTGGATTCCCCTAGGTCTCTAGTTTTCAGAAATGCACAGGTTTGGTAGGTTTCCCTAGGTGACGGCTGAGCAACAAGCCAAAATCTACAGGTAGGCACTTTGCAAAAAACACCTCTGTTTTCCTTCACAAATATGGATATGTCCACGTTGCGCTTTGGGGCGTTTTCTGTTGCGGGCGCTAGGCCTACCCACACAAGTGAGGTATCATTTTTATCGGGAGACGTGGGGGAACGCTGGGTGGAAGGAAATTCGTGGCTCCTCTCAGATTCCAGAATTTTCTGCCACAGAAATGTGAGGAATATGTGTTTTTTTAGCCAAATTTTGAGGTTTGCAAAGGATTCTGGGTAACAGAACCTGGTCCGAGCCACACAAGTCACCCCATCTTGGATTCCTCTAGGTCTCTAGTTTTCAGAAATGCACAGGTTTGGTAGGTTTCCCTAGGTGGCGGCTGAGTTACAGGCCAAAATCTACAGGTAGGCACTTTGCAAAAAACACCACTGTTTTCCTTCAAAAATTTGTCTGTGTCCACGTTGCGCTTTGGGGCATTTCCTGTCACGGGCGCTAGGCCTACCCACACAAGTGAGGTATCATTTTTATCGGGAGACGTGGGGGAACGCTGGGAGGAAGGAAATTCGTGGCTCCTCTCAGATTCCAGAACTTTCTGCCACAGAAATGTGAGGAACATGTGTTTTTTTAGCCAAATTTTGAGGTTTGCAAAGGATTCTGGGTAACAGAACCTGGTCCGAGCCACACAAGTCACCCCATCTTGGATTCCCCTAGGTCTCTAGTTTTCAGAAATGCACAGGTTTGGTAGGTTTCCCTGGGTGGCGGCTGAGCTACAAGCCAAAATCTACAGGTAGGCACTTTGCAAAAAACACCTCTGTTTTCCTTCACAAATTTGGATGTGTCCACGTTGCGCTTTGGGGCGTTTTCTGTCACGGGCGCTAGGCCTACCCACACAAGTGAGGTATCATTTTTATCGGGAGACGTGGGGGAACGCTGGGTGGAAGGAAATTTGTGGCTCCTCTCAGATTCCAGAACTTTCTGCCACAGAAATGTTAGGAACATGTGTTTTTTTAGCCAAATTTTGAGGTTTGCAAAGGATTCTGGGTAACAGAACCTGGTCCGAGCCACACAAGTCACCCCATCTTGGATTCCCCTAGGTCTCTAGTTATCAGAAATGCACAGGTTTGGTAGGTTTCTCTAGGTGCGGCTGAGCTACAAGCCAAAATCTACAGGTAGGCACTTTGCAAAAAACACCTCTGTTTTCCTTCAAAAATTGGGCTGTGTCTACGTTGCACTTTGGGGCGTTTCCTGTCGCGGGCGCTAGGCCTACCCACACAAGTGAGGTATCATTTTTATCGGGAGACGTGGGGGAACGCTGGGTGGAAGGAAATTCGTGGCTCCTCTCAGATTCCAGAATTTTCTGCCACAGAAATGTGAGGAACATGTGTTTTTTTAGCCAAATTTTGAGGTTTGCAAAGGATTCTGGGTAACAGAACCTGGTCCGAGCCACACAAGTCACCCCATCTTGGATTCCCCTAGGTCTCTAGTTTTCAGAAATGCACAGGTTTGGTAGGTTTCCCTAGGTGGCGGCTGAGCAACAAGCCAAAATCTACAGGTAGGCACTTTGCAAAAAACACCTCTGTTTTCCTTCACAAATATGGATATGTCCACGTTGCGCTTTGGGGCGTTTTCTGTTGCGGGCGCTAGGCCTACCCACACAAGTGAGGTATCATTTTTATCGGGTGACGTGGGGGAACGCTGGGTGGAAGGAAATTTGTGGCTCCTCTCAGATTCCACAACTTTCTGCCACAGAAATGTTAGGAACATGTGTTTTTTTAGCCAAATTTTGAGGTTTGCAAAGGATTCTGGTTAACAGAACCTGGTCCGAGCCACACAAGTCACCCCATCTTGGATTCCCCTAGGTCTCTAGTTTTCAGAAATGGACAGGTTTGGTAGGTTTCCCTAGGTGGCGGCTGAGCTACAGGCCAAAATCTACAGGTAGGCACTTTGCAAAAAAACACCTCTGTTTTCCTTCAAAAATTTGGCTGTGTCCACGTTGCGCTTTGGGGCATTTCCTGTCACGGGCGCTAGGCCTACCCACACAAGTGAGGTATCATTTTTATCGGGAGACGTGGGGGAATGCTGGGTGGAAGGAAATTCGTGGCTCCTCTCAGATTCCAGAACTTTCTGCCACAGAAATGTGAGGAACATGTGTTTTTTTAGCCAAATTTTGAGGTTTGCAAAGGATTCTGGGTAACAGAATCTGGTCCGAACAACACAAGTCACCCCATCTTGGATTCCCCTAGGTCTCTAGCTTTCAGAAATGCACAGGTTTGGTAGGTTTCCCTAGGTGGCGGCTGAGCTACAAGCCAAAATCTACAGGTAGGCACTTTGCAAAAAACACCTCTGTTATCCTTCACAAATTTGGATGTGTCCACGTTGCGCTTTGGGGCGTTTTCTGTCACGGGCGCTAGGCCTACCCACACAAGTGAGGTATCATTTTTATCGGGAGACGTGGGGGAACGCTGGGTGGAAGGAAATTCGTGGCTCCTCTCAGATTCCAGAATTTTCTTCCACAGAAATGTGAGGAACATGTGTTTTTTTAGCCAAATTTTGAGGTTTGCAAAGGATTCTGGGTAACAGAACCTGGTCCGAGCCACACAAGTCACCCCATCTTGGATTCCCCTAGGTCTCTAGTTTTCAGAAATGCACAGGTTTGGTAGGTTTCCCTAGGTGGCGGCTGAGCAACAAGCCAAAATCTACAGGTAGGCACTTTGCAAAAAACACCTCTGTTTTCCTTCACAAATATGGATGTGTCCACGTTGCGCTTTGGGGCGTTTTCTGTTGCGGGCGCTAGGCCTACCCACACAAGTGAGGTATCATTTTTATCGGGTGACGTGGGGGAACGCTGGGTGGAAGGAAATTTGTGGCTCCTCTCAGATTCCACAACTTTCTGCCACAGAAATGTTAGGAACATGTGTTTTTTTAGCCAAATTTTGAGGTTTGCAAAGGATTCTGGTTAACAGAACCTGGTCCGAGCCACACAAGTCACCCATCTTGGATTCCCCTAGGTCTCTAGTTTTCAGAAATGGACAGGTTTGGTAGGTTTCCCTAGGTGGCGGCTGAGCTACAGGCCAAAATCTACAGGTAGGCACTTTGCAAAAAACACCTCTGTTTTCCTTCAAAAATTTGGCTGTGTCCACGTTGCGCTTTGGGGCATTTCCTGTCACGGGCGCTAGGCCTACCCACAAAAGTGAGGTATCATTTTTATCGGGAGACGTGGGGGAATGCTGGGTGGAAGGAAATTCGTGGCTCCTCTCAGATTCCAGAACTTTCTGCCACAGAAATGTGAGGAACATGTGTTTTTTTAGCCAAATTGCGAGGTTTGCAAAGGATTCTGGGTAACAGAACCTGGTCCGAGCCACACAAGTCACCCCATCTTGGATTCCTCTAGGTCTCTAGTTTTCAGAAATGCACAGGTTTGGTAGGTTTCCCTAGGTGGCGGCTGAGTTACAGGCCAAAATCTACAGGTAGGCACTTTGCAAAAAACACCACTGTTTTCCTTCAAAAATTTGTCTGTGTCCACGTTGCGCTTTGGGGCATTTCCTGTCACGGGCGCTAGGCCTACCCACACAAGTGAGGTATCATTTTTATCGGGAGACGTGGGGGAACGCTGGGTGGAAGGAAATTCGTGGCTCCTCTCAGATTCCAGAACTTTCTGCCACAGAAATGTGAGGAACATGTGTTTTTTTAGCCAAATTGTGAGGTTTGCAAAGGATTCTGGGTAACAGAACCTGGTCCGAGCCACACAAGTCACCCCATCTTGGATTCCCCTAGGTCTCTAGGTTTCAGAAATGCACAGGTTTGGTAGGTTTCCCTGGGTGGCGGCTGAGCTACAAGCCAAAATCTACAGGTAGGCACTTTGCAAAAAACACCTCTGTTTTCCTTCACAAATTTGGATGTGTCCACGTTGCGCTTTGGGGCATTTCCTGTCACGGGCGCTAGGCCTACCCACACAAGTGAGGTATCATTTTTATCGGGAGACGTGGGGGAACGCTGGGTGGAAGGAAATTCGTGGCTCCTCTCAGATTCCAGAACTTTCTGCCACAGAAATGTGAGGAACATGTGTTTTTTTAGCCAAATTTTGAGGTTTGCAAAGGATTCTGGGTAACAGAACCTGGTCCGAGCCACACAAGTCACCCCATCTTGGATTCCCCTAGGTCTCTAGTTATCAGAAATGCACAGGTTTGGTAGGTTTGTCTAGGTGCGGCTGAGCTACAAGCCAAAATCTACAGGTAGGCACTTTGCAAAAAACACCTCTGTTTTCCTTCAAAAATTGGGCTGTTTCTACGTTGCACTTTGGGGCGTTTCCTGTCGCGGGCGCTAGGCCTACCCACACAAGTGAGGTATCATTTTTATCGGGAGACGTGGGGGAACGCTGGGTGGAAGGAAATTCGTGGCTCCTCTCAGATTCCAGAATTTTCTGCCACAGAAATGTGAGGAACATGTGTTTTTTTAGCCAAATTTTGAGGTTTGCAAAGGATTCTGGGTAACAGAACCTGGTCCGAGCCACACAAGTCACCCCATCTTGGATTCCCCTAGGTCTCTAGTTTTCGGAAATGCACAGGTTTGGTAGGTTTCCCTAGGTGGCGGCTGAGCAACAAGCCAAAATCTACAGGTAGGCACTTTGCAAAAAACACCTCTGTTTTCCTTCACAAATATGGATATGTCCACGTTGCGCTTTGGGGCGTTTTCTGTTGCGGGCGCTAGGCCTACCCACACAAGTGAGGTATCATTTTTATCGGGTGACGTGGGGGAACGCTGGGTGGAAGGAAATTTGTGGCTCCTCTCAGATTCCACAACTTTCTGCCACAGAAATGTTAGGAACATGTGTTTTTTTAGCCAAATTTTGAGGTTTGCAAAGGATTCTGGTTAACAGAACCTGGTCCGAGCCACACAAGTCACCCCATCTTGGATTCCCCTAGGTCTCTAGTTTTCAGAAATGGACAGGTTTGGTAGGTTTCCCTAGGTGGCGGCTGAGCTACAGGCCAAAATCTACAGGTAGGCACTTTGCAAAAAACACCTCTGTTTTCCTTCAAAAATTTGGCTGTGTCCACGTTGCGCTTTGGGGCATTTCCTGTCACGGGCGCTAGGCCTACCCACACAAGTGAGGTATCATTTTTATCGGGAGACGTGGGGGAATGCTGGGTGGAAGGAAATTCGTGGCTCCTCTCAGATTCCAGAACTTTCTGCCACAGAAATGTGAGGAACATGTGTTTTTTTAGCCAAATTGTGAGGTTTGCAAAGGATTCTGGGTAACAGAACCTGGACCGAGCCACACAAGTCACCCCATCTTGGATTCCTCTAGGTCTCTAGTTTTCAGAAATGCACAGGTTTGGTAGGTTTCCCTAGGTGGTGGCTGAGTTACAGGCCAAAATCTACAGGTAGGCACTTTGCAAAAAACACCACTGTTTTCCTTCAAAAATTTGTCTGTGTCCACGTTGCACTTTGGGGCATTTCCTGTCACGGGCGCTAGGCCTACCCACACAAGTGAGGTATAATTTTTAGTGGGAGACGTGGGGGAACGCTGGGTGGAAGGAAATTCGTGGCTCCTCTCAGATTCCAGAACTTTCTGCCACAGAAATGTGAGGAACATGTGTTTTTTTAGCCAAATTGTGAGGTTTGCAAAGGATTATGGGTAACAGAACCTGGTCCGAGCCACACAAGTCACCCCATCTTGGATTCCCCTAGGTCTCTAGTTATCAGAAATGCACAGGTTTGGTAGGTTTCTCTAGGTGCGGCTGAGCTACAAGCCAAAATCTACAGGTAGGCACTTTGCAAAAAACACCTCTGTTTTCCTTCAAAAATTCGGCTGTGTCTACGTTGCACTTTGGGGCGTTTCCTGTCGCGGGCGCTAGGCCTACCCACACAAGTGAGGTATCATTTTTATCGGGAGACGTGGGGGAATGCTGGGTGGAAGGAAATTCGTGGCTCCTCTCAGATTCCACAATTTTCTGCCACAGAAATGTGAGGAACATGTGTTTTTTTAGCCAAATTTTGAGGTTTGCAAAGGATTCTGGGTAACAGAACCTGGTCCGAGCCACACAAGTCACCCCATCTTGGATTCCCCTAGGTCTCTAGTTTTCAGAAATGCACAGGTTTGGTAGGTTTCCCTAGGTGACGGCTGAGCAACAAGCCAAAATCTACAGGTAGGCACTTTGCAAAAAACACCTCTGTTTTCCTTCACAAATATGGATATGTCCACGTTGCGCTTTGGGGCGTTTTCTGTTGCGGGCGCTAGGCCTACCCACACAAGTGAGGTATCATTTTTATCGGGAGACGTGGGGGAACGCTGGGTGGAAGGAAATTCGTGGCTCCTCTCAGATTCCAGAATTTTCTGCCACAGAAATGTGAGGAATATGTGTTTTTTTAGCCAAATTTTGAGGTTTGCAAAGGATTCTGGGTAACAGAACCTGGTCCGAGCCACACAAGTCACCCCATCTTGGATTCCTCTAGGTCTCTAGTTTTCAGAAATGCACAGGTTTGGTAGGTTTCCCTAGGTGGCGGCTGAGTTACAGGCCAAAATCTACAGGTAGGCACTTTGCAAAAAACACCACTGTTTTCCTTCAAAAATTTGTCTGTGTCCACGTTGCGCTTTGGGGCATTTCCTGTCACGGGCGCTAGGCCTACCCACACAAGTGAGGTATCATTTTTATCGGGAGACGTGGGGGAACGCTGGGAGGAAGGAAATTCGTGGCTCCTCTCAGATTCCAGAACTTTCTGCCACAGAAATGTGAGGAACATGTGTTTTTTTAGCCAAATTGTGAGGTTTGCAAAGGATTCTGGGTAACAGAACCTGGTCCGAGCCACACAAGTCACCCCATCTTGGATTCCCCTAGGTCTCTAGTTTTCAGAAATGCACAGGTTTGGTAGGTTTCCCTGGGTGGCGGCTGAGCTACAAGACAAAATCTACAGGTAGGCACTTTGCAAAAAACACCTCTGTTTTCCTTCACAAATTTGGATGTGTCCACGTTGCGCTTTGGGGCGTTTTCTGTCACGGGCGCTAGGCCTACCCACACAAGTGAGGTATCATTTTTATCGGGAGACGTGGGGGAACGCTGGGTGGAAGGAAATTTGTGGCTCCTCTCAGATTCCAGAACTTTCTGCCACAGAAATGTTAGGAACATGTGTTTTTTTAGCCAAATTTTGAGGTTTGCAAAGGATTCTGGGTAACAGAACCTGGTCCGAGCCACACAAGTCACCCCATCTTGGATTCCCCTAGGTCTCTAGTTATCAGAAATGCACAGGTTTGGTAGGTTTCTCTAGGTGCGGCTGAGCTACAAGCCAAAATCTACAGGTAGGCACTTTGCAAAAAACACCTCTGTTTTCCTTCAAAAATTGGGCTGTGTCTACGTTGCACTTTGGGGCGTTTCCTGTCGCGGGCGCTAGGCCTACCCACACAAGTGAGGTATCATTTTTATCGGGAGACGTGGGGGAACGCTGGGTGGAAGGAAATTCGTGGCTCCTCTCAGATTCCAGAATTTTCTGCCACAGAAATGTGAGGAACATGTGTTTTTTTAGCCAAATTTTGAGGTTTGCAAAGGATTCTGGGTAACAGAACCTGGTCCGAGCCACACAAGTCACCCCATCTTGGATTCCCCTAGGTCTCTAGTTTTCAGAAATGCACAGGTTTGGTAGGTTTCTCTAGGTGCGGCTGAGCTACAAGCCAAAATCTACAGGTAGGCACTTTGCAAAAAACACCTCTGTTTTCCTTCAAAAATTCGGCTGTGTCTACGTTGCACTTTGGGGCGTTTCCTGTCGCGGGCGCTAGGCCTACCCACACAAGTGAGGTATCATTTTTATCGGGAGACGTGGGGGAACGCTGGGTGGAAGGAAATTCGTGGCTCCTCTCAGATTCCAGAATTTTTTGCCACAGAAATGTGAGGAACATGTGTTTTTTTAGCCAAATTTTGAGGTTTGCAAAGGATTCTGGGTAACAGAACCTGGTCCGAGCCACACAAGTCACCCCATCTTGGATTCCCCTAGGTCTCTAGTTTTCAGAAATGCACAGGTTTGGTAGGTTTCCCTAGGTGGCGGCTGAGCAACAAGCCAAAATCTACAGGTAGGCACTTTGCAAAAAACACCTCTGTTTTCCTTCACAAATATGGATATGTCCACGTTGCGCTTTGGGGCATTTCCTGTCACGGGCGCTAGGCCTACCCACACAAGTGAGGTATCATTTTTATCGGGAGACGTGGGGGAACGCTGGGTGGAAGGAAATTCGTGGCTCCTCTCAGATTCCAGAACTTTCTGCCACAGAAATGTGAGGAACATGAATTTTTTTAGCCAAATTTTGAGGTTTGCAAAGGAGTCTGGGTAACAGAACCTGGTCCGAGCCACACAAGTCACCCCATCTTGGATTCCCGTAGGTCTCTAGTTTTCAGAAATGCACAGGTTTGGTAGGTTTCCCTGGGTGGCGGCTGAGCTAGAAGCCAAAATCTACAGGTAGGCACTTTGCAAAAAACACCTCTGTTTTCCTTCACAAATTTGGATGTGTCCACGTTGCGCTTTGGGGCGTTTTCTGTCACGGGCGCTAGGCCTACCCACACAAGTGAGGTATCATTTTTATCAGGAGACGTGGGGGAACGCTGGGTGGAAGGAAATTCGTGGCTCCTCTCAGATTCCAGAACTTTCTGCCACAGAAATATGAGGAACATGTGTTTTTTTTGCCAAATTTTGAGGTTTGCAAAGGATTCTGGGTAACAGAACCTGGTCTGAACAACACAAGTCACCCCATCTTGGATTCCCCTAGGTCTCTAGTTTTCAGAAATGTACAGGTTTGGTAGGTTTCCCTAGGTGGCGGCTGAGCTACAGGCCAAAATCTACAGGTAGGCACTTTGCAAAAAACACCTCTGTTTCCTTCACAAAATTGGATGTGTCCACGTTGCGCTTTGGGGCGTTTTCTGTCGCGGGCGCTAGGCCTACCCACACAAGTGAGGTATCATTTTTATCGGGTGACGTGGGGGAACGCTGGGTGGAAGGAAATTTGTGGCTCCTATCAGATTCCAGAACTTTCTGCCACAGAAATGTTAGGAACATGTGTTTTTTTAGCCAAATTTTGAGGTTTGCAAAGGATTCTGGTTAACAGAACCTGGTCCGAGCCACACAAGTCACCCCATCTTGGATTCCCCTAGGTCTCTTGTTTTCAGAAATGGACAGGTTTGGTAGGTTTCCCTAGGTGGCGGCTGAGCTACAGGCCAAAATCTACAGGTAGGCACTTTGCAAAAAACACGTCTGTTTTCCTTCAAAAATTTGGCTGTGTCCACATTGCGCTTTGGGTCATTTCCTGTCACGGGCGCTAGGCCTACCCACACAAGTGAGGTATCATTTTTATCGGGAGACATGGGGGAACGCTGGGTGGAAGGAAATTCGTGGCTCCTCTCAGATTCCAGAACTTTCTGCCACAGAAATGTGAGGAACATTTTTTTTTTAGCCAAATTGTGAGGTTTGCAAAGGATTCTGGGTAACAGAACCTGGTCCGAGCCACACAAGTCACCCCATCTTGGATTCCTCTAGGTCTCTAGTTTTCAGAAATGCACAGGTTTGGTAGGTTTCCCTAGGTGGCGGCTGAGCTACAGGCCAAAATCTACAGGTAGGCACTTTGTAAAAAACACCTCTGTTTTCCTTCAAAAATTTGTCTGTGTCCACGTTGCGCTTTGGGGCATTTCCTGTCACGGGCGCTAGGCCTACCCACACCAGTGAGGTATAATTTTTATCGGGAGACGTGGGGGAACGCTGGGTGGAAGGAAATTCGTGGCTCCTCTCAGATTCCAGAACTTTCTGCCACAGAAATTTGAGGAACATGTGTTTTTTTAGCCAAATTTTGAGGTTTGCAAAGGATTCTGGGTAACAGAACCTGGTCCGAGCCACACAAGTCACCCCATCTTGGATTCCACTAGATCTCTAGTTTTCAGAAATGCACAGGTTTGGTAGGTTTCCCTAGGTGGCGGCTGAGCTACAAGCCGAAATCTACAGGTAGGCACTTTGCAAAAAACACCTCTGTTTTCCTTCAAAAATTTGGCTGTGTCTACGTTGCGCTTTGGGGCGCTTCCTGTCGCGGGCGCTAGGCCTACCCACACAAGTGAGGTATCATTTTTATCGGGAGACGTTGGGGAACGCTGGGTGGAAGGAAATTCGTGGCTCCTCTCAGATTCCAGAACTTTCTGCCACAGAAATGTTAGGAACATGTGTTTTTTTAGCAAAATTTTGAGGTTTGCAAAGGATTCTGGGTAACAGATCCTGGTCCGAGCCACACAAGTCACCCCATCTTGGATTCCCCTAGGTCTCTAGTTTTCAGAAATGCACAGGTTTGGTAGGTTTCCCTAGGTGGCGACTGAGCTACAGGCCAAAATCTACAGGTAGGCACTTTGAAAAAACACCTCTGTTTTCCTTCAAAAATTTGGCTGTGTCCACGTTGCGCTTTGGGGCATTTCCTGTCACGGGCGCTAGGCCTACCCACACAAGTGAGGTATCATTTTTATCAGGAGACGTGGGGGAACGCTGGGTGGAAGGAAATTCGTGGCTCCTCTCAGATTCCAGAACTTTCTGCCACAGAAATATGAGGAACATGTGTTTTTTTTGCCAAATTTTGAGGTTTGCAAAGGATTCTGGGTAACAGAACCTGGTCCGAACAACACAAGTCACCCCATCTTGGATTCCCCTAGGTCTCTAGTTTTCAGAAATGCACAGGTTTGGTAGGTTTCCCTAGGTGGCGGCTGAGCTACAAGCCAAAATCTACAGGTAGGCACTTTGCAAAAAACCCCTCTGTTTTCCTTCACAAATTTGGATGTGTCCACGTTGCGCTTTGGGGCGTTTTCTGTCACGGGCGCTAGGCCTACCCACACAAGTGAGGTATCATTTTTATCGGGAGACGTGGGGAAACGCTGGGTGGAAGGAAATTTGTGGCTCCTCTCAGATTCCAGAACTTTCTGCCACAGAAATGTTAGGAACATGTGTTTTTTTAGCCAAATTTTGAGGTTTGCAAAGGATTCTGGGTAACAGAACCTGGTCCGAGCCACACAAGTCACCCCATCTTGGATTCCCCTAGGTCTCTAGTTTTCAGAAATGCACAGGTTTGGTAGGTTTCTCTAGGTGCGGCTGAGCTACAAGCCAAAATCTACAGGTAGGCACTTTGCAAAAAACACCTCTGTTTTCCTTCAAAAATTGGGCTGTGTCTACGTTGCACTTTGGGGCGTTTCCTGTCGCGGGCGCTAGGCCTACCCACACAAGTGAGGTATCATTTTTATCGGGAGACGTGGGGGAACGCTGGGTGGAAGGAAATTCGTGGCTCCTCTCAGATTCCAGAACTTTCTGCCACAGAAATGTGAGGAACATGTGTTTTTTTAGCCAAATTTTGAGGTTTGCAAAGGATTCTGGGTAACAGAACCTGGTCCGAGCCACACAAGTCACCCCATCTTGGATTCCCCTAGGTCTCTAGTTTTCAGAAATGCACAGGTTTGGTAGGTTTCCCTAGGTGGCGGCTGAGCTACAAGCCAAAATCTACAGGTAGGCACTTTGCAAAAAACACCTCTGTTTCCTTCACAAAATTGGATGTGTCCACGTTGCGCTTTGGGGCGTTTTCTGTCGCGGGCGCTAGGCCTACCCACACAAGTGAGGTATCATTTTTATCGGGTGACGTGGGGGAACGCTGGGTGGAAGGAAATTTGTGGCTCCTATCAGATTCCAGAACTTTCTGCCACAGAAATGTTAGGAACATGTGTTTTTTTAGCCAAATTTTGAGGTTTGCAAAGGATTCTGGTTAACAGAACCTGGTCCAAGCCACACAAGTCACCCCATCTTGGATTCCCCTAGGTCTCTTGTTTTCAGAAATGGACAGGTTTGGTAGGTTTCCCTAGGTGGCGGCTGAGCTACAGGCCAAAATCTACAGGTAGGCACTTTGCAAAAAACACGTCTGTTTTCCTTCAAAAATTTGGCTGTGTCCACATTGCGCTTTGGGTCATTTCCTGTCACGGGCGCTAGGCCTACCCACACAAGTGAGGTATCATTTTTATCGGGAGACATGGGGGAACGCTGGGTGGAAGGAAATTCGTGGCTCCTCTCAGATTCCAGAACTTTCTGCCACAGAAATGTGAGGAACATTTTTTTTTTTAGCCAAATTGTGAGGTTTGCAAAGGATTCTGGGTAACAGAACCTGGTCCGAGCCACACAAGTCACCCCATCTTGGATTCCTCTAGGTCTCTAGTTTTCAGAAATGCACAGGTTTGGTAGGTTTCCCTAGGTGGCGGCTGAGCTACAGGCCAAAATCTACAGGTAGGCACTTTGTAAAAAACACCTCTGTTTTCCTTCAAAAATTTGTCTGTGTCCACGTTGCGCTTTGGGGCATTTCCTGTCACGGGCGCTAGGCCTACCCACACCAGTGAGGTATCATTTTTATCGGGAGACGTGGGGGAACGCTGGGTGGAAGGAAATTCGTGGCTCCTCTCAGATTCCAGAACTTTCTGCCACAGAAATGTGAGGAACATGTGTTTTTTTAGCCAAATTTTGAGGTTTGCAAAGGATTCTGGGTAACAGAACCTGGTCCGAGCCACACAAGTCACCCCATCTTGGATTCCACTAGATCTCTAGTTTTCAGAAATGCACAGGTTTGGTAGGTTTCCCTAGGTGGCGGCTGAGCTACAAGCCGAAATCTACAGGTAGGCACTTTGCAAAAAACACCTCTGTTTTCCTTCAAAAATTTGGCTGTGTCTACGTTGCGCTTTGGGGCGTTTCCTGTCGCGGGCGCTAGGCCTACCCACACAAGTGAGGTATCATTTTTATCGGGAGACGTGGGGGAACGCTGGGTGGAAGGAAATTCGTGGCTCCTCTCAGATTCCAGAACTTTCTGCCACAGAAATGTGAGGAACATGTGTTTTTTTAGCCAAATTGTGAGGTTTGCAAAGGATTCTGGGTAACAGAACCTGGTCCGAACAACACAAGTCACCCCATCTTGGATTGCCCTAGGTCTCTAGTTTTCAGAAATGCACAGGTTTGGTAGGTTTCCCTAGGTGACGGCTGAGCTACAAGCCAAAATCTACAGGTAGGCACTTTGCAAAAAACACCTCTGTTTTCCTTCACAAATTTGGATGTGTCCACGTTGCGCTTTGGGGCGTTTTCTGTCACGGGCGCTAGGCCTACCCACACAAGTGAGGTATCATTTTTATCGGGAGACGTGGGGGAACGCTGGGTGGAAGGAAATTTGTGGCTCCTCTCAGATTCCAGAACTTTCTGCCACAGAAATGTTAGGAACATGTGTTTTTTTAGCCAAATTTTGAGGTTTGCAAAGGATTCTGGGTAACAGAACCTGGTCCGAGCCACACAAGTCACCCCATCTTGGATTCCCCTAGGTCTCTAGTTTTCAGAAATGCACAGGTTTGGTAGGTTTCCCTAGGTGGCGGCTGAGCTACAAGCCAAAATCTACAGGTAGGCACTTTGCAAAAAACACCTCTGTTTTCCTTCAAAAATTGGGCTGTGTCTACGTTGCGCTTTGGGGCGTTTCCTGTCGCGGGCGCTAGGCTTACCCACACAAGTGAGGTATAATTTTTATCGGGAGACGTGGGGGAACGCTGGGTGGAAGGAAATTCATGGCTCCTCTCAGATTCCAGAACTTTCTGCCACAGAAATGTGAGGAACATGTGTTTTTTTAGCCAAATTTTGAGGTTTGCAAAGGATTCTGGGTAACAGAACCTGGTCCGAGCCACACAAGTCACCCCATCTTGGATTCCCCTAGGTCTCTAGTTTTCAGAAATGCACAGGTTTGGTAGGTTTCCCTGGGTGGCGGCTGAGCTACAAGCCAAAATCTACAGGTAGGCACTTTGCAAAAAACACCTCTGTTTTCCTTCACAAATTTGGATGTGTCCACGTTGCGCTTTGGGGCGTTTTCTGTCGCGGGCGCTAGGCCTACCCACACAAGTGAGGTATCATTTTTATCGGGAGACATGGGGGAACGCTGGGTGGAAGGAAATATGTGGCTCCTCTCAGATTCCAGAACTTTCTGCCACATAAATGTTAGGAACATGTGTTTTTTTAGCCAAATTTTGAGGTTTGCAAAGGATTCTGGCTAACAGATCCTGGTCCGAGCCACACAAGTCACCCCATCTTGGATTCCCCTAGGTCTCTAGTTTTCAGAAATGCACAGGTTTGGTAGGTTTCCCTAGGTGGCGACTGATCTACAGGCCAAAATCTACAGGTAGGCACTTTGAAAAAACACCTCTGTTTTCCTTCAAAAATTTGGCTGTGTCCACGTTGCGCTTTGGGGCATTTCCTGTCACGGGCGCTAGGCCTACCCACACAAGTGAGGTATCATTTTTATCAGGAGACGTGGGGGAACGCTGGGTGGAAGGAAATTCGTGGCTCCTCTCAGATTCCAGAACTTTCTGCCACAGAAATATGAGGAACATGTGTTTTTTTTGCCAAATTTTGAGGTTTGCAAAGGATTCTGGGTAACAGAACCTGGTCCGAACAACACAAGTCACCCCATCTTGGATTCCCCTAGGTCTCTAGTTTTCAGAAATGCACAGGTTTGGTAGGTTTCCCTAGGTGGCGGCTGAGCTACAAGCCAAAATCTACAGGTAGGCACTTTGCAAAAAACACCTCTGTTTTCCTTCACAAATTTGGATGTGTTCACGTTGCCCTTTGGGGCGTTTTCTGTCACGGGTGCTAGGCCTACCCACACAAGTGAGGTATCATTTTTATCGGGAGATGTGGGGGAACGCTGGGTGGAAGGACATTTGTGGCTCCTCTCAGATTCCAGAACTTTCTGCCACAGAAATGTTAGGAACATGTGTTTTTTTAGCCAAATTTTGAGGTTTGCAAAGGATTCTGGGAAACAGAACCTGGTCCGAGCCACACAAGTCACCCCATCTTGGATTCCCCTAGGTCTCTAGTTTTCAGAAATGCACAGGTTTGGTAGGTTTCCCTAGGTGGCGGCTGAGCTACAAGCCAAAATCTACAGGTAGGCACTTTGCAAAAAACCCCTCTGTTTTCCTTCACAAATTTGGATGTGTCCACGTTGCGCTTTGGGGCGTTTTCTGTCACGGGCTCTAGGCCTACCCACACAAGTGAGGTATCATTTTTATCGGGAGACGTGGGGAAACGCTGGGTGGAAGGAAATTTGTGGCTCCTCTCAGATTCCAGAACTTTCTGCCACAGAAATGTTAGGAACATGTGTTTTTTTAGCCAAATTTTGAGGTTTGCAAAGGATTCTGGGTAACAGAACCTGGTCCGAGCCACACAAGTCACCCCATCTTGGATTCCCCTAGGTCTCTAGTTTTCAGAAATGCACAGGTTTGGTAGGTTTCTCTAGGTGCGGCTGAGCTACAAGCCAAAATCTACAGGTAGGCACTTTGCAAAAAACACCTCTGTTTTCCTTCAAAAATTGGGCTGTGTCTACGTTGCACTTTGGGGCGTTTCCTGTCGCGGGCGCTAGGCCTACCCACACAAGTGAGGTATCATTTTTATCGGGAGACGTGGGGGAACGCTGGGTGGAAGGAAATTCGTGGCTCCTCTCAGATTCCAGAACTTTCTGCCACAGAAATGTGAGGAACATGTGTTTTTTTAGCCAAATTTTGAGGTTTGCAAAGGATTCTGGGTAACAGAACCTGGTCCGAGCCACACAAGTCACCCCATCTTGGATTCCCCTAGGTCTCTAGTTTTCAGAAATGCACAGGTTTGGTAGGTTTCCCTAGGTGGCGGCTGAGCTACAAGCCAAAATCTACAGGTAGGCACTTTGCAAAAAACACCTCTGTTTCCTTCACAAAATTGGATGTGTCCACGTTGCGCTTTGGGGCGTTTTCTGTCGCGGGCGCTAGGCCTACCCACACAAGTGAGGTATCATTTTTATCGGGTGACGTGGGGGAACGCTGGGTGGAAGGAAATTTGTGGCTCCTATCAGATTCCAGAACTTTCTGCCACAGAAATGTTAGGAACATGTGTTTTTTTAGCCAAATTTTGAGGTTTGCAAAGGATTCTGGTTAACAGAACCTGGTCCGAGCCACACAAGTCACCCCATCTTGGATTCCCCTAGGTCTCTTGTTTTCAGAAATGGACAGGTTTGGTAGGTTTCCCTAGGTGGCGGCTGAGCTACAGGCCAAAATCTACATTTAGGCACTTTGCAAAAAACACGTCTGTTTTCCTTCAAAAATTTGGCTGTGTCCACATTGCGCTTTGGGTCATTTCCTGTCACGGGCGCTAGGCCTACCCACACAAGTGAGGTATCATTTTTATCGGGAGACATGGGGGAACGCTGGGTGGAAGGAAATTCGTGGCTCCTCTCAGATTCCAGAACTTTCTGCCACAGAAATGTGAGGAACATTTTTTTTTTTAGCCAAATTGTGAGGTTTGCAAAGGATTCTGGGTAACAGAACCTGGTCCGAGCCACACAAGTCACCCCATCTTGGATTCCTCTAGGTCTCTAGTTTTCAGAAATGCACAGGTTTGGTAGGTTTCCCTAGGTGGCGGCTGAGCTACAGGCCAAAATCTACAGGTAGGCACTTTGTAAAAAACACCTCTGTTTTCCTTCAAAAATTTGTCTGTGTCCACGTTGCGCTTTGGGGCATTTCCTGTCACGGGCGCTAGGCCTACCCACACCAGTGAGGTATCATTTTTATCGGGAGACGTGGGGGAACGCTGGGTGGAAGGAAATTCGTGGCTCCTCTCAGATTCCAGAACTTTCTGCCACAGAAATGTGAGGAACATGTGTTTTTTTAGCCAAATTTTGAGGTTTGCAAAGGATTCTGTGTAACAGAACCTGGTCCGAGCCACACAAGTCACCCCATCTTGGATTCCACTAGATCTCTAGTTTTCAGAAATGCACAGGTTTGGTAGGTTTCCCTAGGTGGCGGCTGAGCTACAAGCCGAAATCTACAGGTAGGCACTTTGCAAAAAACACCTCTGTTTTCCTTCAAAAATTTGGCTGTGTCTACGTTGCGCTTTGGGGCGTTTCCTGTCGCGGGCGCTAGGCCTACCCACACAAGTGAGGTATCATTTTTATCGGGAGACGTGGGGGAACGCTGGGTGGAAGGAAATTCGTGGCTCCTCTCAGATTCCAGAACTATCTGCCACAGAAATGTGAGGAACATGTGTTTTTTTAGCCAAATTGTGAGGTTTGCAAAGGATTCTGGGTAACAGAACCTGGTCCGAACAACACAAGTCACCCCATCTTGGATTGCCCTAGGTCTCTAGTTTTCAGAAATGCACAGGTTTGGTAGGTTTCCCTAGGTGACGGCTGAGCT
Organism: Pleurodeles waltl; assembly: GCF_031143425.1. Taxonomy (NCBI): domain Eukaryota; kingdom Metazoa; phylum Chordata; class Amphibia; order Caudata; family Salamandridae; genus Pleurodeles; species Pleurodeles waltl. Next base: position 230,057,230 of record NC_090439.1, read on the forward strand.
ACAAGCCAAAATCTACAGGTAGGCACTTTGCAAAAAACACCTCTGTTTTCCTTCACAAATTTGGATGTGTCCACGTTGCGCTTTGGGGCGTTTTCTGTCACGGGCGCTAGGCCTACCCACACAAGTGAGGTATCATTTTTATCGGGAGACGTGGGGGAACGCTGGGTGGAAGGAAATTTGTGGCTCCTCTCAGATTCCAGAACTTTCTGCCACAGAAATGTTAGGAACATGTGTTTTTTTAGCCAAATTTTGAGGTTTGCAAAGGATTCTGGGTAACAGAACCTGGTCCGAGCCACACAAGTCACCCCATCTTGGATTCCCCTAGGTCTCTAGTTTTCAGAAATGCACAGGTTTGGTAGGTTTCCCTAGGTGGCGGCTGAGCTACAAGCCAAAATCTACAGGTAGGCACTTTGCAAAAAACACCTCTGTTTTCCTTCAACAATTGGGCTGTGTCTACGTTGCGCTTTGGGGCGTTTCCTGTCGCGGGCGCTAGGCTTACCCACACAAGTGAGGTATAATTTTTATCGGGAGACGTGGGGGAACGCTGGGTGGAAGGAAATTCATGGCTCCTCTCAGATTCCAGAACTTTCTGCCACAGAAATGTGAGGAACATGTGTTTTTTTAGCCAAATTTTGAGGTTTGCAAAGGATTCTGGGTAACAGAACCTGGTCCGAGCCACACAAGTCACCCCATCTTGGATTCCCCTAGGTCTCTAGTTTTCAGAAATGCACAGGTTTGGTAGGTTTCCCTGGGTGGCGGCTGAGCTACAAGCCAAAATCTACAGGTAGGCACTTTGCAAAAAACACCTCTGTTTTCCTTCACAAATTTGGATGTGTCCACGTTGCGCTTTGGGGCGTTTTCTGTCGCGGGCGCTAGGCCTACCCACACAAGTGAGGTATCATTTTTATCGGGAGACATGGGGGAACGCTGGGTGGAAGGAAATATGTGGCTTCTCTCAGATTCCAGAACTTTCTGCCACAGAAATGTTAGGAACATGTGTTTTTTTAGCCAAATTTTGAGGTTTGCAAAGGATTCTGGCTAACAGATCCTGGTCCGAGCCACACAAGTCACCCCATCTTGGATTCCCCTAGGTCTCTAGTTTTCAGAAATGCACAGGTTTGGTAGGTTTCCCTAGGTGGCGACTGATCTACAGGCCAAAATCTACAGGTAGGCACTTTGAAAAAACACCTCTGTTTTCCTTCAAAAATTTGGCTGTGTCCACGTTGCGCTTTGGGGCATTTCCTGTCACGGGCGCTAGGCCTACCCACACAAGTGAGGTATCATTTTTATCAGGAGACGTGGGGGAACGCTGGGTGGAAGGAAATTCGTGGCTCCTCTCAGATTCCAGAACTTTCTGCCACAGAAATATGAGGAACATGTGTTTTTTTTGCCAAATTTTGAGGTTTGCAAAGGATTCTGGGTAACAGAACCTGGTCCGAACAACACAAGTCACCCCATCTTGGATTCCCCTAGGTCTCTAGTTTTCAGAAATGCACAGGTTTGGTAGGTTTCCCTAGGTGGCGGCTGAGCTACAAGCCAAAATCTACAGGTAGGCACTTTGCAAAAAACACCTCTGTTTTCCTTCACAAATTTGGATGTGTTCACGTTGCCCTTTGGGGCGTTTTCTGTCACGGGCGCTAGGCCTACCCACACAAGTGAGGTATCATTTTTATCGGGAGATGTGGGGGAACGCTGGGTGGAAGGACATTTGTGGCTCCTCTCAGATTCCAGAACTTTCTGCCACAGAAATGTTAGGAACATGTGTTTTTTTAGCCAAATTTTGAGGTTTGCAAAGGATTCTGGGAAACAGAACCTGGTCCGAGCCACACAAGTCACCCCATCTTGGATTCCCCTAGGTCTCTAGTTTTCAGAAATGCACAGGTTTGGTAGGTTTCTCTAGTTGCGGCTGAGCTACAAGGCAAAATCTACAGGTAGGCACTTTGCAAAAAACACCTCTGTTTTCCTTCAAAAATTGGGCTGTGTCTACGTTGCACTTTGGGGCGTTTCCTGTCGCGGGCGCTAGGCCTACCCACACAAGTGAGGTATCATTTTTATCGGGAGACGTGGGGGAACGCTGGGTGGAAGGAAATTCGTGGCTCCTCTCAGATTCCAGAATTTTCTGCCACAGAAATGTGAGGAACATGTGTTTTTTTAGCCAAATTTTGAGGTTTGCAAAGGATTCTGGGTAACAGAACCTGGTCCGAGCCACACAAGTCACCCCATCTTGGATTCCCCTAGGTCTCTAGTTTTCAGAAATGCACAGGTTTGGTAGGTTTCCCTAGGTGGTGGCTGAGCTACAAGCCAAAATCTACAGGTAGGCACTTTGCAAAAAACACCTCTGTTTTCCTTCACAAATTTGGATGTGTCCACGTTGCGCTTTGGGGCGTTTTCTGTCGCGGGCGCTAGGCCTACCCACACAAGTGAGGTATCATTTTTATCGGGTGACGTGGGGGAACGCTGGGTGGAAGGAAATTTGTGGCTCCTCTCAGATTCCACAACTTTCTGCCACAGAAATGTTAGGAACATGTGTTTTTTTAGCCAAATTTTGAGGTTTGCAAAGGATTCTGGTTTACAGAACCTGGTCCGAGCCACACAAGTCACCCCATCTTGGATTCCCCTAGGTCTCTAGTTTTCAGAAATGGACAGGTTTGGTAGGTTTCCCTAGGTGGCGGCTGAGCTACAGGCCAAAATCTACAGGTAGGCACTTTGCAAAAAACACCTCTGTGTTCCTTCAAAAATTTGGCTGTGTCCACGTTGCGCTTTGGGGCATTTCCTGTCACGGGCGCTAGGCCTACCCACACAAGTGAGGTATCATTTTTATCGGGAGACGTGGGGGAATGCTGGGTGGAAGGAAATTCGTGGCTCCTCTCAGATTCCAGAACTTTCTGCCACAGAAATGTGAGGAACATGTGTTTTTTTAGCTAAATTGTGAGGTTTGCAAAGGATTCTGGGTAACAGAACCTGGTCCGAGCCACACAAGTCACCCCATCTTGGATTCCTCTATGTCTCTAGTTTTCAGAAATGCACAGGTTTGGTAGGTTTCCCTAGGTGGCGGCTGAGCTACAGGCCAAAATCTACAGGTAGGCACTTTGCAAAAAACACCACTGTTTTCCTTCAAAAATTTGTCTGTGTCCACGTTGCGCTTTGGGGCATTTCCTGTCACGGGCGCTAGGCCTACCCACACAAGTGAGGTATCATTTTTATCGGGAGACGTGGGGGAACGCTGGGTGGAAGGAAATTCGTGGCTCCTCTCAGATTCCAGAACTTTCTGCCACAGAAATGTGAGGAACATGTGTTTTATTAGCCAAATTTTGAGGTTTGCAAAGGATTCTGGGTAACAGAACCTGGTCCGAGCCACACAAGTCAACCCATCTTGGATTCCCCTAGGTCTCTAGTTTTCAGAAATGCACAGGTTTGGTAGGTTTCCCTAGGTGGCGGCTGAGCTACAAGCCAAAATCTACAGGTAGGCACTTTGCAAAAAACACCTCTGTTTTCCTTCACAAATTTGGATGTGTCCACGTTGCGCTTTGGGGCATTTCCTGTCACGGGCGCTAGGCCTACCCACACAAGTGAGGTTTCATTTTTATCGGGAGACGTGGGGGAACGCTGGGTGGAAGGAAATTCGTGGCTCCTCTCAGATTCCAGAACTTTCTGCCACAGAAATGTGAGGAACATGTGTTTTTTTAGCCAAATTTTGAGGTTTGCAAAGGATTCTGGGTAACAGAACCTGGTTCGAACCACACAAGTCACCCCATCTTGGATTCCCCTAGGTCTCTAGTTTTCAGAAATGCACAGGTTTGGTAGGTTTCCCTAGGTGGCGGCTGAGCTACAAGCCAAGATCTACAGGTAGGCACTTTGCAAAAAACACCTCTGTTTTCCTTCACAAACTTGGATGTGTCCACGTTGCGCTTTGGGGCGTTTTCTCTCGCGGGCGCTAGGCCTACCCACACAAGTGAGGTATCATTTTTATCGGGAGACGTGGAGGAACGCTGGGTGGAAGGAAATTCGTGGCTCCTCTCAGATTCCAGAACTTTCTGCCACAGAAATGTGAGGAACATGTGTTTTTTTTAGCCAAATTTTGAGGTTTGCAAAGGATTCTGTGTAACAGAACCTGGTCCGAACCACACATGTCACCCCCTCTTGGATTCCCCTAGGTCCCTAGTTTTCAGAAATGCACAGGTTTGGTAGGTTTCCCTAGGTGGCGGCTGAGCTACAAGCCAAAATCTACAGGTAGGCACTTTGCAAAAAACACCTCTGTTTTCCTTCAAAAATTTGGCTGTGTCCACGTTGCGCTTTGGGGCATTTCCTGTCACGGGCGCTAGGCCTACCCACACAAGTGAGGTATCATTTTAATCGGGAGACGTGGGGGAACGCTGGGTGGAAGGAAATTCGTGGCTCCTCTCAGATTCCAGAACTTTCTGCCACAGAAATGTGAGGAACATGTGTTTTTTTAGCCAAATTTTGAGGTTTGCAAAGGATTCTGGGTAACAGCATCTGGTCCGAACAACACAAGTCACCCCATCTTGGATTCCCCTAGGTCTCTAGCTTTCAGAAATGCACAGGTTTGGTAGGTTTCCCTAGGTGGCGGCTGAGCTACAAGCCAAAATCTACAGGTAGGCACTTTGCAAAAAACACCTCTGTTATCCTTCACAAATTTGGATGTGTCCACGTTGCGCTTTGGGGCGTTTTCTGTCACGGGCGCTATGCCTACCCACACAAGTGAGGTATCATTTTTATCGGGAGACGTGGGGGAACGCTGGGTGGAAGGAAATTTGTGGCTCCTCTCAGATTCCAGAACTTTCTGCCACAGAAATGTTAGGAACATGTGTTTTTTTAGCCACATTTTGAGGTTTGCAAAGGATTCTGGGTAACAGAACCTGGTCCGAGCCACACAAGTCACCCCATCTTGGATTCCCCTAGGTCTCTAGTTTTCAGAAATGCACAGGTTTGGTAGGTTTCCCTAGGTGCGGCTGAGCTACAAGCCAAAATCTACAGGTAGGCACTTTGCAAAAAACACCTCTGTTTTCCTTCAAAAATTGGGCTGTGTCTACGTTGCGCTTTGGGGCGCTTCCTGTCGCGGGCGCTAGGCCTACCCACACAAGTGAGGTATCATTTTTATCGGGAGACGTGGGGGAACGCTGGGTGGAAGGAAATTCGTGGCTCCTCTCAGATTCCAGAATTTTCTGCCACAGAAATGTGAGGAACATGTGTTTTTTTAGCCAAATTTTGAGGTTTGAAAAGGATTCTGGGTAACAGAACCTGGTCCGAGCCACACAAGTCACCCCATCTTGGATTCCCCTAGGTCTCTAGTTTTCAGAAATGCACAGGTTTGGTAGGTTTCCCTAGGTGGCGGCTGAGCTACAAGCCAAAATCTACAGGTAGGCACTTTGCAAAAAACACCTCTGTTTTCCTTCACAAATTTGGATGTGTCCACGTTGCGCTTTGGGGCGTTTTCTGTCGCGGGCGCTAGGCCTACCCACACAAGTGAGGTATCATTTTTATCGGGTGACGTGGGGGAACGCTGGGTGGAAGGAAATTTGTGGCTCCTCTCAGATTCCACAACTTTCTGCCACAGAAATGTTAGGAACATGTGTTTTTTTAGCCAAATTTTGAGGTTTGCAAAGGATTCTGGTTAACAGAACCTGGTCCGAGCCACACAAGTCACCCCATCTTGGATTCCCCTAGTTCTCTTGTTTTCAGAAATGCACAGGTTTGGTAGGTTTCCCTAGGTGGCGGCTGAGCTACAGGCCAAAATCTACAGGTAGGCACTTTGCAAAAAACACCTCTGTGTTCCTTCAAAAATTTGGCTGTGTCCACGTTGCGCTTTGGGGCATTTCCTGTCACGGGCGCTAGGCCTACCCACACAAGTGAGGTATCATTTTTATCGGGAGACGTGGGGGAACGCTGGGTGGAAGGAAATTCGTGGCTCCTCTCAGATTCCAGAACTTTCTGCCACAGAAATGTGAGGAACATGTGTTTTATTAGCCAAATTTTGAGGTTTGCAAAGGATTCTGGGTAACAGAACCTGGTCCGAGCCACACAAGTCAACCCATCTTGGATTCCCCTAGGTCTCTAGTTTTCAGAAATGCACAGGTTTGGTAGGTTTCCCTAGGTGGCGGCTGAGCTACAAGCCAAAATCTACAGGTAGGCACTTTGCAAAAAACACCTCTGTTTTCCTTCACAAATTTGGATGTGTCCACGTTGCGCTTTGGGGCATTTCCTGTCACGGGCGCTAGGCCTACCCACACAAGTGAGGTTTCATTTTTATCGGGAGACGTGGGGGAACGCTGGGTGGAAGGAAATTCGTGGCTCCTCTCAGATTCCAGAACTTTCTGCCACAGAAATGTGAGGAACATGTGTTTTTTTAGCCAAATTTTGAGGTTTGCAAAGGATTCTGGGTAACAGAACCTGGTTCGAACCACACAAGTCACCCCATCTTGGATTCCCCTAGGTCTCTAGTTTTCAGAAATGCACAGGTTTGGTAGGTTTCCCTAGGTGGCGGCTGAGCTACAAGCCAAGATCTACAGGTAGGCACTTTGCAAAAAACACCTCTGTTTTCCTTCACAAACTTGGATGTGTCCACGTTGCGCTTTGGGGCGTTTTCTCTCGCGGGCGCTAGGCCTACCCACACAAGTGAGGTATCATTTTTATCGGGAGACGTGGAGGAACGCTGGGTGGAAGGAAATTCGTGGCTCCTCTCAGATTCCAGAACTTTCTGCCACAGAAATGTGAGGAACATGTGTTTTTTTAGCCAAATTTTGAGGTTTGCAAAGGATTCTGTGTAACAGAACCTGGTCCGAACCACACATGTCACCCCCTCTTGGATTCCCCTAGGTCCCTAGTTTTCAGAAATGCACAGGTTTGGTAGGTTTCCCTAGGTGGCGGCTGAGCTACAAGCCAAAATCTACAGGTAGGCACTTTGCAAAAAACACCTCTGTTTTCCTTCAAAAATTTGGCTGTGTCCACGTTGCGCTTTGGGGCATTTCCTGTCACGGGCGCTAGGCCTACCCACACAAGTGAGGTATCATTTTAATCGGGAGACGTGGGGGAACGCTGGGTGGAAGGAAATTCGTGGCTCCTCTCAGATTCCAGAACTTTCTGCCACAGAAATGTGAGGAACATGTGTTTTTTTAGCCAAATTTTGAGGTTTGCAAAGGATTCTGGGTAACAGCATCTGGTCCGAACAACACAAGTCACCCCATCTTGGATTCCCCTAGGTCTCTAGCTTTCAGAAATGCACAGGTTTGGTAGGTTTCCCTAGGTGGCGGCTGAGCTACAAGCCAAAATCTACAGGTAGGCACTTTGCAAAAAACACCTCTGTTATCCTTCACAAATTTGGATGTGTCCACGTTGCGCTTTGGGGCGTTTTCTGTCACGGGCGCTATGCCTACCCACACAAGTGAGGTATCATTTTTATCGGGAGACGTGGGGGAACGCTGGGTGGAAGGAAATTTGTGCCTCCTCTCAGATTCCAGAACTTTCTGCCACAGAAATGTTAGGAACATGTGTTTTTTTAGCCACATTTTGAGGTTTGCAAAGGATTCTGGGTAACAGAACCTGGTCCGAGCCACACAAGTCACCCCATCTTGGATTCCCCTAGGTCTCTAGTTTTCAGAAATGCACAGGTTTGGTAGGTTTCCCTAGGTGCGGCTGAGCTACAAGCCAAAATCTACAGGTAGGCACTTTGCAAAAAACACCTCTGTTTTCCTTCAAAAATTGGGCTGTGTCTACGTTGCGCTTTGGGGCGCTTCCTGTCGCGGGCGCTAGGCCTACCCACACAAGTGAGGTATCATTTTTATCGGGAGACGTGGGGGAACGCTGGGTGGAAGGAAATTCGTGGCTCCTCTCAGATTCCAGAATTTTCTGCCACAGAAATGTGAGGAACATGTGTTTTTTTAGCCAAATTTTGAGGTTTGAAAAGGATTCTGGGTAACAGAACCTGGTCCGAGCCACACAAGTCACCCCATCTTGGATTCCCCTAGGTCTCTAGTTTTCAGAAATGCACAGGTTTGGTAGGTTTCCCTAGGTGGCGGCTGAGCTACAAGCCAAAATCTACAGGTAGGCACTTTGCAAAAAACACCTCTGTTTTCCTTCACAAAATTGGATGTGTCCACGTTGCGCTTTGGGGCGTTTTCTGTTGCGGGCGGTAGGCCTACCCACACAAGTGAGGTATCATTTTTATCGGGTGACGTGGGGGAACGCTGGGTAGAAGGAAATTTGTGGCTCCTATCAGATTCCAGAACTTTCTGCTACAGAAATGTTAGGAACATGTGTTTTTTTAGCCAAATTTTGAGGTTTGCAAAGGATTCTGGTTAACAGAACCTGGTCCGAGCCACACAAGTCACCCCATCTTGGATTCCCCTAGGTCTCTAGTTTTCAGAAATGGACAGGTTTGGTAGGTTTCCCTAGGTGGCGGCTGAGCTACAGGCCAAAATCTACAGGTAGGCACTTTGCAAAAAACACGTCTGTTTTCCTTCAAAAATTTGGCTGTGTCCACGTTGCGCTTTGGGGCATTTCCTGTCACGGGCGCTAGGCCTACCCACACAAGTGAGGTATCATTTTTATCGGGAGACATGGGGGAACGCTGGGTGGAAGGAAATTCGTGGCTCCTCTCAGATTCCAGAACTTTCTGCCACAGAAATGTGAGGAACATGTTTTTTTTTAGCCAAATTGTGAGGTTTGCAAAGGATTCTGGGTAACAGAACCTGGTCCGAGCCACACAAGTCACCCCATCTTGGATTCCCCTAGGTCTCTAGTTTTCAGAAATGCACAGGTTTGGTAGGTTTCCCTAGGTGGCAGCTGAGCTACAAGCCGAAATCTACAGGTAGGCACTTTGCAAAAAACACCTCTGTTTTCCTTCACAAATTTGGATGTGTCCACGTTGCGCTTTGGGGCATTTCCTGTCACGGGCGCTAGGCCTACCCACACAAGTGAGGTATCATTTTTATCGGGAGACGTGGGGGAACGCTGGGTGGAAGGAAATTCGTGGCTCCTCTCAGATTCCAGAACTTTCTGCCACAGAAATGTGAGGAACATGTGTTTTTTTAGCCAAATTTTGAGGTTTGCAAAGGATTCTGGGTAACAGAACCTGGTCCGAGCCACACAAGTCACCCCATCTTGGATTCCCCTAGGTCTCTAGTTTTCAGAAATGCACAGGTTTGGTAGGTTTCCCTAGGTGGCGGCTGAGCTACAAGCCAAAATCTACAAGTAGGCACTTTGCAAAAAACACCTCTGTTTTCCTTCACAAATTTGGATGTGTCCACGTTGCGCTTTGGGGCATTTCCTGTCACGGGCGCTAGGCCTACCCACACAAGTGAGGTTTCATTTTTATCGGGAGATGTGGGGGAACGCTGGGTGGAAGGAAATTCGTGGCTCCTCTCAGATTCCAGAACTTTCTGCCACAGAAATGTGAGGAACATGTGTTTTTTTAGCCAAATTTTGAGGTTTGCAAAGGATTCTGGGTAACAGAACCTGGTTCGAACCACACAAGTCACCCCATCTTGGATTCCCCTAGGTCTCTAGTTTTCAGAAATGCACAGGTTTGGTAGGTTTCCCTAGGTGGCGGCTGAGCTACAAGCCAAGATCTACAGGTAGGCACTTTGCAAAAAACACCTCTGTTTTCCTTCACAAATTTGGATGTGTCCACGTTGCGCTTTGGGGCGTTTTCTCTCGCGGGCGCTAGGCCTACCCACACAAGTGAGGTATCATTTTTATCGGGAGACGTGGGGGAACGCTGGGTGGAAGGAAATTCGTGGCTCCTCTCAGATTCCAGAACTTTCTGCCACAGAAATGTGAGGAACATGTGTTTTTTTAGCCAAATTTTGAGGTTTGCAAAGGATTCTGGGTAACAGAACCTGGTCCGAACCACACATGTCACCCCATCTTGGATTCCCCTAGGTCTCTAGTTTTCAGAAATGCACAGGTTTGGTAGGTTTCCCTAGGTGGCGGCTGAGCTACAAGCCAAAATCTACAGGTAGGCACTTTGCAAAAAACACCTCTGTTTTCCTTCAAAAATTTGGCTGTGTCCACGTTGCGCTTTGGGGCATTTCCTGTCACGGGCGCTAGGCCTACCCACACAAGTGAGGTATCATTTTTATCGGGAGACGTGGGGGAACGCTGGGTGGAAGGAAATTCGTGGCTCCTCTCAGATTCCAGAACTTTCTGCCACAGAAATGTGAGGAACATGTGTTTTTTTAGCCAAATTTTGAGGTTTGCAAAGGATTCTGGGTAACAGAATCTGGTCCGAACAACACAAGTCACCCCATCTTGGATTCCCCTAGGTCTCTAGCTTTCAGAAATGCACAGGTTTGGTAGGTTTCCCTAGGTGGCGGCTGAGCTACAGGCCAAAATCTACAGGTAGGCACTTTGTAAAAAACACCTCTGTTTTCCTTCAAAAATTTGTCTGTGTCCACGTTGCGCTTTGGGGCATTTCCTGTCACGGGCGCTAGGCCTACCCACACCAGTGAGGTATAATTTTTATCGGGAGACGTGGGGGAACGCTGGGTGGAAGGAAATTCGTGGCTCCTCTCAGATTCCAGAACTTTCTGCCACAGAAATGTGAGGAACATGTGTTTTTTTAGCCAAATTTTGAGGTTTGCAAAGGATTCTGGGTAACAGAACCTGGTCCGAGCCACACAAGTCACCCCATCTTGGATTCCACTAGATCTCTAGTTTTCAGAAATGCACAGGTTTGGTAGGTTTCCCTAGGTGGCGGCTGAGCTACAAGCCGAAATCTACAGGTAGGCACTTTGCAAAAAACACCTCTGTTTTCCTTCAAAAATTTGGCTGTGTCTACGTTGCGCTTTGGGGCGCTTCCTGTCGCGGGCGCTAGGCCTACCCACACAAGTGAGGTATCATTTTTATCGGGAGACGTTGGGGAACGCTGGGTGGAAGGAAATTCGTGGCTCCTCTCAGATTCCAGAACTTTCTGCCACAGAAATGTTAGGAACATGTGTTTTTTTAGCGAAATTTTGAGGTTTGCAAAGGATTCTGGGTAACAGATCCTGGTCCGAGCCACACAAGTCACCCCATCTTGGATTCCCCTAGGTCTCTAGTTTTCAGAAATGCACAGGTTTGGTAGGTTTCCCTAGGTGGCGACTGAGCTACAGGCCAAAATCTACAGGTAGGCACTTTGAAAAAACACCTCTGTTTTCCTTCAAAAATTTGGCTGTGTCCACGTTGCGCTTTGGGGCATTTCCTGTCACGGGCGCTAGGCCTACCCACACAAGTGAGGTATCATTTTTATCAGGAGACGTGGGGGAACGCTGGGTGGAAGGAAATTCGTGGCTCCTCTCAGATTCCAGAACTTTCTGCCACAGAAATATGAGGAACATGTGTTTTTTTTGCCAAATTTTGAGGTTTGCAAAGGATTCTGGGTAACAGAACCTGGTCCGAACAACACAAGTCACCCCATCTTGGATTCCCCTAGGTCTCTAGTTTTCAGAAATGCACAGGTTTGGTAGGTTTCCCTAGGTGACGGCTGAGCTACAAGCCAAAATCTACAGGTAGGCACTTTGCAAAAAACCCCTCTGTTTTCCTTCACAAATTTGGATGTGTCCACGTTGCGCTTTGGGGCGTTTTCTGTCACGGGCGCTAGGCCTACCCACACAAGTGAGGTATCATTTTTATCGGGAGACGTGGGGAAACGCTGGGTGGAAGGAAATTTGTGGCTCCTCTCAGATTCCAGAACTTTCTGCCACAGAAATGTTAGGAACATGTGTTTTTTTAGCCAAATTTTGAGGTTTGCAAAGGATTCTGGGTAACAGAACCTGGTCCGAGCCACACAAGTCACCCCATCTTGGATTCCCCTAGGTCTCTAGTTTTCAGAAATGCACAGGTTTGGTAGGTTTCTCTAGGTGCGGCTGAGCTACAAGCCAAAATCTACAGGTAGGCACTTTGCAAAAAACACCTCTGTTTTCCTTCAAAAATTGGGCTGTGTCTACGTTGCACTTTGGGGCGTTTCCTGTCGCGGGCGCTAGGCCTACCCACACAAGTGAGGTATCATTTTTATCGGGAGACGTGGGGGAACGCTGGGTGGAAGGAAATTCGTGGCTCCTCTCAGATTCCAGAACTTTCTGCCACAGAAATGTGAGGAACATGTGTTTTTTTAGCCAAATTTTGAGGTTTGCAAAGGATTCTGGGTAACAGAACCTGGTCCGAGCCACACAAGTCACCCCATCTTGGATTCCCCTAGGTCTCTAGTTTTCAGAAATGCACAGGTTTGGTAGGTTTCCCTAGGTGGCGGCTGAGCTACAAGCCAAAATCTACAGGTAGGCACTTTGCAAAAAACACCTCTGTTTCCTTCACAAAATTGGATGTGTCCACGTTGCGCTTTGGGGCGTTTTCTGTCGCGGGCGCTAGGCCTACCCACACAAGTGAGGTATCATTTTTATCGGGTGACGTGGGGGAACGCTGGGTGGAAGGAAATTTGTGGCTCCTATCAGATTCCAGAACTTTCTGCCACAGAAATGTTAGGAACATGTGTTTTTTTAGCCAAATTTTGAGGTTTGCAAAGGATTCTGGTTAACAGAACCTGGTCCGAGCCACACAAGTCACCCCATCTTGGATTCCCCTAGGTCTCTTGTTTTCAGAAATGGACAGGTTTGGTAGGTTTCCCTAGGTGGCGGCTGAGCTACAGGCCAAAATCTACAGGTAGGCACTTTGCAAAAAACACGTCTGTTTTCCTTCAAAAATTTGGCTGTGTCCACATTGCGCTTTGGGTCATTTCCTGTCACGGACGCTAGGCCTACCCACACAAGTGAGGTATCATTTTTATCGGGAGACATGGGGGAACGCTGGGTGGAAGGAAATTCGTGGCTCCTCTCAGATTCCAGAACTTTCTGCCACAGAAATGTGAGGAACATTTTTTTTTTTAGCCAAATTGTGAGGTTTGCAAAGGATTCTGGGTAACAGAACCTGGTCCGAGCCACACAAGTCACCCCATCTTGGATTCCTCTAGGTCTCTAGTTTTCAGAAATGCACAGGTTTGGTAGGTTTCCCTAGGTGGCGGCTGAGCTACAGGCCAAAATCTACAGGTAGGCACTTTGTAAAAAACACCTCTGTTTTCCTTCAAAAATTTGTCTGTGTCCACGTTGCGCTTTGGGGCATTTCCTGTCACGGGCGCTAGGCCTACCCACACCAGTGAGGTATCATTTTTATCGGGAGACGTGGGGGAACGCTGGGTGGAAGGAAATTCGTGGCTCCTCTCAGATTCCAGAACTTTCTGCCACAGAAATGTGAGGAACATGTGTTTTTTTAGCCAAATTTTGAGGTTTGCAAAGGATTCTGGGTAACAGAACCTGGTCCGAGCCACACAAGTCACCCCATCTTGGATTCCACTAGATCTCTAGTTTTCAGAAATGCACAGGTTTGGTAGGTTTCCCTAGGTGGCGGCTGAGCTACAAGCCGAAATCTACAGGTAGGCACTTTGCAAAAAACACCTCTGTTTTCCTTCAAAAATTTGGCTGTGTCTACGTTGCGCTTTGGGGCGTTTCCTGTCGCGGGCGCTAGGCCTACCCACACAAGTGAGGTATCATTTTTATCGGGAGACGTGGGGGAACGCTGGGTGGAAGGAAATTCGTGGCTCCTCTCAGATTCCAGAACTTTCTGCCACAGAAATGTGAGGAACATGTGTTTTTTTAGCCAAATTGTGAGGTTTGCAAAGGATTCTGGGTAACAGAACCTGGTCCGAACAACACAAGTCACCCCATCTTGGATTGCCCTAGGTCTCTAGTTTTCAGAAATGCACAGGTTTGGTAGGTTTCCCTAGGTGACGGCTGAGCTACAAGCCAAAATCTACAGGTAGGCACTTTGCAAAAAACACCTCTGTTTTCCTTCACAAATTTGGATGTGTCCACGTTGCGCTTTGGGGCGTTTTCTGTCACGGGCGCTAGGCCTACCCACACAAGTGAGGTATCATTTTTATCGGGAGACGTGGGGGAACGCTGGGTGGAAGGAAATTTGTGGCTCCTCTCAGATTCCAGAACTTTCTGCCACAGAAATGTTAGGAACATGTGTTTTTTTAGCCAAATTTTGAGGTTTGCAAAGGATTCTGGGTAACAGAACCTGGTCCGAGCCACACAAGTCACCCCATCTTGGATTCCCCTAGGTCTCTAGTTTTCAGAAATGCACAGGTTTGGTAGGTTTCCCTAGGTGGCGGCTGAGCTACAAGCCAAAATCTACAGGTAGGCACTTTGCAAAAAACACCTCTGTTTTCCTTCAAAAATTGGGCTGTGTCTACGTTGCGCTTTGGGGCGTTTCCTGTCGCGGGCGCTAGGCTTACCCACACAAGTGAGGTATAATTTTTATCGGGAGACGTGGGGGAACGCTGGGTGGAAGGAAATTCATGGCTCCTCTCAGATTCCAGAACTTTCTGCCACAGAAATGTGAGGAACATGTGTTTTTTTAGCCAAATTTTGAGGTTTGCAAAGGATTCTGGGTAACAGAACCTGGTCCGAGCCACACAAGTCACCCCATCTTGGATTCCCCTAGGTCTCTAGTTTTCAGAAATGCACAGGTTTGGTAGGTTTCCCTGGGTGGCGGCTGAGCTACAAGCCAAAATCTACAGGTAGGCACTTTGCAAAAAACACCTCTGTTTTCCTTCACAAATTTGGATGTGTCCACGTTGCGCTTTGGGGCGTTTTCTGTCGCGGGCGCTAGGCCTACCCACACAAGTGAGGTATCATTTTTATCGGGAGACATGGGGGAACGCTGGGTGGAAGGAAATATGTGGCTCCTCTCAGATTCCAGAACTTTCTGCCACAGAAATGTTAGGAACATGTGTTTTTTTAGCCAAATTTTGAGGTTTGCAAAGGATTCTGGCTAACAGATCCTGGTCCGAGCCACACAAGTCACCCCATCTTGGATTCCCCTAGGTCTCTAGTTTTCAGAAATGCACAGGTTTGGTAGGTTTCCCTAGGTGGCGACTGATCTACAGGCCAAAATCTACAGGTAGGCACTTTGAAAAAACACCTCTGTTTTCCTTCAAAAATTTGGCTGTGTCCACGTTGCGCTTTGGGGCATTTCCTGTCACGGGCGCTAGGCCTACCCACACAAGTGAGGTATCATTTTTATCAGGAGACGTGGGGGAACGCTGGGTGGAAGGAAATTCGTGGCTCCTCTCAGATTCCAGAACTTTCTGCCACAGAAATATGAGGAACATGTGTTTTTTTTGCCAAATTTTGAGGTTTGCAAAGGATTCTGGGTAACAGAACCTGGTCCGAACAACACAAGTCACCCCATCTTGGATTCCCCTAGGTCTCTAGTTTTCAGAAATGCACAGGTTTGGTAGGTTTCCCTAGGTGGCGGCTGAGCTACAAGCCAAAATCTACAGGTAGGCACTTTGCAAAAAACACCTCTGTTTTCCTTCACAAATTTGGATGTGTTCACGTTGCCCTTTGGGGCGTTTTCTGTCACGGGCGCTAGGCCTACCCACACAAGTGAGGTATCATTTTTATCGGGAGATGTGGGGGAACGCTGGGTGGAAGGACATTTGTGGCTCCTCTCAGATTCCAGAACTTTCTGCCACAGAAATGTTAGGAACATGTGTTTTTTTAGCCAAATTTTGAGGTTTGCAAAGGATTCTGGGAAACAGAACCTGGTCCGAGCCACACAAGTCACCCCATCTTGGATTCCCCTAGTTCTCTAGTTTTCAGAAATGCACAGGTTTGGTAGGTTTCTCTAGTTGCGGCTGAGCTACAAGGCAAAATCTACAGGTAGGCACTTTGCAAAAAACACCTCTGTTTTCCTTCAAAAATTGGGCTGTGTCTACGTTGCACTTTGGGGCGTTTCCTGTCGCGGGCGCTAGGCCTACCCACACAAGTGAGGTATCATTTTTATCGGGAGACGTGGGGGAACGCTGGGTGGAAGGAAATTCGTGGCTCCTCTCAGATTCCAGAATTTTCTGCCACAGAAATGTGAGGAACATGTGTTTTTTTAGCCAAATTGTGAGGTTTGCAAAGGATTCTGGGTAACAGAACCTGGTCCGAACAACACAAGTCACCCCATCTTGGATTGCCCTAGGTCTCTAGTTTTCAGAAATGCACAGGTTTGGTAGGTTTCCCTAGGTGACGGCTGAGCTACAAGCCAAAATCTACAGGTAGGCACTTTGCAAAAAACACCTCTGTTTTCCTTCACAAATTTGGATGTGTCCACGTTGCGCTTTGGGGCGTTTTCTGTCACGGGCGCTAGGCCTACCCACACAAGTGAGGTATCATTTTTATCGGGAGACGTGGGGGAACGCTGGGTGGAAGGAAATTTGTGGCTCCTCTCAGATTCCAGAACTTTCTGCCACAGAAATGTTAGGAACATGTGTTTTTTTAGCCAAATTTTGAGGTTTGCAAAGGATTCTGGGTAACAGAACCTGGTCCGAGCCACACAAGTCACCCCATCTTGGATTCCCCTAGGTCTCTAGTTTTCAGAAATGCACAGGTTTGGTAGGTTTCCCTAGGTGGCGGCTGAGCTACAAGCCAAAATCTACAGGTAGGCACTTTGCAAAAAACACCTCTGTTTTCCTTCAAAAATTGGGCTGTGTCTACGTTGCGCTTTGGGGCGTTTCCTGTCGCGGGCGCTAGGCTTACCCACACAAGTGAGGTATAATTTTTATCGGGAGACGTGGGGGAACGCTGGGTGGAAGGAAATTCATGGCTCCTCTCAGATTCCAGAACTTTCTGCCACAGAAATGTGAGGAACATGTGTTTTTTTAGCCAAATTTTGAGGTTTGCAAAGGATTCTGGGTAACAGAACCTGGTCCGAGCCACACAAGTCACCCCATCTTGGATTCCCCTAGGTCTCTAGTTTTCAGAAATGCACAGGTTTGGTAGGTTTCCCTGGGTGGCGGCTGAGCTACAAGCCAAAATCTACAGGTAGGCACTTTGCAAAAAACACCTCTGTTTTCCTTCACAAATTTGGATGTGTCCACGTTGCGCTTTGGGGCGTTTTCTGTCGCGGGCGCTAGGCCTACCCACACAAGTGAGGTATCATTTTTATCGGGAGACATGGGGGAACGCTGGGTGGAAGGAAATATGTGGCTCCTCTCAGATTCCAGAACTTTCTGCCACAGAAATGTTAGGAACATGTGTTTTTTTAGCCAAATTTTGAGGTTTGCAAAGGATTCTGGCTAACAGATCCTGGTCCGAGCAACACAAGTCACCCCATCTTGGATTCCCCTAGGTCTCTAGTTTTCAGAAATGCACAGGTTTGGTAGGTTTCCCTAGGTGGCGACTGATCTACAGGCCAAAATCTACAGGTAGGCACTTTGAAAAAACACCTCTGTTTTCCTTCAAAAATTTGGCTGTGTCCACGTTGCGCTTTGGGGCATTTCCTGTCACGGGCGCTAGGCCTACCCACACAAGTGAGGTATCATTTTTATCAGGAGACGTGGGGGAACGCTGGGTGGAAGGAAATTCGTGGCTCCTCTCAGATTCCAGAACTTTCTGCCACAGAAATATGAGGAACATGTGTTTTTTTTGCCAAATTTTGAGGTTTGCAAAGGATTCTGGGTAACAGAACCTGGTCCGAACAACACAAGTCACCCCATCTTGGATTCCCCTAGGTCTCTAGTTTTCAGAAATGCACAGGTTTGGTAGGTTTCCCTAGGTGGCGGCTGAGCTACAAGCCAAAATCTACAGGTAGGCACTTTGCAAAAAACACCTCTGTTTTCCTTCACAAATTTGGATGTGTTCACGTTGCCCTTTGGGGCGTTTTCTGTCACGGGCGCTAGGCCTACCCACACAAGTGAGGTATCATTTTTATCGGGAGATGTGGGGGAACGCTGGGTGGAAGGACATTTGTGGCTCCTCTCAGATTCCAGAACTTTCTGCCACAGAAATGTTAGGAACATGTGTTTTTTTAGCCAAATTTTGAGGTTTGCAAAGGATTCTGGGAAACAGAACCTGGTCCGAGCCACACAAGTCACCCCATCTTGGATTCCCCTAGTTCTCTAGTTTTCAGAAATGCACAGGTTTGGTAGGTTTCTCTAGTTGCGGCTGAGCTACAAGGCAAAATCTACAGGTAGGCACTTTGCAAAAAACACCTCTGTTTTCCTTCAAAAATTGGGCTGTGTCTACGTTGCACTTTGGGGCGTTTCCTGTCGCGGGCGCTAGGCCTACCCACACAAGTGAGGTATCATTTTTATCGGGAGACGTGGGGGAACGCTGGGTGGAAGGAAATTCGTGGCTCCTCTCAGATTCCAGAATTTTCTGCCACAGAAATGTGAGGAACATGTGTTTTTTTAGCCAAATTTTGAGGTTTGCAAAGGATTCTGGGTAACAGAACCTGGTCCGAGCCACACAAGTCACCCCATCTTGGATTCCCCTAGGTCTCTAGTTTTCAGAAATGCACAGGTTTGGTAGGTTTCCCTAGGTGGCGGCTGAGCTACAAGCCAAAATCTACAGGTAGGCACTTTGCAAAAAACACCTCTGTTTTCCTTCACAAATTTGGATGTGTCCACGTTGCGCTTTGGGGCGTTTTCTGTCGCGGGCGCTAGGCCTACCCACACAAGTGAGGTATCATTTTTATCGGGTGACGTGGGGGAACGCTGGGTGGAAGGAAATTTGTGGCTCCTCTCAGATTCCACAACTTTCTGCCACAGAAATGTTAGGAACATGTGTTTTTTTAGCCAAATTTTGAGGTTTGCAAAGGATTCTGGTTTACAGAACCTGGTCCGAGCCACACAAGTCACCCCATCTTGGATTCCCCTAGGTCTCTAGTTTTCAGAAATGGACAGGTTTGGTAGGTTTCCCTAGGTGGCGGCTGAGCTACAGGCCAAAATCTACAGGTAGGCACTTTGCAAAAAACACCTCTGTGTTCCTTCAAAAATTTGGCTGTGTCCACGTTGCGCTTTGGGGCATTTCCTGTCACGGGCGCTAGGCCTACCCACACAAGTGAGGTATCATTTTTATCGGGAGACGTGGGGGAATGCTGGGTGGAAGGAAATTCGTGGCTCCTCTCAGATTCCAGAACTTTCTGCCACAGAAATGTGAGGAACATGTGTTTTTTTAGCCAAATTGTGAGGTTTGCAAAGGATTCTGGGTAACAGAACCTGGTCCGAGCCACACAAGTCACCCCATCTTGGATTCCTCTAGGTCTCTAGTTTTCAGAAATGCACAGGTTTGGTAGGTTTCCCTAGGTGGCGGCTGAGCTACAGGCCAAAATCTACAGGTAGGCACTTTGCAAAAAACACCACTGTTTTCCTTAAAAAATTTGTCTGTGTCCACGTTGCGCTTTGGGGCATTTCCTGTCACGGGCGCTAGGCCTACCCACACAAGTGAGGTATCATTTTTATCGGGAGACGTGGGGGAACGCTGGGTGGAAGGAAATTCGTGGCTCCTCTCAGATTCCAGAACTTTCTGCCACAGAAATGTGAGGAACATGTGTTTTATTAGCCAAATTTTGAGGTTTGCAAAGGATTCTGGGTAACAGAACCTGGTCCGAGCCACACAAGTCAACCCATCTTGGATTCCCCTAGGTCTCTAGTTTTCAGAAATGCACAGGTTTGGTAGGTTTCCCTAGGTGGCGGCTGAGCTACAAGCCAAAATCTACAGGTAGGCACTTTGCAAAAAACACCTCTGTTTTCCTTCACAAATTTGGATGTGTCCACGTTGCGCTTTGGGGCATTTCCTGTCACGGGCGCTAGGCCTACCCACACAAGTGAGGTTTCATTTTTATCGGGAGACGTGGGGGAACGCTGGGTGGAAGGAAATTCGTGGCTCCTCTCAGATTCCAGAACTTTCTGCCACAGAAATGTGAGGAACATGTGTTTTTTTAGCCAAATTTTGAGGTTTGCAAAGGATTCTGGGTAACAGAACCTGGTTCGAACCACACAAGTCACCCCATCTTGGATTCCCCTAGGTCTCTAGTTTTCAGAAATGCACAGGTTTGGTAGGTTTCCCTAGGTGGCGGCTGAGCTACAAGCCAAGATCTACAGGTAGGCACTTTGCAAAAAACACCTCTGTTTTCCTTCACAAACTTGGATGTGTCCACGTTGCGCTTTGGGGCGTTTTCTCTCGCGGGCGCTAGGCCTACCCACACAAGTGAGGTATCATTTTTATCGGGAGACGTGGAGGAACGCTGGGTGGAAGGAAATTCGTCGCTCCTCTCAGATTCCAGAACTTTCTGCCACAGAAATGTGAGGAACATGTGTTTTTTTAGCCAAATTTTGAGGTTTGCAAAGGATTCTGTGTAACAGAACCTGGTCCGAACCACACATGTCACCCCCTCTTGGATTCCCCTAGGTCCCTAGTTTTCAGAAATGCACAGGTTTGGTAGGTTTCCCTAGGTGGCGGCTGAGCTACAAGCCAAAATCTACAGGTAGGCACTTTGCAAAAAACACCTCTGTTTTCCTTCAAAAATTTGGCTGTGTCCACGTTGCGCTTTGGGGCATTTCCTGTCACGGGCGCTAGGCCTACCCACACAAGTGAGGTATCATTTTAATCGGGAGACGTGGGGGAACGCTGGGTGGAAGGAAATTCGTGGCTCCTCTCAGATTCCAGAACTTTCTGCCACAGAAATGTGAGGAACATGTGTTTTTTTAGCCAAATTTTGAGGTTTGCAAAGGATTCTGGGTAACAGCATCTGGTCCGAACAACACAAGTCACCCCATCTTGGATTCCCCTAGGTCTCTAGCTTTCAGAAATGCACAGGTTTGGTAGGTTTCCCTAGGTGGCGGCTGAGCTACAAGCCAAAATCTACAGGTAGGCACTTTGCAAAAAACACCTCTGTTATCCTTCACAAATTTGGATGTGTCCACGTTGCGCTTTGGGGCGTTTTCTGTCACGGGCGCTATGCCTACCCACACAAGTGAGGTATCATTTTTATCGGGAGACGTGGGGGAACGCTGGGTGGAAGGAAATTTGTGGCTCCTCTCAGATTCCAGAACTTTCTGCCACAGAAATGTTAGGAACATGTGTTTTTTTAGCCACATTTTGAGGTTTGCAAAGGATTCTGGGTAACAGAACCTGGTCCGAGCCACACAAGTCACCCCATCTTGGATTCCCCTAGGTCTCTAGTTTTCAGAAATGCACAGGTTTGGTAGGTTTCCCTAGGTGCGGCTGAGCTACAAGCCAAAATCTACAGGTAGGCACTTTGCAAAAAACACCTCTGTTTTCCTTCAAAAATTGGGCTGTGTCTACGTTGCGCTTTGGGGCGCTTCCTGTCGCGGGCGCTAGGCCTACCCACACAAGTGAGGTATCATTTTTATCGGGAGACGTGGGGGAACGCTGGGTGGAAGGAAATTCGTGGCTCCTCTCAGATTCCAGAATTTTCTGCCACAGAAATGTGAGGAACATGTGTTTTTTTAGCCAAATTTTGAGGTTTGAAAAGGATTCTGGGTAACAGAACCTGGTCCGAGCCACACAAGTCACCCCATCTTGGATTCCCCTAGGTCTCTAGTTTTCAGAAATGCACAGGTTTGGTAGGTTTCCCTAGGTGGCGGCTGAGCTACAAGCCAAAATCTACAGGTAGGCACTTTGCAAAAAACACCTCTGTTTTCCTTCACAAAATTGGATGTGTCCACGTTGCGCTTTGGGGCGTTTTCTGTTGCGGGCGGTAGGCCTACCCACACAAGTGAGGTATCATTTTTATCGGGTGACGTGGGGGAACGCTGGGTAGAAGGAAATTTGTGGCTCCTATCAGATTCCAGAACTTTCTGCTACAGAAATGTTAGGAACATGTGTTTTTTTAGCCAAATTTTGAGGTTTGCAAAGGATTCTGGTTAACAGAACCTGGTCCGAGCCACACAATTCACCCCATCTTGGATTCCCCTAGGTCTCTAGTTTTCAGAAATGGACAGGTTTGGTAGGTTTCCCTAGGTGGCGGCTGAGCTACAGGCCAAAATCTACAGGTAGGCACTTTGCAAAAAACACGTCTGTTTTCCTTCAAAAATTTGGCTGTGTCCACGTTGCGCTTTGGGGCATTTCCTGTCACGGGCGCTAGGCCTACCCACACAAGTGAGGTATCATTTTTATCGGGAGACATGGGGGAACGCTGGGTGGAAGGAAATTCGTGGCTCCTCTCAGATTCCAGAACTTTCTGCCACAGAAATGTGAGGAACATGTTTTTTTTTAGCCAAATTGTGAGGTTTGCAAAGGATTCTGGGTAACAGAACCTGGTCCGAGCCACACAAGTCACCCCATCTTGGATTCCCCTAGGTCTCTAGTTTTCAGAAATGCACAGGTTTGGTAGGTTTCCCTAGGTGGCAGCTGAGCTACAAGCCGAAATCTACAGGTAGGCACTTTGCAAAAAACACCTCTGTTTTCCTTCACAAATTTGGATGTGTCCACGTTGCGCTTTGGGGCATTTCCTGTCACGGGCGCTAGGCCTACCCACACAAGTGAGGTATCATTTTTATCGGGAGACGTGGGGGAACGCTGGGTGGAAGGAAATTCGTGGCTCCTCTCAGATTCCAGAACTTTCTGCCACAGAAATGTGAGGAACATGTGTTTTTTTAGCCAAATTTTGAGGTTTGCAAAGGATTCTGGGTAACAGAACCTGGTCCGAGCCACACAAGTCACCCCATCTTGGATTCCCCTAGGTCTCTAGTTTTCAGAAATGCACAGGTTTGGTAGGTTTCCCTAGGTGGCGGCTGAGCTACAAGCCAAAATCTACAGGTAGGCACTTTGCAAAAAACACCTCTGTTTTCCTTCACAAATTTGGATGTGTCCACGTTGCGCTTTGGGGCATTTCCTGTCACGGGCGCTAGGCCTACCCACACAAGTGAGGTTTCATTTTTATCGGGAGATGTGGGGGAACGCTGGGTGGAAGGAAATTCGTGGCTCCTCTCAGATTCCAGAACTTTCTGCCACAGAAATGTGAGGAACATGTGTTTTTTTAGCCAAATTTTGAGGTTTGCAAAGGATTCTGGGTAACAGAACCTGGTTCGAACCACACAAGTCACCCCATCTTGGATTCCCCTAGGTCTCTAGTTTTCAGAAATGCACAGGTTTGGTAGGTTTCCCTAGGTGGCGGCTGAGCTACAAGCCAAGATCTACAGGTAGGCACTTTGCAAAAAACACCTCTGTTTTCCTTCACAAATTTGGATGTGTCCACGTTGCGCTTTGGGGCGTTTTCTCTCGCGGGCGCTAGGCCTACCCACACAAGTGAGGTATCATTTTTATCGGGAGACGTGGGGGAACGCTGGGTGGAAGGAAATTCGTGGCTCCTCTCAGATTCCAGAACTTTCTGCCACAGAAATGTGAGGAACATGTGTTTTTTTAGCCAAATTTTGAGGTTTGCAAAGGATTCTGGGTAACAGAACCTGGTCCGAACCACACATGTCACCCCATCTTGGATTCCCCTAGGTCTCTAGTTTTCAGAAATGCACAGGTTTGGTAGGTTTCCCTAGGTGGCGGCTGAGCTACAAGCCAAAATCTACAGGTAGGCACTTTGCAAAAAACACCTCTGTTTTCCTTCAAAAATTTGGCTGTGTCCACGTTGCGCTTTGGGGCATTTCCTGTCACGGGCGCTAGGCCTACCCACACAAGTGAGGTATCATTTTTATCGGGAGACGTGGGGGAACGCTGGGTGGAAGGAAATTCGTGGCTCCTCTCAGATTCCAGAACTTTCTGCCACAGAAATGTGAGGAACATGTGTTTTTTTAGCCAAATTTTGAGGTTTGCAAAGGATTCTGGGTAACAGCATCTGGTCCGAACAACACAAGTCACCCCATCTTGGATTCCCCTAGGTCTCTAGCTTTCAGAAATGCACAGGTTTGGTAGGTTTCCCTAGGTGGCGGCTGAGCTACAAGCCAAAATCTACAGGTAGGCACTTTGCAAAAAACACCTCTGTTATCCTTCACAAATTTGGATGTGTCCACGTTGCGCTTTGGGGCGTTTTCTCTCGCGGGCGCTAGGCCTACCCACACAAGTGAGGTATCATTTTTATCGGGAGACGTGGGGGAACGCTGGGTGGAAGGAAATTTGTGGCTCCTCTCAGATTCCAGAACTTTCTGCCACAGAAATGTTAGGAACATGTGTTTTTTTAGCCACATTTTGAGGTTTGCAAAGGATTCTGGGTAACAGAACCTGGTCCGAGCCACACAAGTCACCCCATCTTGGATTCCCCTAGGTCTCTAGTTTTCAGAAATGCACAGGTTTGGTAGGTTTCCCTAGGTGCGGCTGAGCTACAAGCCAAAATCTACAGGTAGGCACTTTGCAAAAAACACCTCTGTTTTCCTTCAAAAATTGGGCTGTGTCTACGTTGCGCTTTGGGGCGCTTCCTGTCGCGGGCGCTAGGCCTACCCACACAAGTGAGGTATCATTTTTATCGGGAGACGTGGGGGAACGCTGGGTGGAAGGAAATTCGTGGCTCCTCTCAGATTCCAGAATTTTCTGCCACAGAAATGTGAGGAACATGTGTTTTTTTAGCCAAATTTTGAGGTTTGAAAAGGATTCTGGGTAACAGAACCTGGTCCGAGCCACACAAGTCACCCCATCTTGGATTCCCCTAGGTCTCTAGTTTTCAGAAATGCACAGGTTTGGTAGGTTTCCCTAGGTGGCGGCTGAGCTACAAGCCAAAATCTACAGGTAGGCACTTTGCAAAAAACACCTCTGTTATCCTTCACAAATTTGGATGTGTCCACGTTGCGCTTTGGGGCGTTTTCTGTCACGGGCGCTATGCCTACCCACACAAGTGAGGTATCATTTTTATCGGGAGACGTGGGGGAACGCTGGGTGGAAGGAAATTTGTGGCTCCTCTCAGATTCCAGAACTTTCTGCCACAGAAATGTTAGGAACATGTGTTTTTTTAGCCACATTTTGAGGTTTGCAAAGGATTCTGGGTAACAGAACCTGGTCCGAGCCACACAAGTCACCCCATCTTGGATTCCCCTAGGTCTCTAGTTTTCAGAAATGCACAGGTTTGGTAGGTTTCCCTAGGTGCGGCTGAGCTACAAGCCAAAATCTACAGGTAGGCACTTTGCAAAAAACACCTCTGTTTTCCTTCAAAAATTGGGCTGTGTCTACGTTGCGCTTTGGGGCGCTTCCTGTCGCGGGCGCTAGGCCTACCCACACAAGTGAGGTATCATTTTTATCGGGAGACGTGGGGGAACGCTGGGTGGAAGGAAATTCGTGGCTCCTCTCAGATTCCAGAATTTTCTGCCACAGAAATGTGAGGAACATGTGTTTTTTTAGCCAAATTTTGAGGTTTGAAAAGGATTCTGGGTAACAGAACCTGGTCCGAGCCACACAAGTCACCCCATCTTGGATTCCCCTAGGTCTCTAGTTTTCAGAAATGCACAGGTTTGGTAGGTTTCCCTAGGTGGCGGCTGAGCTACAAGCCAAAATCTACAGGTAGGCACTTTGCAAAAAACACCTCTGTTTTCCTTCACAAAATTGGATGTGTCCACGTTGCGCTTTGGGGCGTTTTCTGTCACGGGCGCTAGGCCTACCCACACAAGTGAGGTTTCATTTTTATCGGGAGACGTGGGGGAACGCTGGGTGGAAGGAAATTCGTGGCTCCTCTCAGATTCCAGAACTTTCTGCCACAGAAATGTGAGGAACATGTGTTTTTTTAGCCAAATTTTGAGGTTTGCAAAGGATTCTGGGTAACAGAACCTGGTTCGAACCACACAAGTCACCCCATCTTGGATTCCCCTAGGTCTCTAGTTTTCAGAAATGCACAGGTTTTGTAGGTTTCCCTAGGTGGCGGCTGAGCTACAAGCCAAGATCTACAGGTAGGCACTTTGCAAAAAACACCTCTGTTTTCCTTCACAAACTTGGATGTGTCCACATTGCGCTTTGGGGCGTTTTCTCTCGCGGGCGCTAGGCCTACCCACACAAGTGAGGTATCATTTTTATCGGGAGACGTGGAGGAACGCTGGGTGGAAGGAAATTCGTCGCTCCTCTCAGATTCCAGAACTTTCTGCCACAGAAATGTGAGGAACATGTGTTTTTTTAGCCAAATTTTGAGGTTTGCAAAGGATTCTGTGTAACAGAACCTGGTCCGAACCACACATGTCACCCCCTCTTGGATTCCCCTAGGTCCCTAGTTTTCAGAAATGCACAGGTTTGGTAGGTTTCCCTAGGTGGCGGCTGAGCTACAAGCCAAAATCTACAGGTAGGCACTTTGCAAAAAACACCTCTGTTTTCCTTCAAAAATTTGGCTGTGTCCACGTTGCGCTTTGGGGCATTTCCTGTCACGGGCGCTAGGCCTACCCACACAAGTGAGGTATCATTTTAATCGGGAGACGTGGGGGAACGCTGGGTGGAAGGAAATTCGTCGCTCCTCTCAGATTCCAGAACTTTCTGCCACAGAAATGTGAGGAACATGTGTTTTTTTAGCCAAATTTTGAGGTTTGCAAAGGATTCTGGGTAACAGCATCTGGTCCGAACAACACAAGTCACCCCATCTTGGATTCCCCTAGGTCTCTAGCTTTCAGAAATGCACAGGTTTGGTAGGTTTCCCTAGGTGGCGGCTGAGCTACAAGCCAAAATCTACAGGTAGGCACTTTGCAAAAAACACCTCTGTTATCCTTCACAAATTTGGATGTGTCCACGTTGCGCTTTGGGGCGTTTTCTGTCACGGGCGCTATGCCTACCCACACAAGTGAGGTATCATTTTTATCGGGAGACGTGGGGGAACGCTGGGTGGAAGGAAATTTGTGGCTCCTCTCAGATTCCAGAACTTTCTGCCACAGAAATGTTAGGAACATGTGTTTTTTTAGCCACATTTTGAGGTTTGCAAAGGATTCTGGGTAACAGAACCTGGTCCGAGCCACACAAGTCACCCCATCTTGGATTCCCCTAGGTCTCTAGTTTTCAGAAATGGACAGGTTTGGTAGGTTTCCCTAGGTGCGGCTGAGCTACAAGCCAAAATCTACAGGTAGGCACTTTGCAAAAAACACCTCTGTTTTCCTTCAAAAATTGGGCTGTGTCTACGTTGCGCTTTGGGGCGCTTCCTGTCGCGGGCGCTAGGCCTACCCACACAAGTGAGGTATCATTTTTATCGGGAGACGTGGGGGAACGCTGGGTGGAAGGAAATTCGTGGCTCCTCTCAGATTCCAGAATTTTCTGCCACAGAAATGTGAGGAACATGTGTTTTTTTAGCCAAATTTTGAGGTTTGAAAAGGATTCTGGGTAACAGAACCTGGTCCGAGCCACACAAGTCACCCCATCTTGGATTCCCCTAGGTCTCTAGTTTTCAGAAATGCACAGGTTTGGTAGGTTTCCCTAGGTGGCGGCTGAGCTACAAGCCAAAATCTACAGGTAGGCACTTTGCAAAAAACACCTCTGTTTTCCTTCACAAAATTGGATGTGTCCACGTTGCGCTTTGGGGCGTTTTCTGTTGCGGGCGGTAGGCCTACCCACACAAGTGAGGTATCATTTTTATCGGGTGACGTGGGGGAACGCTGGGTAGAAGGAAATTTGTGGCTCCTATCAGATTCCAGAACTTTCTGCTACAGAAATGTTAGGAACATGTGTTTTTTTAGCCAAATTTTGAGGTTTGCAAAGGATTCTGGTTAACAGAACCTGGTCCGAGCCACACAAGTCACCCCATCTTGGATTCCCCTAGGTCTCTAGTTTTCAGAAATGGACAGGTTTGGTAGGTTTCCCTAGGTGGCGGCTGAGCTACAGGCCAAAATCTACAGGTAGGCACTTTGCAAAAAACACGTCTGTTTTCCTTCAAAAATTTGGCTGTGTCCACGTTGCGCTTTGGGGCATTTCCTGTCACGGGCGCTAGGCCTACCCACACAAGTGAGGTATCATTTTTATCGGGAGACATGGGGGAACGCTGGGTGGAAGGAAATTCGTGGCTCCTCTCAGATTCCAGAACTTTCTGCCACAGAAATGTGAGGAACATGTTTTTTTTTAGCCAAATTGTGAGGTTTGCAAAGGATTCTGGGTAACAGAACCTGGTCCGAGCCACACAAGTCACCCCATCTTGGATTCCCCTAGGTCTCTAGTTTTCAGAAATGCACAGGTTTGGTAGGTTTCCCTAGGTGGCAGCTGAGCTACAAGCCGAAATCTACAGGTAGGCACTTTGCAAAAAACACCTCTGTTTTCCTTCACAAATTTGGATGTGTCCACGTTGCGCTTTGGGGCATTTCCTGTCACGGGCGCTAGGCCTACCCACACAAGTGAGGTATCATTTTTATCGGGAGACGTGGGGGAACGCTGGGTGGAAGGAAATTCGTGGCTCCTCTCAGATTCCAGAACTTTCTGCCACAGAAATGTGAGGAACATGTGTTTTTTTAGCCAAATTTTGAGGTTTGCAAAGGATTCTGGGTAACAGAACCTGGTCCGAGCCACACAAGTCACCCCATCTTGGATTCCCCTAGGTCTCTAGTTTTCAGAAATGCACAGGTTTGGTAGGTTTCCCTAGGTGGCGGCTGAGCTACAAGCCAAAATCTACAGGTAGGCACTTTGCAAAAAACACCTCTGTTTTCCTTCACAAATTTGGATGTGTCCACGTTGCGCTTTGGGGCATTTCCTGTCACGGGCGCTAGGCCTACCCACACAAGTGAGGTTTCATTTTTATCGGGAGATGTGGGGGAACGCTGGGTGGAAGGAAATTCGTGGCTCCTCTCAGATTCCAGAACTTTCTGCCACAGAAATGTGAGGAACATGTGTTTTTTTAGCCAAATTTTGAGGTTTGCAAAGGATTCTGGGTAACAGAACCTGGTTCGAACCACACAAGTCACCCCATCTTGGATTCCCCTAGGTCTCTAGTTTTCAGAAATGCACAGGTTTGGTAGGTTTCCCTAGGTGGCGGCTGAGCTACAAGCCAAGATCTACAGGTAGGCACTTTGCAAAAAACACCTCTGTTTTCCTTCACAAATTTGGATGTGTCCACGTTGCGCTTTGGGGCGTTTTCTCTCGCGGGCGCTAGGCCTACCCACACAAGTGAGGTATCATTTTTATCGGGAGACGTGGGGGAACGCTGGGTGGAAGGAAATTCGTGGCTCCTCTCAGATTCCAGAACTTTCTGCCACAGAAATGTGAGGAACATGTGTTTTTTTAGCCAAATTTTGAGGTTTGCAAAGGATTCTGGGTAACAGAACCTGGTCCGAACCACACATGTCACCCCATCTTGGATTCCCCTAGGTCTCTAGTTTTCAGAAATGCACAGGTTTGGTAGGTTTCCCTAGGTGGCGGCTGAGCTACAAGCCAAAATCTACAGGTAGGCACTTTGCAAAAAACACCTCTGTTTTCCTTCAAAAATTTGGCTGTGTCCACGTTGCGCTTTGGGGCATTTCCTGTCACGGGCGCTAGGCCTACCCACACAAGTGAGGTATCATTTTTATCGGGAGACGTGGGGGAACGCTGGGTGGAAGGAAATTCGTGGCTCCTCTCAGATTCCAGAACTTTCTGCCACAGAAATGTGAGGAACATGTGTTTTTTTAGCCAAATTTTGAGGTTTGCAAAGGATTCTGGGTAACAGCATCTGGTCCGAACAACACAAGTCACCCCATCTTGGATTCCCCTAGGTCTCTAGCTTTCAGAAATGCACAGGTTTGGTAGGTTTCCCTAGGTGGCGGCTGAGCTACAAGCCAAAATCTACAGGTAGGCACTTTGCAAAAAACACCTCTGTTATCCTTCACAAATTTGGATGTGTCCACGTTGCGCTTTGGGGCGTTTTCTCTCGCGGGCGCTAGGCCTACCCACACAAGTGAGGTATCATTTTTATCGGGAGACGTGGGGGAACGCTGGGTGGAAGGAAATTTGTGGCTCCTCTCAGATTCCAGAACTTTCTGCCACAGAAATGTTAGGAACATGTGTTTTTTTAGCCACATTTTGAGGTTTGCAAAGGATTCTGGGTAACAGAACCTGGTCCGAGCCACACAAGTCACCCCATCTTGGATTCCCCTAGGTCTCTAGTTTTCAGAAATGCACAGGTTTGGTAGGTTTCCCTAGGTGCGGCTGAGCTACAAGCCAAAATCTACAGGTAGGCACTTTGCAAAAAACACCTCTGTTTTCCTTCAAAAATTGGGCTGTGTCTACGTTGCGCTTTGGGGCGCTTCCTGTCGCGGGCGCTAGGCCTACCCACACAAGTGAGGTATCATTTTTATCGGGAGACGTGGGGGAACGCTGGGTGGAAGGAAATTCGTGGCTCCTCTCAGATTCCAGAATTTTCTGCCACAGAAATGTGAGGAACATGTGTTTTTTTAGCCAAATTTTGAGGTTTGAAAAGGATTCTGGGTAACAGAACCTGGTCCGAGCCACACAAGTCACCCCATCTTGGATTCCCCTAGGTCTCTAGTTTTCAGAAATGCACAGGTTTGGTAGGTTTCCCTAGGTGGCGGCTGAGCTACAAGCCAAAATCTACAGGTAGGCACTTTGCAAAAAACACCTCTGTTATCCTTCACAAATTTGGATGTGTCCACGTTGCGCTTTGGGGCGTTTTCTGTCACGGGCGCTATGCCTACCCACACAAGTGAGGTATCATTTTTATCGGGAGACGTGGGGGAACGCTGGGTGGAAGGAAATTTGTGGCTCCTCTCAGATTCCAGAACTTTCTGCCACAGAAATGTTAGGAACATGTGTTTTTTTAGCCACATTTTGAGGTTTGCAAAGGATTCTGGGTAACAGAACCTGGTCCGAGCCACACAAGTCACCCCATCTTGGATTCCCCTAGGTCTCTAGTTTTCAGAAATGCACAGGTTTGGTAGGTTTCCCTAGGTGCGGCTGAGCTACAAGCCAAAATCTACAGGTAGGCACTTTGCAAAAAACAACTCTGTTTTCCTTCAAAAATTGGGCTGTGTCTACGTTGCGCTTTGGGGCGCTTCCTGTCGCGGGCGCTAGGCCTACCCACACAAGTGAGGTATCATTTTTATCGGGAGACGTGGGGGAACGCTGGGTGGAAGGAAATTCGTGGCTCCTCTCAGATTCCAGAATTTTCTGCCACAGAAATGTGAGGAACATGTGTTTTTTTAGCCAAATTTTGAGGTTTGAAAAGGATTCTGGGTAACAGAACCTGGTCCGAGCCACACAAGTCACCCCATCTTGGATTCCCCTAGGTCTCTAGTTTTCAGAAATGCACAGGTTTGGTAGGTTTCCCTAGGTGGCGGCTGAGCTACAAGCCAAAATCTACAGGTAGGCACTTTGCAAAAAACACCTCTGTTTTCCTTCACAAAATTGGATGTGTCCACGTTGCGCTTTGGGGCGTTTTCTGTTGCGGGCGGTAGGCCTACCCACACAAGTGAGGTATCATTTTTATCGGGTGACGTGGGGGAACGCTGGGTAGAAGGAAATTTGTGGCTCCTATCAGATTCCAGAACTTTCTGCTACAGAAATGTTAGGAACATGTGTTTTTTTAGCCAAATTTTGAGGTTTGCAAAGGATTCTGGTTAACAGAACCTGGTCCGAGCCACACAAGTCACCCCATCTTGGATTCCCCTAGGTCTCTAGTTTTCAGAAATGGACAGGTTTGGTAGGTTTCCCTAGGTGGCGGCTGAGCTACAGGCCAAAATCTACAGGTAGGCACTTTGCAAAAAACACGTCTGTTTTCCTTCAAAAATTTGGCTGTGTCCACGTTGCGCTTTGGGGCATTTCCTGTCACGGGCGCTAGGCCTACCCACACAAGTGAGGTATCATTTTTATCGGGAGACATGGGGGAACGCTGGGTGGAAGGAAATTCGTGGCTCCTCTCAGATTCCAGAACTTTCTGCCACAGAAATGTGAGGAACATGTTTTTTTTTAGCCAAATTGTGAGGTTTGCAAAGGATTCTGGGTAACAGAACCTGGTCCGAGCCACACAAGTCACCCCATCTTGGATTCCCCTAGGTCTCTAGTTTTCAGAAATGCACAGGTTTGGTAGGTTTCCCTAGGTGGCAGCTGAGCTACAAGCCGAAATCTACAGGTAGGCACTTTGCAAAAAACACCTCTGTTTTCCTTCACAAATTTGGATGTGTCCACGTTGCGCTTTGGGGCATTTCCTGTCACGGGCGCTAGGCCTACCCACACAAGTGAGGTATCATTTTTATCGGGAGACGTGGGGGAACGCTGGGTGGAAGGAAATTCGTGGCTCCTCTCAGATTCCAGAACTTTCTGCCACAGAAATGTGAGGAACATGTGTTTTTTTAGCCAAATTTTGAGGTTTGCAAAGGATTCTGGGTAACAGAACCTGGTCCGAGCCACACAAGTCACCCCATCTTGGATTCCCCTAGGTCTCTAGTTTTCAGAAATGCACAGGTTTGGTAGGTTTCCCTAGGTGGCGGCTGAGCTACAAGCCAAAATCTACAGGTAGGCACTTTGCAAAAAACACCTCTGTTTTCCTTCACAAATTTGGATGTGTCCACCTTGCGCTTTGGGGCATTTCCTGTCACGGGCGCTAGGCCTACCCACACAAGTGAGGTTTCATTTTTATCGGGAGATGTGGGGGAACGCTGGGTGGAAGGAAATTCGTGGCTCCTCTCAGATTCCAGAACTTTCTGCCACAGAAATGTGAGGAACATGTGTTTTTTTAGCCAAATTTTGAGGTTTGCAAAGGATTCTGGGTAACAGAACCTGGTTCGAACCACACAAGTCACCCCATCTTGGATTCCCCTAGGTCTCTAGTTTTCAGAAATGCACAGGTTTGGTAGGTTTCCCTAGGTGGCGGCTGAGCTACAAGCCAAGATCTACAGGTAGGCACTTTGCAAAAAACACCTCTGTTTTCCTTCACAAATTTGGATGTGTCCACGTTGCGCTTTGGGGCGTTTTCTCTCGCGGGCGCTAGGCCTACCCACACAAGTGAGGTATCATTTTTATCGGGAGACGTGGGGGAACGCTGGGTGGAAGGAAATTCGTGGCTCCTCTCAGATTCCAGAACTTTCTGCCACAGAAATGTGAGGAACATGTGTTTTTTTAGCCAAATTTTGAGGTTTGCAAAGGATTCTGGGTAACAGAACCTGGTCCGAACCACACATGTCACCCCATCTTGGATTCCCCTAGGTCTCTAGTTTTCAGAAATGCACAGGTTTGGTAGGTTTCCCTAGGTGGCGGCTGAGCTACAAGCCAAAATCTACAGGTAGGCACTTTGCAAAAAACACCTCTGTTTTCCTTCAAAAATTTGGCTGTGTCCACGTTGCGCTTTGGGGCATTTCCTGTCACGGGCGCTAGGCCTACCCACACAAGTGAGGTATCATTTTTATCGGGAGACGTGGGGGAACGCTGGGTGGAAGGAAATTCGTGGCTCCTCTCAGATTCCAGAACTTTCTGCCACAGAAATGTGAGGAACATGTGTTTTTTTAGCCAAATTTTGAGGTTTGCAAAGGATTCTGGATAACAGAACCTGGTCCGAACAACACAAGTCACCCCATCTTGGATTCCCCTAGGTCTCTAGCTTTCAGAAATGCACAGGTTTGGTAGGTTTCCCTAGGTGGCGGCTGAGCTACAAGCCAAAATCTACAGGTAGGCACTTTGCAAAAAACACCTCTGTTTTCCTTCACAAATTTGGATGTGTCCACGTTGCGCTTTGGGGCGTTTTCTGTCACGGGCGCTAGGCCTACCCACACAAGTGAGGTATCATTTTTATCGGGAGACGTGGGGGAACGCTGGGTGGAAGGAAATTTGTGGCTCCTCTCAGATTCCAGAACTTTCTGCCACAGAAATGTTAGGAACATGTGTTTTTTTAGCCCAATTTTGAGGTTTGCAAAGGATTCTGGGTAACAGAACCTGGTCCGAGCCACACAAGTCACCCCATCTTGGATTCCCCTAGGTCTCTAGTTTTCAGAAATGCACAGGTTTGGTAGGTTTCCCTAGGTGCGGCTGAGCTACAAGCCAAAATCTACAGGTAGGCACTTTGCAAAAAACACCTCTGTTTTCCTTCAAAAATTGGGCTGTGTCTACGTTGCGCTTTGGGGCGCTTCCTGTCGCGGGCGCTAGGCCTACCCACACAAGTGAGGTATCATTTTTATCGGGAGACGTGGGGGAACGCTGGGTGGAAGGAAATTCGTGGCTCCTCTCAGATTCCAGAACTTTCTGCCACAGAAATGTGAGGAACATGTGTTTTTTTAGCCAAATTTTGAGGTTTGCAAAGGATTCTGGGTAACAGAACCTGGTCCGAGCCACACAAGTCACCCCATCTTGGATTCCACTAGATCTCTAGTTTTCAGAAATGCACAGGTTTGGTAGGTTTCCCTAGGTGGCGGCTGAGCTACAAGCCGAAATCTACAGGTAGGCACTTTGCAAAAAACACCTCTGTTTTCCTTCAAAAATTTGGCTGTGTCTACGTTGCGCTTTGGGGCGTTTCCTGTCGCGGGCGCTAGGCCTACCCACACAAGTGAGGTATCATTTTTATCGGGAGACGTGGGGGAACGCTGGGTGGAAGGAAATTCGTGGCTCCTCTCAGATTCCAGAACTTTCTGCCACAGAAATGTGAGGAACATGTGTTTTTTTAGCCAAATTGTGAGGTTTGCAAAGGATTCTGGGTAACAGAACCTGGTCCGAACAACACAAGTCACCCCATCTTGGATTGCCCTAGGTCACTAGTTTTCAGAAATGCACAGGTTTGGTAGGTTTCCCTAGGTGACGGCTGAGCTACAAGCCAAAATCTACAGGTAGGCACTTTGCAAAAAACACCTCTGTTTTCCTTCACAAATTTGGATGTGTCCACGTTGCGCTTTGGGGCGTTTTCTGTCACGGGTGCTAGGCCTACCCACACAAGTGAGGTATCATTTTTATCGGGAGACGTGGGGGAACGCTGGGTGGAAGGAAATTTGTGGCTCCTCTCAGATTCCAGAACTTTCTGCCACAGAAATGTTAGGAACATGTGTTTTTTTAGCCAAATTTTGAGGTTTGCAAAGGATTCTGGGTAACAGAACCTGGTCCGAGCCACACAAGTCACCCCATCTTGGATTCCCCTAGGTCTCTAGTTTTCAGAAATGCACAGGTTTGGTAGGTTTCCCTAGGTGGCGGCTGAGCTACAAGCCAAAATCTACAGGTAGGCACTTTGCAAAAAACACCTCTGTTTTCCTTCAAAAATTGGGCTGTGTCTACGTTGCGCTTTGGGGCGTTTCCTGTCGCGGGCGCTAGGCTTACCCACACAAGTGAGGTATCATTTTTATCGGGAGACGTGGGGGAACGCTGGGTGGAAGTAAATTCATGGCTCCTCTCAGATTCCAGAACTTTCTGCCACAGAAATGTGAGGAACATGTCTTTTTTTAGCCAAATTTTGAGGTTTGCAAAGGATTCTGGGTAACAGAACCTGGTCCGAGCCACACAAGTCACCCCATCTTGGATTCCCCTAGGTCTCTAGTTTTCAGAAATGCACAGGTTTGGTAGGTTTCCCTGGGTGGCGGCTGAGCTACAAGCCAAAATCTACAGGTAGGCACTTTGCAAAAAACACCTCTGTTTTCCTTCACAAATTTGGATGTGTCCACGTTGCGCTTTGGTGCGTTTTCTGTCGCGGGCGCTAGGCCTACCCACACAAGTGAGGTATCATTTTTATCGGGAGACATGGGGGAACGCTGGGTGGAAGGAAATATGTGGCTCCTCTCAGATTCCAGAACTTTCTGCCACAGAAATGTTAGGAACATGTGTTTTTTTAGCCAAATTTTGAGGTTTGCAAAGGATTCTGGGTAACAGATCCTGGTCCGAGCCACACAAGTCACCCCATCTTGGATTCCCCTAGGTCTCTAGTTTTCAGAAATGCACAGGTTTGGTAGGTTTCCCTAGGTGGCGACTGAGCTACAGGCCAAAATCTACAGGTAGGCACTTTGAAAAAACACCTCTGTTTTCCTTCAAAAATTTGGCTGTGTCCACGTTGCGCTTTGGGGCATTTCCTGTCACGGCGCTAGGCCTACCCACACAAGTGAGGTATCATTTTTATCAGGAGACGTGGGGGAACGCTGGGTGGAAGGAAATTCGTGGCTCCTCTCAGATTCCAGAACTTTCTGCCACAGAAATATGAGGAACATGTGTTTTTTTTGCCAAATTTTGAGGTTTGCAAAGGATTCTGGGTAACAGAACCTGGTCCGAACAACACAAGTCACCCCATCTTGGATTCCCCTAGGTCTCTAGTTTTCAGAAATGCACAGGTTTGGTAGGTTTCCCTAGGTGGCGGCTGAGCTACAAGCCAAAATCTACAGGTAGGCACTTTGCAAAAAACACCTCTGTTTTCCTTCACAAATTTGGATGTGTCCACGTTGCGCTTTGGGGCGTTTTCTGTCACGGGCGCTAGGCCTACCCACACAAGTGAGGTATCATTTTTATCGGGAGATGTGGGGGA
The DNA here is from genome assembly GCF_031143425.1 of Pleurodeles waltl. Classification (NCBI taxonomy): domain Eukaryota; kingdom Metazoa; phylum Chordata; class Amphibia; order Caudata; family Salamandridae; genus Pleurodeles; species Pleurodeles waltl. The sequence goes on from NC_090439.1 coordinate 230,093,371, forward strand.
ACGCTGGGTGGAAGGAAATTTGTGGCTCCTCTCAGATTCCAGAACTTTCTGCCACAGAAATGTTAGGAACATGTGTTTTTTTAGCCAAATTTTGAGGTTTGCAAAGGATTCTGGGTAACAGAACCTGGTCCGAGCCACACAAGTCACCCCATCTTGGATTCCCCTAGGTCTCTAGTTTTCAGAAATGCACAGGTTTGGTAGGTTTCTCTAGGTGCGGCCGAGCTACAAGGCAAAATCTACAGGTAGGCACTTTGCAAAAAACACCTCTGTTTTCCTTCAAAAATTGGGCTGTGTCTACGTTGCACTTTGGGGCGTTTCCTGTCGCGGGCGCTAGGCCTACCCACACAAGTGAGGTATCATTTTTATCGGGAGACGTGGGGGAACGCTGGGTGGAAGGAAATTCGTGGCTCCTCTCAGATTCCAGAATTTTCTGCCACAGAAATGTGAGGAACATGTGTTTTTTTAGCCAAATTTTGAGGTTTGCAAAGGATTCTGGGTAACAGAACCTGGTCCGAGCCACACAAGTCACCCCATCTTGGATTCCCCTAGGTCTCTAGTTTTCAGAAATGCACAGGTTTGGTAGGTTTCCCTAGGTGGCGGCTGAGCTACAAGCCAAAATCTACAGGTAGGCACTTTGCAAAAAACACCTCTGTTTTCCTTCACAAATTTGGATGTGTCCACGTTGCGCTTTGGGGCGTTTTCTCTCGCGGGCGCTAGGCCTACCCACACAAGTGAGGTATCATTTTTATCGGGTGACGTGGGGGAACGCTGGGTGGAAGGAAATTTGTGGCTCCTCTCAGATTCCACAACTTTCTGCCACAGAAATGTTAGGAACATGTGTTTTTTTAGCCAAATTTTGAGGTTTGCAAAGGATTCTGGTTTACAGAACCTGGTCCGAGCCACACAAGTCACCCCATCTTGGATTCCCCTAGGTCTCTAGTTTTCAGAAATGGACAGGTTTGGTAGGTTTCCCTAGGTTGCGGCTGAGCTACAGGCCAAAATCTACAGGTAGGCACTTTGCAAAAAACACCTCTGTTTTCCTTCAAAAATTTGGCTGTGTCCACGTTGCGCTTTGGGGCATTTCCTGTCACGGGCGCTAGGCCTACCCACACAAGTGAGGTATCATTTTTATCGGGAGACGTGGGGGAATGCTGGGTGGAAGGAAATTCGTGGCTCCTCTCAGATTCCAGAACTTTCTGCCACAGAAATGTGAGGAACATGTGTTTTTTTTAGCCAAATTGTGAGGTTTGCAAAGGATTCTGGGTAACAGAACCTGGTCCGAGCCACACAAGTCACCCCATCTTGGATTCCTCTAGGTCTCTAGTTTTCAGAAATGCACAGGTTTGGTAGGTTTCCCTAGGTGGCGGCTGAGCTACAGGCCAAAATCTACAGGTAGGCACTTTGCAAAAAACACGTCTGTTTTCCTTCAAAAATTTGGCTGTGTCCACGTTGCGCTTTGGGGCATTTCCTGTCACGGGCGCTAGGCCTACCCACACAAGTGAGGTATCATTTTTATCGGGAGACATGGGGGAACGCTGGGTGGAAGGAAATTCGTGGCTCCTCTCAGATTCCAGAACTTTCTGCCACAGAAATGTGAGGAACATGTTTTTTTTTAGCCAAATTGTGAGGTTTGCAAAGGATTCTGGGTAACAGAACCTGGTCCGAGCCACACAAGTCACCCCATCTTGGATTCCCCTAGGTCTCTAGTTTTCAGAAATGCACAGGTTTGGTAGGTTTCCCTAGGTGGCAGCTGAGCTACAAGCCGAAATCTACAGGTAGGCACTTTGCAAAAAACACCTCTGTTTTCCTTCACAAATTTGGATGTGTCCACCTTGCGCTTTGGGGCATTTCCTGTCACGGGCGCTAGGCCTACCCACACAAGTGAGGTATCATTTTTATCGGGAGACGTGGGGGAACGCTGGGTGGAAGGAAATTCGTGGCTCCTCTCAGATTCCAGAACTTTCTGCCACAGAAATGTGAGGAACATGTGTTTTTTTAGCCAAATTTTGAGGTTTGCAAAGGATTCTGGGTAACAGAACCTGGTCCGAGCCACACAAGTCACCCCATCTTGGATTCCCCTAGGTCTCTAGTTTTCAGAAATGCACAGGTTTGGTAGGTTTCCCTAGGTGGCGGCTGAGCTACAAGCCAAAATCTACAGGTAGGCACTTTGCAAAAAACACCTCTGTTTTCCTTCACAAATTTGGATGTGTCCACGTTGCGCTTTGGGGCATTTCCTGTCACGGGCGCTAGGCCTACCCACACAAGTGAGGTTTCATTTTTATCGGGAGATGTGGGGGAACGCTGGGTGGAAGGAAATTCGTGGCTCCTCTCAGATTCCAGAACTTTCTGCCACAGAAATGTGAGGAACATGTGTTTTTTTAGCCAAATTTTGAGGTTTGCAAAGGATTCTGGGTAACAGAACCTGGTTCGAACCACACAAGTCACCCCATCTTGGATTCCCCTAGGTCTCTAGTTTTCAGAAATGCACAGGTTTGGTAGGTTTCCCTAGGTGGCGGCTGAGCTACAAGCCAAGATCTACAGGTAGGCACTTTGCAAAAAACACCTCTGTTTTCCTTCACAAATTTGGATGTGTCCACGTTGCGCTTTGGGGCGTTTTCTCTCGCGGGCGCTAGGCCTACCCACACAAGTGAGGTATCATTTTTATCGGGAGACGTGGGTGAACGCTGGGTGGAAGGAAATTCGTGGCTCCTCTCAGATTCCAGAACTTTCTGCCACAGAAATGTGAGGAACATGTGTTTTTTTAGCCAAATTTTGAGGTTTGCAAAGGATTCTGGGTAACAGAACCTGGTCCGAACCACACATGTCACCCCATCTTGGATTCCCCTAGGTCTCTAGTTTTCAGAAATGCACAGGTTTGGTAGGTTTCCCTAGGTGGCGGCTGAGCTACAAGCCAAAATCTACAGGTAGGCACTTTGCAAAAAACACCTCTGTTTTCCTTCAAAAATTTGGCTGTGTCCACGTTGCGCTTTGGGGCATTTCCTGTCACGGGCGCTAGGCCTACCCACACAAGTGAGGTATCATTTTTATCGGGAGACGTGGGGGAACGCTGGGTGGAAGGAAATTCGTGGCTCCTCTCAGATTCCAGAACTTTCTGCCACAGAAATGTGAGGAACATGTGTTTTTTTAGCCAAATTTTGAGGTTTGCAAAGGATTCTGGGTAACAGAATCTGGTCCGAACAACACAAGTCACCCCATCTTGGATTCCCCTAGGTCTCTAGCTTTCAGAAATGCACAGGTTTGGTAGGTTTCCCTAGGTGGCGGCTGAGCTACAAGCCAAAATCTACAGGTAGGCACTTTGCAAAAAACACCTCTGTTTTCCTTCACAAATTTGGATGTGTCCACGTTGCGCTTTGGGGCGTTTTCTGTCACGGGCGCTAGGCCTACCCACACAAGTGAGGTATCATTTTTATCGGGAGACGTGGGGGAACGCTGGGTGGAAGGAAATTTGTGGCTCCTCTCAGATTCCAGAACTTTCTGCCACAGAAATGTTAGGAACATGTGTTTTTTTAGCCCAATTTTGAGGTTTGCAAAGGATTCTGGGTAACAGAACCTGGTCCGAGCCACACAAGTCACCCCATCTTGGATTCCCCTAGGTCTCTAGTTTTCAGAAATGCACAGGTTTGGTAGGTTTCCCTAGGTGCGGCTGAGCTACAAGCCAAAATCTACAGGTAGGCACTTTGCAAAAAACACCTCTGTTTTCCTTCAAAAATTGGGCTGTGTCTACGTTGCGCTTTGGGGCGCTTCCTGTCGCGGGCGCTAGGCCTACCCACACAAGTGAGGTATCATTTTTATCGGGAGACGTGGGGGAACGCTGGGTGGAAGGAAATTCGTGGCTCCTCTCAGATTCCAGAACTTTCTGCCACAGAAATGTGAGGAACATGTGTTTTTTTAGCCAAATTGTGAGGTTTGCAAAGGATTCTGGGTAACAGAACCTGGTCCGAACAACACAAGTCACCCCATCTTGGATTGCCCTAGGTCACTAGTTTTCAGAAATGCACAGGTTTGGTAGGTTTCCCTAGGTGACGGCTGAGCTACAAGCCAAAATCTACAGGTAGGCACTTTGCAAAAAACACCTCTGTTTTCCTTCACAAATTTGGATGTGTCCACGTTGCGCTTTGGGGCGTTTTCTGTCACGGGTGCTAGGCCTACCCACACAAGTGAGGTATCATTTTTATCGGGAGACGTGGGGGAACGCTGGGTGGAAGGAAATTTGTGGCTCCTCTCAGATTCCAGAACTTTCTGCCACAGAAATGTTAGGAACATGTGTTTTTTTAGCCAAATTTTGAGGTTTGCAAAGGATTCTGGGTAACAGAACCTGGTCCGAGCCACACAAGTCACCCCATCTTGGATTCCCCTAGGTCTCTAGTTTTCAGAAATGCACAGGTTTGGTAGGTTTCCCTAGGTGGCGGCTGAGCTACAAGCCAAAATCTACAGGTAGGCACTTTGCAAAAAACACCTCTGTTTTCCTTCAAAAATTGGGTTGTGTCTACGTTGCGCTTTGGGGCGTTTCCTGTCGCGGGCGCTAGGCTTACCCACACAAGTGAGGTATCATTTTTATCGGGAGACGTGGGGGAACGCTGGGTGGAAGTAAATTCATGGCTCCTCTCAGATTCCAGAACTTTCTGCCACAGAAATGTGAGGAACATGTCTTTTTTTAGCCAAATTTTGAGGTTTGCAAAGGATTCTGGGTAACAGAACCTGGTCCGAGCCACACAAGTCACCCCATCTTGGATTCCCCTAGGTCTCTAGTTTTCAGAAATGCACAGGTTTGGTAGGTTTCCCTGGGTGGCGGCTGAGCTACAAGCCAAAATCTACAGGTAGGCACTTTGCAAAAAACACCTCTGATTTCCTTCACAAATTTGGATGTGTCCACGTTGCGCTTTGGGGCGTTTTCTGTCGCGGGCGCTAGGCCTACCCACACAAGTGAGGTATCATTTTTATCGGGAGACATGGGGGAACGCTGGGTGGAAGGAAATATGTGGCTCCTCTCAGATTCCAGAACTTTCTGCCACAGAAATGTTAGGAACATGTGTTTTTTTAGCCAAATTTTGAGGTTTGCAAAGGATTCTGGGTAACAGATCCTGGTCCGAGCCACACAAGTCACCCCATCTTGGATTCCCCTAGGTCTCTAGTTTTCAGAAATGCACAGGTTTGGTAGGTTTCCCTAGGTGGCGACTGAGCTACAGGCCAAAATCTACAGGTAGGCACTTTGAAAAAACACCTCTGTTTTCCTTCAAAAATTTGGCTGTGTCCACGTTGCGCTTTGGGGCATTTCCTGTCACGGCGCTAGGCCTACCCACACAAGTGAGGTATCATTTTTATCAGGAGACGTGGGGGAACGCTGGGTGGAAGGAAATTCGTGGCTCCTCTCAGATTCCAGAACTTTCTGCCACAGAAATATGAGGAACATGTGTTTTTTTTGCCAAATTTTGAGGTTTGCAAAGGATTCTGGGTAACAGAACCTGGTCCGAACAACACAAGTCACCCCATCTTGGATTCCCCTAGGTCTCTAGTTTTCAGAAATGCACAGGTTTGGTAGGTTTCCCTAGGTGGCGGCTGAGCTACAAGCCAAAATCTACAGGTAGGCACTTTGCAAAAAACACCTCTGTTTTCCTTCACAAATTTGGATGTGTCCACGTTGCGCTTTGGGGCGTTTTCTGTCACGGGCGCTAGGCCTACCCACACAAGTGAGGTATCATTTTTATCGGGAGATGTGGGGGAACGCTGGGTGGAAGGAAATTTGTGGCTCCTCTCAGATTCCAGAACTTTCTGCCCCAGAAATGTTAGGAACATGTGTTTTTTTAGCCAAATTTTGAGGTTTGCAAAGGATTCTGGGTAACAGAACCTGGTCCGAGCCACACAAGTCACCCCATCTTGGATTCCCCTAGGTCTCTAGTTTTCAGAAATGCACAGGTTTGGTAGGTTTCTCTAGGTGCGGCTGAGCTACAAGGCAAAATCTACAGGTAGGCACTTTGCAAAAAACACCTCTGTTTTCCTTCAAAAATTGGGCTGTGTCTACGTTGCACTTTGGGGCGTTTCCTGTCGCGGGCGCTAGGCCTACCCACACAAGTGAGGTATCATTTTTATCGGGAGACGTGGGGGAACGCTGGGTGGAAGGAAATTCGTGGCTCCTCTCAGATTCCAGAATTTTCTGCCACAGAAATGTGAGGAACATGTGTTTTTTTAGCCAAATTTTGAGGTTTGCAAAGGATTCTGGGTAACAGAACCTGGTCCGAGCCACACAAGTCACCCCATCTTGGATTCCCCTAGGTCTCTAGTTTTCAGAAATGCACAGGTTTGGTAGGTTTCCCTAGGTGGCGGCTGAGCTACAAGCCAAAATCTACAGGTAGGCACTTTGCAAAAAACACCTCTGTTTTCCTTCACAAATTTGGATGTGTCCACGTTGCGCTTTGGGGCGTTTTCTGTCGCGGGCGCTAGGCCTACCCACACAAGTGAGGTATCATTTTTATCGGGTGACGTGGGGGAACGCTGGGTGGAAGGAAATTTGTGGCTCCTCTCAGATTCCACAACTTTCTGCCACAGAAATGTTAGGAACATGTGTTTTTTTAGCCAAATTTTGAGGTTTGCAAAGGATTCTGGTTTACAGAACCTGGTCCGAGCCACACAAGTCACCCCATCTTGGATTCCCCTAGGTCTCTAGTTTTCAGAAATGGACAGGTTTGGTAGGTTTCCCTAGGTGGCGGCTGAGCTACAGGCCAAAATCTACAGGTAGGCACTTTGCAAAAAACACCTCTGTTTTCCTTCAAAAATTTGTCTGTGTCCACGTTGCGCTTTGGGGCATTTCCTGTCACGGGCGCTAGGCCTACCCACACAAGTGAGGTATCATTTTTATCGGGAGACGTGGGGGAACGCTGGGTGGAAGGAAATTCGTGGCTCCTCTCAGATTCCAGAACTTTCTGCCACAGAAATGTGAGGAACATGTGTTTTATTAGCCAAATTTTGAGGTTTGCAAAGGATTCTGGGTAACAGAACATGGTCCGAGCCACACAAGTCATCCCATCTTGGATTCCCCTAGGTCTCTAGTTTTCAGAAATGCACAGGTTTGGTAGGTTTCCCTAGGTGGCGGCTGAGCTACAAGCCAAAATCTACAGGTAGGCACTTTGCAAAAAACACCTCTGTTTTCCTTCACAAATTTGGATGTGTCCACGTTGCGCTTTGGGGCATTTCCTGTCACGGGCGCTAGGCCTACCCACACAAGTGAGGTTTCATTTTTATCGGGAGACGTGGGGGAACGCTGGGTGGAAGGAAATTCGTGGCTCCTCTCAGATTCCAGAACTTTCTGCCACAGAAATGTGAGGAACATGTGTTTTATTAGCCAAATTTTGAGGTTTGCAAAGGATTCTGGGTAACAGAACCTGGTTCGAACCACACAAGTCACCCCATCTTGGATTCCCCTAGGTCTCTAGTTTTCAGAAATGCACAGGTTTGGTAGGTTTCCCTAGGTGGCGGCTGAGCTACAAGCCAAGATCTACAGGTAGGCACTTTGCAAAAAACACCTCTGTTTTCCTTCACAAACTTGGATGTGTCCACGTTGCGCTTTGGGGCGTTTTCTCTCGCGGGCGCTAGGCCTACCCACACAAGTGAGGTATCATTTTTATCGGGAGACGTGGGGGAATGCTGGGTGGAAGGAAATTCGTGGCTCCTCTCAGATTCCAGAACTTTCTGCCACAGAAATGTGAGGAACATGTGTTTTTTTAGCCAAATTTTGAGGTTTGCAAAGGATTCTGTGTAACAGAACCTGGTCCGAACGACACATGTCACCCCATCTTGGATTCCCCTAGGTCTCTAGTTTTCAGAAATGCACAGGTTTGGTAGGTTTCCCTAGGTGGTGGCTGAGCTACAAGCCAAAATCTACAGGTAGGCACTTTGCAAAAAACACCTCTGTTTTCCTTCAAAAATTTGGCTGTGTCCACGTTGCGCTTTGGGGCATTTCCTGTCACGGGCGCTAGGCCTACCCACACAAGTGAGGTATCATTTTAATCGGGAGACGTGGGGGAACGCTGGGTGGAAGGAAATTCGTGGCTCCTCTCAGATTCCAGAACTTTCTGCCACAGAAATGTGAGGAACATGTGTTTTTTTAGCCAAATTTTGAGGTTTGCAAAGGATTCTGGGTAACAGAATCTGGTCCGAACAACACAAGTCACCCCATCTTGGATTCCCCTAGGTCTCTAGCTTTCAGAAATGCACAGGTTTGGTAGGTTTCCCTAGGTGGCGGCTGAGCTACAAGCCAAAATCTACAGGTAGGCACTTTGCAGAAAACACCTCTGTTATCCTTCACAAATTTGGATGTGTCCACGTTGCGCTTTGGGGCGTTTTCTGTCACGGGCGCTAGGCCTACCCACACAAGTGAGGTATCATTTTTATCGGGAGACGTGGGGGAACGCTGGGTGGAAGGAAATTTGTGGCTCCTCTCAGATTCCAGAACTTTCTGCCACAGAAATGTTAGGAACATGTGTTTTTTTAGCCTCATTTTGAGGTTTGCAAAGGATTCTGGGTAACAGAACCTGGTCCGAGCCACACAAGTCACCCCATCTTGGATTCCCCTAGGTCTCTAGTTTTCAGAAATGCACAGGTTTGGTAGGTTTCCCTAGGTGCGGCTGAGCTACAAGCCAAAATCTACAGGTAGGCACTTTGCAAAAAACACCTCTGTTTTCCTTCAAAAATTGGGCTGTGTCTACGTTGCGCTTTGGGGCGCTTCCTGTCGCGGGCGCTAGGCCTACCCACACAAGTGAGGTATCATTTTTATCGGGAGACGTGGGGGAACGCTGGGTGGAAGGAAATTCGTGGCTCCTCTCAGATTCCAGAATTTTCTGCCACAGAAATGTGAGGAACATGTGTTTTTTTAGCCAAATTTTGAGGTTTGAAAAGGATTCTGGTTTACAGAACCTGGTCCGAGCCACACAAGTCACCCCATCTTGGATTCCCCTAGGTCTCTAGTTTTCAGAAATGGACAGGTTTGGTAGGTTTCCCTAGGTGGCGGCTGAGCTACAGGCCAAAATCTACAGGTAGGCACTTTGCAAAAAACACCTCTGTTTTCCTTCAAAAATTTGGCTGTGTCCACGTTGCGCTTTGGGGCATTTCCTGTCACGGGCGCTAGGCCTACCCACACAAGTGAGGTATCATTTTTATCGGGAGACGTGGGGGAATGCTGGGTGGAAGGAAATTCGTGGCTCCTCTCAGATTCCAGAACTTTCTGCCACAGAAATGTGAGGAACATGTGTTTTTTTAGCCAAATTGTGAGGTTTGCAAAGGATTCTGGGTAACAGAACCTGGTCCGAGCCACACAAGTCACCCCATCTTGGATTCCTCTAGGTCTCTAGTTTTCAGAAATGCACAGGTTTGGTAGGTTTCCCTAGGTGGCGGCTGAGCTACAGGCCAAAATCTACAGGTAGGCACTTTGCAAAAAACACCACTGTTTTCCTTCAAAAATTTGTCTGTGTCCACGTTGCGCTTTGGGGCATTTCCTGTCACGGGCGCTAGGCCTACCCACACAAGTGAGGTATCATTTTTATCGGGAGACGTGGGGGAACGCTGGGTGGAAGGAAATTCGTGGCTCCTCTCAGATTCCAGAACTTTCTGCAACAGAAATGTGAGGAACATGTGTTTTATTAGCCAAATTTTGAGGTTTGCAAAGGATTCTGGGTAACAGAACATGGTCCGAGCCACACAAGTCAACCCATCTTGGATTCCCCTAGGTCTCTAGTTTTCAGAAATGCACAGGTTTGGTAGGTTTCCCTAGGTGGCGGCTGAGCTACAAGCCAAAATCTACAGGTAGGCACTTTGCAAAAAACACCTCTGTTTTCCTTCACAAATTTGGATGTGTCCACGTTGCGCTTTGGGGCATTTCCTGTCACGGGCGCTAGGCCTACCCACACAAGTGAGGTTTCATTTTTATCGGGAGACGTGGGGGAACGCTGGGTGGAAGGAAATTCGTGGCTCCTCTCAGATTCCAGAACTTTCTGCCACAGAAATGTGAGGAACATGTGTTTTATTAGCCAAATTTTGAGGTTTGCAAAGGATTCTGGGTAACAGAACCTGGTTCGAACCACACAAGTCACCCCATCTTGGATTCCCCTAGGTCTCTAGTTTTCAGAAATGCACAGGTTTGGTAGGTTTCCCTAGGTGGCGGCTGAGCTACAAGCCAAGATCTACAGGTAGGCACTTTGCAAAAAACACCTCTGTTTTCCTTCACAAACTTGGATGTGTCCACGTTGCGCTTTGGGGCATTTCCTGTCACGGGCGCTAGGCCTACCCACACAAGTGAGGTATCATTTTAATCGGGAGACGTGGGGGAACGCTGGGTGGAAGGAAATTCGTGGCTCCTCTCAGATTCCAGAACTTTCTGCAACAGAAATGTGAGGAACATGTGTTTTATTAGCCAAATTTTGAGGTTTGCAAAGGATTCTGGGTAACAGAACATGGTCCGAGCCACACAAGTCATCCCATCTTGGATTCCCCTAGGTCTCTAGTTTTCAGAAATGCACAGGTTTGGTAGGTTTCCCTAGGTGGCGGCTGAGCTACAAGCCAAAATCTACAGGTAGGCACTTTGCAAAAAACACCTCTGTTTTCCTTCACAAATTTGGATGTGTCCACGTTGCGCTTTGGGGCATTTCCTGTCACGGGCGCTAGGCCTACCCACACAAGTGAGGTTTCATTTTTATCGGGAGACGTGGGGGAACGCTGGGTGGAAGGAAATTCGTGGCTCCTCTCAGATTCCAGAACTTTCTGCCACAGAAATGTGAGGAACATGTGTTTTATTAGCCAAATTTTGAGGTTTGCAAAGGATTCTGGGTAACAGAACCTGGTTCGAACCACACAAGTCACCCCATCTTGGATTCCCCTAGGTCTCTAGTTTTCAGAAATGCACAGGTTTGGTAGGTTTCCCTAGGTGGCGGCTGAGCTACAAGCCAAGATCTACAGGTAGGCACTTTGCAAAAAACACCTCTGTTTTCCTTCACAAACTTGGATGTGTCCACGTTGCGCTTTGGGGCGTTTTCTCTCGCGGGCGCTAGGCCTACCCACACAAGTGAGGTATCATTTTTATCGGGAGACGTGGGGGAATGCTGGGTGGAAGGAAATTCGTGGCTCCTCTCAGATTCCAGAACTTTCTGCCACAGAAATGTGAGGAACATGTGTTTTTTTAGCCAAATTTTGAGGTTTGCAAAGGATTCTGTGTAACAGAACCTGGTCCGAACCACACATGTCACCCCATCTTGGATTCCCCTAGGTCTCTAGTTTTCAGAAATGCACAGGTTTGGTAGGTTTCCCTAGGTGGTGGCTGAGCTACAAGCCAAAATCTACAGGTAGGCACTTTGCAAAAAACACCTCTGTTTTCCTTCAAAAATTTGGCTGTGTCCACGTTGCGCTTTGGGGCATTTCCTGTCACGGGCGCTAGGCCTACCCACACAAGTGAGGTATCATTTTAATCGGGAGACGTGGGGGAACGCTGGGTGGAAGGAAATTCGTGGCTCCTCTCAGATTCCAGAACTTTCTGCCACAGAAATGTGAGGAACATGTGTTTTTTTAGCCAAATTTTGAGGTTTGCAAAGGATTCTGGGTAACAGAATCTGGTCCGAACAACACAAGTCACCCCATCTTGGATTCCCCTAGGTCTCTAGCTTTCAGAAATGCACAGGTTTGGTAGGTTTCCCTAGGTGGCGGCTGAGCTACAAGCCAAAATCTACAGGTAGGCACTTTGCAGAAAACACCTCTGTTATCCTTCACAAATTTGGATGTGTCCACGTTGCGCTTTGGGGCGTTTTCTGTCACGGGCGCTAGGCCTACCCACACAAGTGAGGTATCATTTTTATCGGGAGACGTGGGGGAACGCTGGGTGGAAGGAAATTTGTGGCTCCTCTCAGATTCCAGAACTTTCTGCCACAGAAATGTTAGGAACATGTGTTTTTTTAGCCTCATTTTGAGGTTTGCAAAGGATTCTGGGTAACAGAACCTGGTCCGAGCCACACAAGTCACCCCATCTTGGATTCCCCTAGGTCTCTAGTTTTCAGAAATGCACAGGTTTGGTAGGTTTCCCTAGGTGCGGCTGAGCTACAAGCCAAAATCTACAGGTAGGCACTTTGCAAAAAACACCTCTGTTTTCCTTCAAAAATTGGGCTGTGTCTACGTTGCGCTTTGGGGCGCTTCCTGTCGCGGGCGCTAGGCCTACCCACACAAGTGAGGTATCATTTTTATCGGGAGACGTGGGGGAACGCTGGGTGGAAGGAAATTCGTGGCTCCTCTCAGATTCCAGAATTTTCTGCCACAGAAATGTGAGGAACATGTGTTTTTTTAGCCAAATTTTGAGTTTTGAAAAGGATTCTGGGTAACAGAACCTGGTCCGAGCCACACAAGTCACCCCATCTTGGATTCCCCTAGGTCTCTAGTTTTCAGAAATGCACAGGTTTGGTAGGTTTCCCTAGGTGGCGGCTGAGCTACAAGCCAAAATCTACAGGTAGGCACTTTGCAAAAAACACCTCTGTTTTCCTTCACAAAATTGGATGTGTCCACGTTGCGCTTTGGGGCGTTTTCTGTTGCGGGCGCTAGGCCTACCCACACAAGTGAGGTATCATTTTTATCGGGTGACGTGGGGGAACGCTGGGTAGAAGGAAATTTGTGGCTCCTATCAGATTCCAGAACTTTCTGCTACAGAAATGTTAGGAACATGTGTTTTTTTAGCCAAATTTTGAGGTTTGCAAAGGATTCTGGTTAACAGAACCTGGTCCGAGCCACACAAGTCACCCCATCTTGGATTCCCCTAGGTCTCTAGTTTTCAGAAATGGACAGGTTTGGTAGGTTTCCCTAGGTGGCGGCTGAGCTACAGGCCAAAATCTACAGGTAGGCACTTTGCAAAAAACACGTCTGTTTTCCTTCAAAAATTTGGCTGTGTCCACGTTGCGCTTTGGGGCATTTCCTGTCACGGGCGCTAGGCCTACCCACACAAGTGAGGTATCATTTTTATCGGGAGACATGGGGGAACGCTGGGTGGAAGGAAATTCGTGGCTCATCTCAGATTCCAGAACTTTCTGCCACAGAAATGTGAGGAACATGTTTTTTTTAGCCAAATTGTGAGGTTTGCAAAGGATTCTGGGTAACAGAACCTGGTCCGAGCCACACAAGTCACCCCATCTTGGATTCCCCTAGGTCTCTAGTTTTCAGAAATGCACAGGTTTGGTAGGTTTCCCTAGGTGGCGGCTGAGCTACAAGCCAAAATCTACAGGTAGGCACTTTGCAAAAAACACCTCTGTTTTCCTTCACAAAATTGGATGTGTCCACGTTGCGCTTTGGGGCGTTTTCTGTCGCGGGCGCTAGGCCTACCCACACAAGTGAGGTATCATTTTTATCGGGTGACGTGGGGGAACGCTGGGTGGAAGGAAATTTGTGGCTCCTCTCAGATTCCACAACTTTCTGCCACAGAAATGTTAGGAACATGTGTTTTTTTAGCCAAATTTTGAGGTTTGCAAAGGATTCTGGTTTACAGAACCTGGTCCGAGCCACACAAGTCACCCCATCTTGGATTCCCCTAGGTCTCTAGTTTTCAGAAATGGACAGGTTTGGTAGGTTTCCCTAGGTGGCGGCTGAGCTACAGGCCAAAATCTACAGGTAGGCACTTTGCAAAAAACACCTCTGTTTTCCTTCAAAAATTTGGCTGTGTCCACGTTGCGCTTTGGGGCATTTCCTGTCACGGGCGCTAGGCCTACCCACACAAGTGAGGTATCATTTTTATCGGGAGACGTGGGGGAATGCTGGGTGGAAGGAAATTCGTGGCTCCTCTCAGATTCCAGAACTTTCTGCCACAGAAATGTGAGGAACATGTGTTTTTTTAGCCAAATTGTGAGGTTTGCAAAGGATTCTGGGTAACAGAACCAGGTCCGAGCCACACAAGTCACCCCATCTTGGATTCCTCTAGGTCTCTAGTTTTCAGAAATGCACAGGTTTGGTAGGTTTCCCTAGGTGGCGGCTGAGCTACAGGCCAAAATCTACAGGTAGGCACTTTGCAAAAAACACCACTGTTTTCCTTCAAAAATTTGTCTGTGTCCACGTTGCGCTTTGGGGCATTTCCTGTCACGGGCGCTAGGCCTACCCACACAAGTGAGGTATCATTTTTATCGGGAGACGTGGGGGAACGCTGGGTGGAAGGAAATTCGTGGCTCCTCTCAGATTCCAGAACTTTCTGCAACAGAAATGTGAGGAACATGTGTTTTATTAGCCAAATTTTGAGGTTTGCAAAGGATTCTGGGTAACAGAACATGGTCCGAGCCACACAAGTCAACCCATCTTGGATTCCCCTAGGTCTCTAGTTTTCAGAAATGCACAGGTTTGGTAGGTTTCCCTAGGTGGCGGCTGAGCTACAAGCCAAAATCTACAGGTAGGCACTTTGCAAAAAACACCTCTGTTTTCCTTCACAAATTTGGATGTGTCCACGTTGCGCTTTGGGGCATTTCCTGTCACGGGCGCTAGGCCTACCCACACAAGTGAGGTTTCATTTTTATCGGGAGACGTGGGGGAACGCTGGGTGGAAGGAAATTCGTGGCTCCTCTCAGATTCCAGAACTTTCTGCCACAGAAATGTGAGGAACATGTGTTTTATTAGCCAAATTTTGAGGTTTGCAAAGGATTCTGGGTAACAGAACCTGGTTCGAACCACACAAGTCACCCCATCTTGGATTCCCCTAGGTCTCTAGTTTTCAGAAATGCACAGGTTTGGTAGGTTTCCCTAGGTGGCGGCTGAGCTACAAGCCAAGATCTACAGGTAGGCACTTTGCAAAAAACACCTCTGTTTTCCTTCACAAACTTGGATGTGTCCACGTTGCGCTTTGGGGCATTTCCTGTCACGGGCGCTAGGCCTACCCACACAAGTGAGGTATCATTTTAATCGGGAGACGTGGGGGAACGCTGGGTGGAAGGAAATTCGTGGCTCCTCTCAGATTCCAGAACTTTCTGCCACAGAAATGTGAGGAACATGTGTTTTTTTAGCCAAATTTTGAGGTTTGCAAAGGATTCTGGGTAACAGAATCTGGTCCGAACA
This sequence comes from Pleurodeles waltl, assembly GCF_031143425.1. Lineage (NCBI taxonomy): Eukaryota > Metazoa > Chordata > Amphibia > Caudata > Salamandridae > Pleurodeles > Pleurodeles waltl. The sequence goes on from NC_090439.1 coordinate 230,108,437, forward strand.
ACACAAGTCACCCCATCTTGGATTCCCCTAGGTCTCTAGCTTTCAGAAATGCACAGGTTTGGTAGGTTTCCCTAGGTGGCGGCTGAGCTACAAGCCAAAATCTACAGGTAGGCACTTTGCAGAAAACACCTCTGTTATCCTTCACAAATTTGGATGTGTCCACGTTGCGCTTTGGGGCGTTTTCTGTCACGGGCGCTAGGCCTACCCACACAAGTGAGGTATCATTTTTATCGGGAGACGTGGGGGAACGCTGGGTGGAAGGAAATTTGTGGCTCCTCTCAGATTCCAGAACTTTCTGCCACAGAAATGTTAGGAACATGTGTTTTTTTAGCCTCATTTTGAGGTTTGCAAAGGATTCTGGGTAACAGAACCTGGTCCGAGCCACACAAGTCACCCCATCTTGGATTCCCCTAGGTCTCCAGTTTTCAGAAATGCACAGGTTTGGTAGGTTTCCCTAGGTGCGGCTGAGCTACAAGCCAAAATCTACAGGTAGGCACTTTGCAAAAAACACCTCTGTTTTCCTTCAAAAATTGGGCTGTGTCTACGTTGCGCTTTGGGGCGCTTCCTGTCGCGGGCGCTAGGCCTACCCACACAAGTGAGGTATCATTTTTATCGGGAGACGTGGGGGAACGCTGGGTGGAAGGAAATTCGTGGCTCCTCTCAGATTCCAGAATTTTCTGCCACAGAAATGTGAGGAACATGTGTTTTTTTAGCCAAATTTTGAGGTTTGAAAAGGATTCTGGGTAACAGAACCTGGTCCGAGCCACACAAGTCACCCCATCTTGGATTCCCCTAGGTCTCTAGTTTTCAGAAATGCACAGGTTTGGTAGGTTTCCCTAGGTGGCGGCTGAGCTACAAGCCAAAATCTACAGGTTGGCACTTTGCAAAAAACACCTCTGTTTTCCTTCACAAAATTGGATGTGTCCACGTTGCGCTTTGGGGCGTTTTCTGTTGCGGGCGCTAGGCCTACCCACACAAGTGAGGTATCATTTTTATCGGGTGACGTGGGGGAACGCTGGGTAGAAGGAAATTTGTGGCTCCTATCAGATTCCAGAACTTTCTGCTACAGAAATGTTAGGAACATGTGTTTTTTTAGCCAAATTTTGAGGTTTGCAAAGGATTCTGGTTAACAGAACCTGGTCCGAGCCACACAAGTCACCCCATCTTGGATTCCCCTAGGTCTCTAGTTTTCAGAAATGGACAGGTTTGGTAGGTTTCCCTAGGTGGCGGCTGAGCTACAGGCCAAAATCTACAGGTAGGCACTTTGCAAAAAACACGTCTGTTTTCCTTCAAAAATTTGGCTGTGTCCACGTTGCGCTTTGGGGCATTTCCTGTCACGGGCGCTAGGCCTACCCACACAAGTGAGGTATCATTTTTATCGGGAGACATGGGGGAACGCTGGGTGGAAGGAAATTCGTGGCTCATCTCAGATTCCAGAACTTTCTGCCACAGAAATGTGAGGAACTTGTTTTTTTTAGCCAAATTGTGAGGTTTGCAAAGGATTCTGGGTAACAGAACCTGGTCCGAGCCACACAAGTCACCCCATCTTGGATTCCTCTAGGTCTCTAGTTTTCAGAAATGCACAGGTTTGGTAGGTTTCCCTAGGTGGCGGCTGAGCTACAGGCCAAAATCTACAGGTAGGCACTTTGCAAAAAACACCTCTGTTTTCCTTCAAAAATTTGTCTGTGTCCATGTTGTGCTTTGGGGCATTTCCTGTCACGGGCGCTAGGCCTACCCACATAAGTGAGGTATCATTTTTATTGGGAGACGTGGGGGAACGCTGGGTGGAAGGAAATTCGTGGCTCCTCTCAGATTCCAGAACTTTCTGCCACAGAAATGTGAGGAACATGTGTTTTTTTAGCCTCATTTTGAGGTTTGCAAAGGATTCTGGGTAACAGAACCTGGTCCGAGCCACACAAGTCACCCCATCTTGGATTCCCCTAGGTCTCTAGTTTTCAGAAATGCACAGGTTTGGTAGGTTTCCCTAGGTGGCAGCTGAGCTACAAGCCGAAATCTACAGGTAGGCACTTTGCAAAAAACACCTCTGTTTTCCTTCACAAATTTGGATGTGTCCACGTTGCGCTTTGGGGCATTTCCTGTCACGGGCGCTAGGCCTACCCACACAAGTGATGTATCATTTTTATCGGGAGACGTGGGGGAACGCTGGGTGGAAGGAAATTCGTGGCTCCTCTCAGATTCCAGAACTTTCTGCCACAGAAATGTGAGGAACATGTGTTTTTTTAGCCAAATTTTGAGGTTTGCAAAGGATTCTGGGTAACAGAACCTGGTCCGAGCCACACAAGTCACCCCATCTTGGATTCCCCTAGGTCTCTAGTTTTCAGAAATGCACAGGTTTGGTAGGTTTCCCTAGGTGGCGGCTGAGCTACAAGCCAAAATCTACAGGTAGGCACTTTGCAAAAAACACCTCTGTTTTCCTTCACAAATTTGGATGTGTCCACGTTGCGCTTTGGGGCATTTCCTGTCACGGGCGCTAGGCCTACCCACACAAGTGAGGTTTCATTTTTATCGGGAGATGTGGGGGAACGCTGGGTGAAAGGAAATTCGTGGCTCCTCTCAGATTCCAGAACTTTCTGCCACAGAAATGTGAGGAACATGTGTTTTTTTAGCCAAATTTTGAGGTTTGCAAAGGATTCTGGGTAACAGAACCTGGTTCGAACCACACAAGTCACCCCATCTTGGATTCCCCTAGGTCTCTAGTTTTCAGAAATGCACAGGTTTGGTAGGTTTCCCTAGGTGGCGGCTGAGCTACAAGCCAAGATCTACAGGTAGGCACTTTGCAAAAAACACCTCTGTTTTCCTTCACAAATTTGGATGTGTCCACGTTGCGCTTTGGGGCGTTTTCTCTCGCGGGCGCTAGGCCTACCCACACAAGTGAGGTATCATTTTTATCGGGAGACGTGGGGGAACGCTGGGTGGAAGGAAATTCGTGGCTCCTCTCAGATTCCAGAACTTTCTGCCACAGAAATGTGAGGAACATGTGTTTTTTTAGCCAAATTTTGAGGTTTGCAAAGGATTCTGGGTAACAGAACCTGGTCCGAACCACACATGTCACCCCATCTTGGATTCCCCTAGGTCTCTAGTTTTCAGAAATGCACAGGTTTGGTAGGTTTCCCTAGGTGGCGGCTGAGCTACAAGCCAAAATCTACAGGTAGGCACTTTGCAAAAAACACCTCTGTTTTCCTTCAAAAATTTGGCTGTGTCCACGTTGCGCTTTGGGGCATTTCCTGTCACGGGCGCTAGGCCTACCCACACAAGTGAGGTATCATTTTTATCGGGAGACGTGGGGGAACGCTGGGTGGAAGGAAATTCGTGGCTCCTCTCAGATTCCAGAACTTTCTGCCACAGAAATGTGAGGAACATGTGTTTTTTTAGCCAAATTTTGAGGTTTGCAAAGGATTCTGGGTAACAGAATCTGGTCCGAACAACACAAGTCACCCCATCTTGGATTCCCCTAGGTCTCTAGCTTTCAGAAATGCACAGGTTTGGTAGGTTTCCCTAGGTGGCGGCTGAGCTACAAGCCAAAATCTACAGGTAGGCACTTTGCAAAAAACACCTCTGTTTTCCTTCACAAATTTGGATGTGTCCACGTTGCGCTTTGGGGCGTTTTCTGTCACGGGCGCTAGGCCTACCCACACAAGTGAGGTATCATTTTTATCGGGAGACGTGGGGGAACGCTGTTTGGAAGGAAATTTGTGGCTCCTCTCAGATTCCAGAACTTTCTGCCACAGAAATGTTAGGAACATGTGTTTTTTTAGCCCAATTTTGAGGTTTGCAAAGGATTCTGGGTAACAGAACCTGGTCCGAGCCACACAAGTCACCCCATCTTGGATTCCCCTAGGTCTCTAGTTTTCAGAAATGCACAGGTTTGGTAGGTTTCCCTAGGTGCGGCTGAGCTACAAGCCAAAATCTACATGTAGGCACTTTGCAAAAAACACCTCTGTTTTCCTTAAAAAATTGGGCTGTGTCTACGTTGCGCTTTGGGGCGCTTCCTGTCGCGGGCGCTAGGCCTACCCACACAAGTGAGGTATCATTTTTATCGGGAGACGTGGGGGAACGCTGGGTGGAAGGAAATTCGTGGCTCCTCTCAGATTCCAGAATTTTCTGCCACAGAAATGTGAGGAACATGTGTTTTTTTAGCCAAATTTTGAGGTTTGCAAAGGATTCTGGGTAACAGAACCTGGTCCGAGCCACACAAGTCACCCCATCTTGGATTCCCCTAGGTCTCTAGTTTTCAGAAATGCACAGGTTTGGTAGGTTTCCCTAGGTGGCGGCTGAGCTACAAGCCAAAATCTACAGGTAGGCACTTTGCAAAAAACACCTCTGTTTTCCTTCACAAAATTGGATGTGTCCACGTTGCGCTTTGGGGCGTTTTCTGTCGCGGGCGCTAGGCCTACCCACACAAGTGAGGTATCATTTTTATCGGGTGACGTGGGGGAACGCTGGGTGGAAGGAAATTTGTGGCTCCTATCAGATTCCAGAACTTTCTGCCACAGAAATGTTAGGAACATGTGTTTTTTTAGCCAAATTTTGAGGTTTGCAAAGGATTCTGGTTAACAGAATCTGGTCCGAGCCACACAAGTCACCCCATCTTGGATTCCCCTAGGTCTCTAGTTTTCAGAAATGGACAGGTTTGGTAGGTTTCCCTAGGTGGCGGCTGAGCTACAGGCCAAAATCTACAGGTAGGCACTTTGCAAAAAACACGTCTGTTTTCCTTCAAAAATTTGGCTGTGTCCACATTGCGCTTTGGGGCATTTCCTGTCACGGGCGCTAGGCCTACCCACACAAGTGAGGTATCATTTTTATCGGGAGACATGGGGGAACGCTGGGTGGAAGGAAATTCGTGGCTCCTCTCAGATTCCAGAACTTTCTGCCACAGAAATGTGAGGAACATGTGTTTTTTTAGCCAAATTGTGAGGTTTGCATAGGATTCTGGGTAACAGAACCTGGTCCGAGCCACACAAGTCACCCCATCTTGGATTCCTCTAGGTCTCTAGTTTTCAGAAATGCACAGGTTTGGTAGGTTTCCCTAGGTGGCGGCTGAGCTACAGGCCAAAATCTACAGGTAGGCACTTTGCGAAAAACACCTCTGTTTTCCTTCAAAAATTTGTCTGTGTCCACGTTGCGCTTTGGGGCATTTCCTGTCACGGGCGCTAGGCCTACCCACACAAGTGAGGTATCATTTTTATCAGGAGACATGGGGGAACGCTGGGTGGAAGGAAATTCGTGGCTCCTCTCAGATTCCAGAACTTTCTGCCACAGAAATGTGAGGAACATGTGTTTTTTTAGCCAAATTTTGAGGTTTGCAAAGGATTCTGGGTAACAGAACCTGGTCCGAGCCACACAAGTCACCCCATCTTGGATTCCCCTAGGTCTCTAGTTTTCAGAAATGCACAGGTTTGGTAGGTTTCCCTAGGTGGCGGCTGAGCTACAAGCCGAAATCTATAGGTAGGCACTTTGCAAAAAACACCTATGTTTTCCTTCACAAATTTGGATGTGTCCAAGTTGCGCTTTGGGGCATTTCCTGTCACGGGCGCTAGGCCTACCCACACAAGTGAGGTTTCATTGTTATCGGGAGACGTGGGGGAACGCTGGGTGGAAGGAAATTCGTGGCTCCTCTCAGATTCCAGAACTTTCTGCCACAGAAATGTGAGGAACATGTGTTTTTTTAGCCAAATTTTGAGGTTTGCAAAGGATTCTGGGTAACAGAACCTGGTTCGATCCACACCAGTCACCCCATCTTGGATTCCCCTAGGTCTCTAGTTTTCAGAAATGCACAGGTTTGGTAGGTTTCCCTAGGTGGCGGCTGAGCTACAAGCCAAAATCTACAGGTAGGCACTTTGCAAAAAACACCTCTGTTTTCCTTCACAAATTTGGATGTGTCCACGTTGCGCTTTGAGGCGTTTTCTGTCGCGGGCGCTAGGCCTACCCACACAAGTGAGGTATCATTTTTATCGGGAGACGTGGGGGAACGCTGGGTGGAAGGAAATTCGTGGCTCCTCTCAGATTCCAGAACTTTCTGCCACAGAAATGTGAGGAACATGTGTTTTTTTAGCTAAATTTTGAGGTTTGCAAAGGATTCTGGGTAACAGAACCTGGTCCGAACAACACAAGTCACCCCATCTTGGATTCCCCTAGGTCTCTAATTTTCAGAAATGCACAGGTTTGGTAGGTTTCCCTAGGTGGCCGCTGAGCTACAAGCCAAAATCTACAGGTAGGCACTTTGCAAAAAACACCTCTGTTTTCCTTCAAAAATTGGCCTGTGTCTACGTTGCGCTTTGGGGCGTTTCCTGTCGCGGGCGCTAGGCCTACCCACAGAAGTGAGGTGTCATTTTTATTGGGAGACGTGGGGGAACGCTGGGTGGAAGGAAATTCGTGGCTCCTCTCAGATTCCAGAATTTTCTGCCACAGAAATGTGAGGAACATGGGTTTTTTAGCCAAATTTTGAGGTTTGCAAAGGATTCTGGGTAACAGAACCTGGTCCGAGCCACACAAGTCACCCCATCTTGGATTCCCCTAGGTCTCTAGTTTTCAGAAATGCACAGGTTTGGTAGGTTTCCCTAGGTGGCGGCTGAGCTACAAGCCAAAATCTACAGGTAGGCACTTTGCAAAAAACACCTCTGTTTTCCTTCAAAAATTTGGCTGTGTCTACGTTGCGCTTTGGGGCGTTTCCTGTCGCGGGCGCTAGGCCTACCCACACAAGTGAGGTATCATTTTTATCGGGAGACGTGGGGGAACGCTGGGTGGAAGGAAATTCGTGGCCCCTCTCAGATTCCAGAACTTTCTGCCACAGAAATGTGAGGAACATGTGTTTTTTTAGCCAAATTGTGAGGTTTGCAAAGGATTCTGGGTAACAGAACCTGGTCCGAACAACACAAGTCACCCCATCTTGGATTGCCCTAGGTCTCTAGTTTTCAGAAATGCACAGGTTTGGTAGGTTTCCCTAGGTGGCGGCTGAGCTACAAGCCAAAATCTACAGGTAGGCACTTTGCAAAAAACACCTCTGTTTTCCTTCACAAATTTGGATGTGTCCACGTTGCGCTTTGGGGCGTTTTCTGTCACGGGCGCTGGGCCTACCCACACAAGTGAGGTATCATTTTTATCGGGAGACGTGGGGGAACGCTGGGTGGAACGAAATTTGTGGCTCCTCTCAGATTCCAGAACTTTCTGCCACAGAAATGTTAGGAAAATGTGTTTTTTTAGCCAAATTTTGAGGTTTGCAAAGGATTTTGGGTAACAGAACCTGGTCCGAGCCACACAAGTCACCCCATCTTGGATTCCCCTAGGTCTCTAGTTTTCAGAAATGCACAGGTTTGGTAGGTTTCCCTAGGTGGCGGCTGAGCTACAAGCCAAAATCTACAGGTAGGCACTTTGCAAAAAACACCTCTGTTTTCCTTCACAAATTTGGATGTGTCCACGTTGCGCTTTGGGGCGTTTTCTGTCGCGGGCGCTAGGCCTACCCACACAAATGAGGTATCATTTTTATCGGGAGACGTGGGGGAACGCTGGGTGGAAGGAAATTTGTGGCTCCTCTCAGATTCCAGAACTTTCTGCCACAGAAATGTTAGGAACATGTGTTTTTTTAGCCAAATTTTGAGGTTTGCAAAGGATTCTGGTTAACAGAACCTGGTCCGAGCCACACAAGTCACCCCATCTTGGATTCCCCTATGTCTCTAGTTTTCAGAAATGGACAGTTTTGGTAGGTTTCCCTAGGTGGCGGCTGAGCTACAGGCCAAAATCTACAGGTAGGCACTTTGCAAAAAACACCTCTGTTTTCCTTCAAAAATGTGGCTGTGTCCACGTTGCGCTTTGGGGCATTTCCTGTCACGGGCGCTAGGCCTACCCGCACAAGTGAGGTATCATTTTTATCGGGAGACGTGGGGGAACACTGGTTGGAAGGAAATTCGTGGCTCCTCTCAGATTCCAGAACTTTCTGCCACAGAAATGTGAGGAACATGTGTTTTTTTAGCCAAATTGTGAGGTTTGCAAAGGATTCTGGGTAACAGAACCTGGTCCGAGCCACACAAGTCACCCCATCTTGGATTCCTCTAGGTCTCTAGTTTTCAGAAATGCACAGGTTTGGTAGGTTTCCCTAGGTGGCGGCTGAGCTACAGGCCAAAATCTGCAGGTAGGCACTTTGCAAAAAACACCTCTGTTTTCCTTCAAAAATGTGTCTGTGTCCACGTTGCGCTTTGGGGCATTTCCTGTCACGGGCGCTAGGCCTACCCACACAAGTGAGGTATCATTTTTATCGGGAGACGTGGGGGAACGCTGGGAGGAAGGAAATTCGTGGCTCCTCTCAGATTCCAGAACTTTCTGCCACAGAAATGTGAGGAACATGTGTTTCTTTAGCCACATTTTGAGGTTTGCAAAGGATTCTGGGTAACAGAACCTGGTCCGAGCCACACAAGTCACCCCATCTTCGATTCCCCTAGGTCTCTAGTTTTCAGAAATGCACAGGTTTGGTAGGTTTCCCTAGGTGGCGGCTGAGCTACAAGCCAAAATCTACAGGTAGGCACTTTGCAAAAAACACCTCTGTTTTCCTTCAAAAATTTGGATGTGTCCAGGTTGCGCTTTGGGGCGTTTTCTGTCGCGGGCGCTAGGCCTACCCACACAAGTGAGGTATCATTTTTATCGGGAGACGTGGGGGAACGCTAGGTGGAAGGAAATTTGTGGCTCCTCTCAGATTCCAGAACTTTCTGCCACAGAAATGTTAGGAACATGTGTTTTTTTAGCCAAATTTTGAGGTTTGCAAAGGATTCTGGATAACAGAACCTGGTCCGAGCCACACAAGTCACCCCATCTTGGATTCCCCTAGGTATCTTGTTTTCAGAAATGCACAGGTTTGGTAGGTTTCCCTAGGTGGCGGCTGAGCTACAGGCCAAAATCTACAGGTAGGCACTTTGCAAAAAACACCTCTGTTTTCCTTCAAAAATTTGGCTGTGTCCACATTGCGCTTTGGGGCATTTTCTGTCACGGGCGCTAGGCCTACCCACACAAGTGAGGTATCATTTTTATCGGGAGACGTGGGGGAACGCTGGGTGGAAGGAAATTTGTGGCTCCTCTCAGATTCCAGAACTTTCTGCCACAGAAATGTGAGGAACATGTGTTTTTTTAGCCAAATTTTGAGGTTTACAAAGGATTCTGGGTAACAGAACCTGGTTCGAACCACACAAGTCACCCCATCTTGGATTCCCCTAGGTCTCTAGTTTTCAGAAATGCAAAGGTTTGGTAGGTTTCCCTAGGTGGCGGCTGAGCTACAAGCCAAAATCTACAGGTAGGCACTTTGCAAAAAACACCTCTGTTTTCCTTCACAAATTTGGATGTGTCCACGTTGCGCTTTGGGGCGTTTACTGTCACGGGCACTAGGCCTACCCACACAAGTGAGGTATCATTTTTATCGGGAGACATGGGGGAACGCTGGGTGGATGGAAATTTGTGGCTCATCTCAGATTCCAGAACTTTCTGCCACAGAAATGTTAGGAACATGTGTTTTTTTAGCCAAATTTTGAGGTTTGCAAAGGATTCTGGCTAACAGAACCTGGTCCGAACAACACAAGTCACCCCATCTTGGATTTCCCTAGGTCTCTAGTTTTCAGAAATGCACAGGTTTGGTTGGTTTCCCTAGGTGGCGGCTGAGCTACAAGCCAAAATCTACAGGTAGGCACTTAGCAAAAAACACCTCTGTTTTCCTTCAAAAATTTGGCTGTGTCCACGTTGCGCTTTGGGGCATTTCCTGTCACGGGCGCTAGGCCTACCCACACAAGTGAGTATCATTTTTATCGGGAGACGTGGGGGAACGCTGGGTGGAAGGAAATTCGTGGCTCCTCTCAGATTCCAGAACTTTCTGCCACAGAAATGTTAGGAACATGTGTTTTTTTAGCCAAATTTTGAGGTTTGCAAAGGATTCTGGGTAACAGAACCTGGTCCGAACAACACAAGTCACCCCATCTTGGATTCCCCTAGGTCTCTAGTTTTCAGAAATGCACAGGTTTGGTAGGTTTCCCTAGGTGGCGGCTGAGCTACAAGCCAAAATCTACAGGTAGGCACTTTGCAAAAAACACCTCTGTTTTCCTTCACAAATTTGGATGTGTCCACGTTGCGCTTTGGGGCGTTTTCTGTCACGGGCGCTAGGCCAACCCACACAAGTGAGGTTTCATTTTTATTGGGAGACGTGGGGGAATGCTGGGTGGAAGGAAATTTGTGGCTCCTCTCAGATTCCAGAACTTTCTGCCACAGAAATGTTAGGAACATGTGTTTTTTTAGCCAAATTTTGAGGTTTGCAAAGGATTCTGGGTAACAGAACCTGGTCCGAGCCACACAAGTCACCCCATCTTGGATTCCCCTGGGTCTCTAGTTTTCAGAAATGCACAGGTTTGGTAGGTTTCCCTAGGTGGCGGCTGAGCTACAGGCCAAAATCTACAGGTAGGCACTTTGCAAAAAACACCTCTGTTTTCCTTCAAAAATTTGGCTGTGTCCACATTGCGCTTTGGGGCATTTTCTGTCACGGGCGCTAGGCCTACCCACACAAGTGAGGTATCATTTTTATCGGGAGACGTGGGGGAACGCTGGGTGGAAGGAAATTTGTGGCTCCTCTCAGATTCCAGAACTTTCTGCCACAGAAATGTGAGGAACATGTGTTTTTTTAGCCAAATTTTGAGGTTTGCAAAGGATTCTGGGTAACAGAACCTTGTTCGAACCACACAAGTCACCCCATCTTGGATTCCCCTAGGTCTCTAGTTTTCAGAAATGCAAAGGTTTGGTAGGTTTCCCTAGGTGGCGGCTGAGCTACAAGCCAAAATCTACAGGTAGGCACTTTGCAAAAAACACCTCTGTTTTCCTTCACAAATTTGGATGTGTCCACGTTGCGCTTTGGGGCGTTTTCTGTCACGGACACTAGGCCTACCCACACAAGTGAGGTATCATTTTTATCGGGAGACATGGGGGAACGCTGGGTGGAAGGAAATTTGTGGCTCATCTCAGATTCCAGAACTTTCTGCCACAGAAATGTTAGGAACATGTGTTTTTTTAGCCAAATTTTGAGGTTTGCAAAGGATTCTGGGTAACAGAACCTCGTCCGAACAACACAAGTCACCCCATCTTGGATTTCCCTAGGTCTCTAGTTTTCAGAAATGCACAGGTTTGGTAGGTTTCCCTAGGTGGCGGCTGAGCTACAAGCCAAAATCTACAGGTAGGCACTTTGCAAAAAACACCTCTGTTTTCCTTCACAAATTTGGATGTGTCCACGTTGCGCTTTGGGGCGTTTTCTGTCGCGGGCGCTAGGCCTACCCACACAAGTGAGGTATCATTTTTATCGGGAGACGTGGGGGAACGCTGGGTGGAAGGAAATTCATGGCTCTTCTCAGATTCCAGAACTTTCTGCCACAGAAATGTGAGGAACATGTGTTTTTTTAGCCAAATTTTGAGGTTTGCAAAGGATTCTGGGTAACAGAACCTGGTCCGAACCACACATGTCACCCCATCTTGGATTCCCCTAAGTCTCTAGTTTTCAGAAATGCACAGGTTTGGTAGGTTTCCCTAGGTGGCGGCTGAGTTACAAGCCAAAATCTACAGGTAGGCACTTAGCAAAAAACACCTCTGTTTTCCTTCAAAAATTTGGCTGTGTCCACGTTGCGCTTTGGGGCATTTCCTGTCACGGGCGCTAGGCCTACCCACACAAGTGAGTATCATTTTTATCGGGAGACGTGGGGGAACGCTGGGTGGAAGGAAATTCGTGGCTCCTCTCAGATTCCAGAACTTTCTGCCAGAGAAATGTTAGGAACATGTGTTTTTTTAGCCAAATTTTGAGGTTTGCAAAGGATTCTGGGTAACAGAACCTGGTCCGAACAACACAAGTCACCCCATCTTGGATTCCCCTAGGTCTCTAGTTTTCAGAAATGCACAGGTTTGGTAGGTTTCCCTAGGTGGCGGCTGAGCTACAAGCCAAAATCTACAGGTAGGCACTTTGCAAAAAACACCTCTGTTTTCCTTCACATATTTGGATGTGTCCACGTTGCGCTTTGGGGCGTTTTCTGTCACGGGCGCTAGGCCTACCCACACAAGTGAGGTTTCATTTTTATTGGGAGACGTGGGGGAATGCTGGGTGGAAGGAAATTTGTGGCTCCTCTCAGATTCCAGAACTTTCTGCCACAGAAATGTTAGGAACATGTGTTTTTTTGGCCAAATTTTGAGGTTTGCAAAGGATTCTGGGTAACAGAACCTGGTCCGAGCCACACAAGTCACCCCATCTTGGATTCCCCTAGGTCTCTAGTTTTCAGAAATGCACAGGTTTGGTAGGTTTCCCTAGGTGGTGGCTGAGCTACAAGCCAAAATCTACAGGTAGGCACTTTGCAAAAAACACCTCTGTTTTCCTTCAAAAATTGGGCTGTGTCTACGTTGCGCTTTGGGGCGTTTCCTGTCGCGGGCGCTAGGCCTAACCACACAAGTGAGGTATCATTTTTATCGGGAGACTTGGGGGAACGCTGGGTGGAAGGAAATTCGTGGCTCCTCTCAGATTCCAGAATTTTCTGCCACAGAAATGAGAGGAACTGATGTTTTTTTAGCCAAATTTTGAGGTTTGCAAAGGATTCTGGGTAACAGAACCTGGTCCGAGCCACACAAGTCACCCCATCTTGGATTCCCCTAGGTCTCTAGTTTTCAGAAATGCACAGGTTTGGTAGGTTTCCCTAGGTGGCGGCTGAGCTACAAGCCAAAATCTACAGGTAGGCACTTTGCAAAAAACACCTCTGTTTTCCTTCAAAAATTTGGCTGTGTCTACGTTGCGCTTTGGGGCGTTTCCTGTCGCGGGCGCTAGGCCTACCCACACAAGTGAGGTATCATTTTTATCGGGAGATGTGGGGGAACGCTGGGTGGAAGGAAATTCGTGGCTCCTCTCAGATTCCAGAACTTTCTGCCACAGAAATGTGAGGAACATGTGTTTTTTTAGCCAAATTTTGAGGTTTGCAAAGGATTCTGGGTAACAGAACCTGGTACGAGCCACACAAGTCACCCCATCTTGGATTCCCCTAGGTCTCTAGTTTTCAGAAATGCACAGGTTTGGTAGGTTTCCCTAGGTGGCGGCTGAGCTACAAGCCAAAATCTACAGGTAGGCACTTTGCAAAAAACACCTCTGTTTTCCTTCACAAATTTGGATGTGTCCACGTTGCGCTTTGGGGCGTTTTCTGTCACGGGCGCTAGGCTTACCCACACAAGTGAGGTATCATTTTTATCGGGAGACGTCGGGGAACGCTGGGTGGAAGGAAATTTGTTTCTCCTCTCAGATTCCAGAACTTTCTGCCACAGAAATGTTAGGAACATGTGTTTTTTCAGCCAAATTTTGAGGTTTGCAAAGGATTCTGGGTAACAGAACCTGGTCCGAGCCACACAAGTCACCCCATCTTGGATTCCCCTAGGTCTCTAGTTTTCAGAAATGCACAGGTTTGGTAGGTTTCCCTAGGTGGCGGCTGAGCTACAAGCCAAAATCTACAGGTAGGCACTTTGCAAAAAACACCTCTGTTTTCCTTCAAAAATTTGGCTGTGTCCACGTTGCGCTTTGGGGCATTTCCTGTCACGGGCGCTAGGCCTACCCACACAAGTGAGGTATCATTTTTATCGGGAGACGTGGGGGAAAGCTGGGTGGAAGGAAATTCGTGGCTCCTCTCAGATTCCAGAACTTTCTGCCACAGAAATGTTAGGAACATGTGTTTTTTTAGCCAAATTTTGAGGTTTGCAAAGGATTCTGGGTAACAGAACCTGGTCCGAACAACACAAGTCCCCCCATCTTGGATTCCCCTAGGTCTCTAGTTTTCAGAAATGCACAGGTTTGGTAGGTTTCCCTAGGTGGCGGCTGAGCTACAAGCCAAAATCTACAGGTAGGCACTTTGCAAAAAACACCTCTGTTTTCCTTCACAAATTTGGATGTGTCCACGTTGCGCTTTGGGGCGTTTTCTGTCACGGGCGCTAGGCCTACCCACACAAGTGAGGTTTCATTTTTATTGGGAGACGTGGGGGAATGCTGGGTGGAAGGAAATTTGTGGCTCCTCTCAGATTCCAGAACTTTCTGCCACAGAAATGTTAGGAACATGTGTTTTTTTAGCCAAATTTTGAGGTTTGCAAAGGATTCTGGGTAACAGAACCTGGTCCGAGCCACACAAGTCACCCCATCTTGGATTCCCCTAGGTCTCTAGTTTTCAGAAATGCACAGGTTTGGTAGGTTTCCCTAGGTGGTGGCTGAGCTACAAGCCAAAATCTACAGGTAGGCACTTTGCAAAAAACACCTCTGTTTTCCTTCAAAAATTGGGCTGTGTCTACGTTGCGCTTTGGGGCGTTTCCTGTCGCGGGCGCTAGGCCTAACCACACAAGTGAGGTATAATTTTTATCGGGAGACTTGGGGGAACGCTGGGTGGAAGGAAATTCGTGGCTCCTCTCAGATTCCAGAATTTTCTGCCACAGAAATGAGAGGAACTGATGTTTTTTTAGCCAAATTTTGAGGTTTGCAAAGGATTCTGGGTAACAGAACCTGGTCCGAGCCACACAAGTCACCCCATCTTGGATTCCCCTAGGTCTCTAGTTTTCAGAAATGCACAGGTTTGGTAGGTTTCCCTAGGTGGCGGCTGAGCTACAAGCCAAAATCTACAGGTAGGCACTTTGCAAAAAACACCTCTGTTTTCCTTCAAAAATTTGGCTGTGTCTACGTTGCGCTTTGGGGCGTTTCCTGTCGCGGGCGCTAGGCCTACCCACACAAGTGAGGTATCATTTTTATCGGGAGATGTGGGGGAACGCTGGGTGGAAGGAAATTTGTGGCTCCTCTCAGATTCCAGAACTTTCTGCCACAGAAATGTTAGGAACATGTGTTTTTTTAGCCAAATTTTGAGGTTTGCAAAGGATTCTGGGTAACAGAACCTGGTCCGAGCCACACAAGTCACCCCATCTTGGATTCCCCTAGGTCTCTAGTTTTCAGAAATGCACAGGTTTGGTAGGTTTCCCTAGGTGGTGGCTGAGCTACAAGCCAAAATCTACAGGTAGGCACTTTGCAAAAAACACCTCTGTTTTCCTTCAAAAATTGGGCTGTGTCTACGTTGCGCTTTGGGGCGTTTCCTGTCGCGGGCGCTAGGCCTAACCACACAAGTGAGGTATCATTTTTATCGGGAGACTTGGGGGAACGCTGGGTGGAAGGAAATTCGTGGCTCCTCTCATATTCCAGAATTTTCTGCCACAGAAATGAGAGGAACTGATGTTTTTTTAGCCAAATTTTTAGGTTTGCAAAGGATTCTGGGTAACAGAACCTGGTCCGAGCCACACAAGTCACCCCATCTTGGATTCCCCTAGGTCTCTAGTTTTCAGAAATGCACAGGTTTGGTAGGTTTCCCTAGGTGGCGGCTGAGCTACAAGCCAAAATCTACAGGTAGGCACTTTGCAAAAAACACCTCTGTTTTCCTTCAAAAATTTGGCTGTGTCTACGTTGCGCTTTGGGGCGTTTCCTGTCGCGGGCGCTAGGCCTACCCACACAAGTGAGGTATCATTTTTATCGGGAGATGTGGGGGAACGCTGGGTGGAAGGAAATTCGTGGCTCCTCTCAGATTCCAGAACTTTCTGCCACAGAAATGTGAGGAACATGTGTTTTTTTAGCCAAATTTTGAGGTTTGCAAAGGATTCTGGGTAACAGAACCTGGTCCGAGCCACACAAGTCACCCCATCTTGGATTCCTCTAGGTCTCTAGTTTTCAGAAATGCACAGGTTTGGTAGGTTTCCCTAGGTGGCTGCTGAGCTACAAGCCAAAATCTACAGGTAGGCACTTTGCAAAAAACACCTCTGTTTTCCTTCACAAATTTGGATGTGTCCACGTTGCGCTTTGGGGCGTTTTCTGTCATGGGCGCTAGGCTTACCCACACAAGTGAGGTATCATTTTTATCGGGAGACGTGGGGGAACGCTGGGTGGAAGGAAATTTGTTTCTCCTCTCAGATTCCAGAACTTTCTGCCACAGAAATGTTAGGAACATGTGTTTTTTCAGCCAAATTTTGAGGTTTGCAAAGGATTCTGGGTAACAGAACCTGGTCCGAGCCACACAAGTCACCCCATCTTGGATTCCCCTAGGTCTCTAGTTTTCAGAAATGCACAGGTTTGGTAGGTTTCCCTAGGTGGCGGCTGAGCTACAAGCCAAAATCTACAGGTAGGCACTTTGCAAAAAACACCTCTGTTTTCCTTCAAAAATTTGGCTGTGTCTACGTTGCGCTTTGGGGCGTTTCCTGTCGCGGGCGCTAGGCCTACCCACACAAGTGAGGTATCATTTTTATCGGGAGATGTGGGGGAACGCTGGGTGGAAGGAAATTTGTGGCTCCTCTCAGATTCCAGAACTTTCTGCCACAGAAATGTGAGGAACATGTGTTTTTTTAGCCAAATTTTGAGGTTTGCAAAGGATTCTGGGTAACAGAACCTGGTCCGAGCCACACAAGTCACCCCATCTTGGATTCCCCTAGGTCTCTAGTTTTCAGAAATGCACAGGTTTGGTAGGTTTCCCTAGGTGGCTGCTGAGCTACAAGCCAAAATCTACAGGTAGGCACTTTGCAAAAAACACCTCTGTTTTCCTTCACAAATTTGGATGTGTCCACGTTGCGCTTTGGGGCGTTTTCTGTCACGGGCGCTAGGCTTACCCACACAAGTGAGGTATCATTTTTATCGGGAGACGTGGGGGAACGCTGGGTGGAAGGAAATTTGTTTCTCCTCTCAGATTCCAGAACTTTCTGCCACAGAAATGTTAGGAACATGTGTTTTTTCAGCCAAATTTTGAGGTTTGCAAAGGATTCTGGGTAACAGAACCTGGTCCGAGCCACACAAGTCACCCCATCTTGGATTCCCCTAGGTCTCTAGTTTTCAGAAATGCACAGGTTTGGTAGGTTTCCCTAGGTGGCGGCTGAGCTACAAGCCAAAATCTACAGGTAGGCACTTTGCAAAAAACACCTCTGTTTTCCTTCAAAAATTGGGCTGTGTCTAAGTTGCGCTTTGGGGCATTTCCTGTCGCGGGCGCTAGGCCTACCCAAACAAGTGAGGTATCATTTTTATCGGGAGACGTGGGGAAACGCTGGGTGGAAGGAAATTCGTGGCTCCTCTCAGATTCCAGAATTTTCTGCCACAGAAATGTGAGGAACATGTGTTTTTTTACCCAAATTTTGAGGTTTGCAAAGGATTCTGGGTAACAGAACCTGGTCCGAGCCACACAAGTCACCCCATCTTGGATTCCCCTAGGTCTCTAGTTTTCAGAAATGCACAGGTTTGGTAGGTTTCCCTAGGTGGCGGCTGAGCTACAAGCCAAAATCTACAGGTAGGCACTTTGCAAAAAACACCTGTTTTCCTTCACAAATTTGGATGTGTCCACGTTGCGCTTTGGGGCGTTTTCTGTCGCGGGCGCTAGGCCTACCCACACAAGTGAGGTATAATTTTTATCGGGAGACGTGGGGGAACGCTGGGAGGAAGGAAATGTGTGGCTCCTCTCAGATTCCAGAACTTTCTGCCACAGAAATGTTAGGAACATGTGTTTTTTTAGCCAAATTTTGAGGTTTGCAAAGGATTCTGGGTAACATAACCTGGTCCGAACCACACATGTCACCCCATCTTGGATTCCCCTAGGTCTCTAGTTTTCAGA
The DNA here is from genome assembly GCF_031143425.1 of Pleurodeles waltl. Taxonomy (NCBI): domain Eukaryota; kingdom Metazoa; phylum Chordata; class Amphibia; order Caudata; family Salamandridae; genus Pleurodeles; species Pleurodeles waltl. The sequence continues at coordinate 230,126,094 of NC_090439.1, forward strand.
AATGCACAGGTTTGGTAGGTTTGCCTAGGTGGCGGCTGAGCTACAAGCCAAAATCTACAGGTAGGCACTTTGCAATATACACCTCTGTTTTCCTTCAAAAATTGGGCTGTGTCTACGTTGCGCTTTGGGGCGTTTCCTGTCGCGGGTGCTAGGCCTACCCTCACAAGTGAGGTATCATTTTTATCGGGAGATGTGGGGGAACGCTGGGTGGAAGGAAATTCGTGGCTCCTCTCAGATTCCAGAATTTTCTGCCACAGAAATGTGAGGAACATGTGTTTTTTTAGCCAAATTTTGAGGTTTGCAAAGGATTCGGGGTAAGAGAACCTGGTCCGAGCCACACAAGTCACCCCATCTTGGATTCCCCTAGGTCTCTAATTTTCAGAAGTGCACAGGTTTGGTAGGTTTCCCTAGGTGGCGGCTGAGCTACAAGCCAAAATCTACAGGTAGGCACTTTGCAAAAAACACCTCTGTTTTCCTTCACAAATTTGGATGTGTCCACGTTGCGCTTTGGGGCGTTTTCTGTCGCGGGCGCTAGGCCTACCCACACAAGTGAGGTATCATTTTTATCGGGAGACGTGGGGGAACGCTGGGTGGAAGGAAATTTGTGGCTCCTCTCAGATTCCAGAACTTTCTGCCACAGAAATGTTAGGAACATGTGTTTTTTTAGTCAAATTTTGAGGTTTGCAAAGGATTCTGGATAACAGAACCTGGTCCGAGCCACACAAGTCACCCCATCTTGGATTCCCCTAGTTCTCTTGTTTTCAGAAATGCACAGGTTTGGTAGGTTTCCCTAGGTGGCGGCTGAGCTACAGGCCAAAATCTACAGGTAGGCACTTTGCAAAAAACACCTCTGTTTTCCTTCAAAAATTTGGCTGTGTCCACGTTGCGCTTTGGGGCATTTCCTGTCACGGGCGCTAGGCCTACCCACACAAGTGAGGTATCATTTTTATCGGGAGACGTGGGGGAACGCTGGGTGGAAGGAAATTCGTGGCTCCTCTCAGATTCCAGAACTTTCTGCCACAGAAATGTTAGGAACATGTGTTTTTTTAGCCAAATTTTGAGGTTTGCAAAGGATTCTGGGTAACAGATCCTGGTTGGAGCCACACAAGTCACCCCATCTTGGATTCCCCTAGGTCTCTAGTTTTCAGAAATGCACAGGTTTGGTAGGTTTCCCTAGGTGGCGGCTGAGCTACAAGCCAAAATCTACAGGTAGGCACTTTGCAAAAAACACCTCTGTTTTCCTTCACAAATTTGGATGTGTCCACGTTGCGCTTTGGGGCGTTTTCTGTCACGGGCGCTAGGCCTACCCACACAAGTGAGGTATCATTTTTATCGGGAGACCTGGGGGAACGCTGGGTGGAAGGAAATTTGTGGCTCCTCTCAGATTCCAGAACTTTCTGCCACAGAAATGTTAGGAACATGTGTTTTTTCAGCCAAATTTTGAGGTTTGCAAAGGATTCTGGGTAACAGAACCTGGTCCGAGCCACACAAGTCACCCCATCTTGGATTCCCCTAGGTCTCTAGTTTTCAGAAATGCACAGGTTTGGTAGGTTTCCCTAGGTGGCGGCTGAGCTACAAGCCAAAATCTACAGGTAGGCACTTTGCAAAAAACACCTCTGTTTTCCTTCAAAAATTGGGCTGTGTCTACGATGCGCTTTGGGGCATTTTCCTGTCGCGGGCGCTAGGCCTACCCACACAAGTGAGGTATCATTTTTATCGGGAGACGTGGGGGAACGCTGGGTGGAAGGAAATTCGTGGCTCCTCTCAGATTCCAGAATTTTCTGCCACAGAAATGTTAGGAACATGTGTTTTTTTAGCCAAATTTTGAGGTTTGCAAAGGATTCTGGATAACAGAACCTGGTCCGAGCCACACAAGTCACCCCATCTTGGATTCCCCTAGGTCTCTTGTTTTCAGAAATGCACAGGTTTGGTAGGTGTCCCTAGGTGGCGGCTGAGCTACAGGCCAAAATCTACATGTAGGCACTTTGCAAAAATCACCTCTGTTTTCCTTCAAAAATTTGGCTGTGTCCACATTGCGCTTTGGGGCATTTCCTGTCACGGGCGCTAGGCCTACCCACACAAGTGAGGTATCATTTTTATCGGGAGACGTGGGGGAACGCTGGGTGGAAGGAAATTCGTGGCTCCTCTCAGATTCCAGAACTTTCTGCCACAGAAATGTGAGGAACGTGTTTTTTTAGCCAAATTTTGAGGTTTGCAAAGGATTCTGGGTAACAGAACCTGGTTCGAACCACACAAGTCTCCCCATCTTGGATTCCCCTAGGTCTCTAGTTTTTAGAAATGCAAAGGTTTGGTAGGTTTCCCTAGGTGGCGGCTGAGCTACAAGCCAAAATCTACAGGTAGGCACTTTGCAAAAAACACCTCTGTTTTCCTTCACAAATTTGGATGTGTCCACGTTGCGCTTTGGGGCGTTTTCTGTCACGGGCGCTAGGCCTACCCACACAAGTGAGGTATCATTTTTATCGGGAGACGTAGGGGAACGCTGGGTGGAAGGAAATTTGTGGCTCCTCTCAGATTCCAGAACTTTCTGCCACAGAAATGTTAGGAACATGTGTTTTTTTAGCCAAATTTTGAGGTTTGCAAAGGATTCTGGGTAACAGAACCTGGTCCGAACAACACAAGTCACCCCATCTTGGATTCCCCTAGGTCTCTAGTTTTCAGAAATGCACAGGTTTGGTAGGTTTCCCTAGGTGGCGGCTGAGCTACAAGCCAAAATCTACAGGTAGGCACTTTGCAAAAAACACCTCTGTTTTCCTTCACAAATTTGGATGTGTCCACGTTGCGCTTTGGGGCGTTTTCTGTCACGGGCGCTAGGCCTACCCACACAAGTGAGGTATCATTTTTATCGGGAGACGTGGGGGAACGCTGGGTGGAAGGAAATTCGTGGCTCCTCTCAGATTCCAGAACTTTCTGCCACAGAAATGTGAGGAACATGTGTTTTTTTAGCTAAATTTTGAGGTTTGCAAAGGATTCTGGGTAACAGATCCTGGTCCGAGCCACACAAGTCACCCCATCTTGGATTCCCCTAGGTCTCTAGTTTTCAGAAATGCACAGGTTTGGTAGGTTTCCCTAGGTGGCGGCTGAGCTACAAGCCAAAATCTACAGGTAGGCACTTTGCAAAAAACACCTCTGTTTTCCTTCAAAAATTGGGCTGTGTCTACGTTGCGCTTTGGGGCGTTTCCTGTCGCGGGCGCTAGGCCTACCCACACAAGTGAGGTATCATTTTCATCGGGAGACGTGGGGGAACGCTGGGTGGAAGGAAATTCGTGGTTCCTCTCAGATTCCAGAATTTTCTGCCACAGAAATGTGAGGAACATGTGTTTTTTTAGCCAAATTTTGAGGTTTGCAAAGGATTTTGGGTAACAGAACCTGGTCCGAGCCACACAAGTCACCCCATCTTGGATTCCCCTAGGTCTCTAGTTTTCAGAAATGCACAGGTTTGGTAGGTTTCGGTAGGTGGCGGCTGAGCTACAAGCTAAAATCTACAGGTAGGCACTTTGCAAAAAACACCTCTGTTTTCCTTCACAAATTTGGATGTGTCCACGTTGCGCTTTGGGGCGTTTTCTGTCGCGGGCGCTAGGCCTACCCACACAAGTGAGGTATCATTTTTATCGGGAGACGTGGGGGAACGCTGGGTGGAAGGAAATTTGTGGCTCATCTCAGATTCCAGAACTTTCTGCCACAGAAATGTTAGGAACATGTGTTTTTTTAGCCAAATTTTGAGGTTTGCAAAGGATTCTGGTTAACAGAACCTGGTCCGAGCCACACAAGTCACTCCATCTTGGATTCCCCTATGTCTCTAGTTTTCAGAAATGGACAGTTTTGGTAGGTTTCCCTAGGTGGCGGCTGAGCTACAGGTCAAAATCTACAGGTAGGCACTTTGCAAAAAACACCTCTGTTTTCCTTCAAAAATGTGGCTGTGTCCACGTTGCGCTTTGGGGCATTTCCTGTCATGGGCGCTAGGCCTACCCACACAAGTGAGGTATCATTTTTATCGGGAGACGTGGGGGAACGCTGGGTGGAAGGAAAGTCGTGGCTCCTCTCAGATTCCAGAACTTTCTGCCACAGAAATGTGAGGAACATGTGTTTTTTTAGCCAAATTGTGAGGTTTGCAAAGGATTCTGGGTAACAGAACCTGGTCCGAGCCACACAAGTCACCCCATCTTGGATTCCTCTAGGTCTCTAGTTTTCAGAAATGCACAGGTTTGGTAGGTTTCCCTAGGTGGCGGCTGAGCTACAGGCCAAAATCTGCAGGTAGGCACTTTGCAAAAAACACCTCTGTTTTCCTTCAAAAATTTGTCTGTGTCCACGTTGCGCTTTGGGGCATTTCCTGTCACGGGCGCTAGGCCTACCCACACAAGTGAGGTATCATTTTTATCGGGAGACGTGGGGGAACGCTGGGTGGAAGGAAATTCGTGGCTCCTCTCAGATTCCAGAACTTTCTGCCACAGAAATGTGAGGAACATGTGTTTCTTTAGCCACATTTTGAGGTTTGCAAAGGATTCTGGGTAACAGAACCTGGTCCGAGCCACACAAGTCACCCCATCTTGGATTCCCCTAGGTCTCTAGTTTTCAGAAATGCACAGGTTTGGTAGGTTTCCCTAGGTGGCGGCTGAGCTACAAGCTAAAATCTACAGGTAGGCACTTTGCAAAAAACACCTCTGTTTTCCTTCACAAATTTGGATGTGTCCACGTTGCGCTTTGGGGCGTTTTCTGTCGCGGGCGCTAGGCCTACCCACACAAGTGAGGTATCATTTTTATCGGGAGACGTGGGGGAACGCTGGGTGGAAGGAAATTTGTGGCTCATCTCAGATTCCAGAACTTTCTGCCACAGAAATGTTAGGAACATGTGTTTTTTTAGCCAAATTTTGAGGTTTGCAAAGGATTCTGGTTAACAGAACCTGGTCCGAGCCACACAAGTCACTCCATCTTGGATTCCCCTATGTCTCTAGTTTTCAGAAATGGACAGTTTTGGTAGGTTTCCCTAGGTGGCGGCTGAGCTACAGGTCAAAATCTACAGGTAGGCACTTTGCAAAAAACACCTCTGTTTTCCTTCAAAAATGTGGCTGTGTCCACGTTGCGCTTTGGGGCATTTCCTGTCATGGGCGCTAGGCCTACCCACACAAGTGAGGTATCATTTTTATCGGGAGACGTGGGGGAACGCTGGGTGGAAGGAAATTCGTGGCTCCTCTCAGATTCCAGAACTTTCTGCCACAGAAATGTGAGGAACATGTGTTTTTTTAGCCAAATTGTGAGGTTTGCAAAGGATTCTGGGTAACAGAACCTGGTCCGAGCCACACAAGTCACCCCATCTTGGATTCCTCTAGGTCTCTAGTTTTCAGAAATGCACAGGTTTGGTAGGTTTCCCTAGGTGGCGGCTGAGCTACAGGCCAAAATCTGCAGGTAGGCACTTTGCAAAAAACACCTCTGTTTTCCTTCAAAAATTTGTCTGTGTCCACGTTGCGCTTTGGGGCATTTCCTGTCACGGGCGCTAGGCCTACCTACACAAGTGAGGTATCATTTTTATCGGGAGACGTGGGGGAACGCTGGGTGGAAGGAAATTCGTGGCTCCTCTCAGATTCCAGAACTTTCTGCCACAGAAATGTGAGGAACATGTGTTTCTTTAGCCACATTTTGAGGTTTGCAAAGGATTCTGGGTAACAGAACCTGGTCCGAGCCACACAAGTCACCCCATCTTGGATTCCCCTAGGTCTCTAGTTTTCAGAAATGCACAGGTTTGGTAGGTTTCCCTAGGTGGCGGCTGAGCTACAAGCCAAAATCTACAGGTAGGCACTTTGCAAAAAACACCTCTGTTTTCCTTCAAAAATTTGGATGTGTCCAGGTTGCGCTTTGGGGCGTTTTCTGTCGCGGGCGCTAGGCCTACCCACACAAGTGAGGTATCATTTTTATCGGGAGACGTGGGGGAACGCTGGATGGAAGGAAATTTGTGGCTCCTCTCAGATTCCAGAACTTTCTGCCACAGAAATGTTAGGAACATGTGTTTTTTTAGCCAAATTTTGAGGTTTGCAAAGGATTCTGGATAACAGAACCTGGTCCGAGCCACACAAGTCACTCCATCTTGGATTCCCCTATGTCTCTAGTTTTCAGAAATGGACAGTTTTGGTAGGTTTCCCTAGGTGGCGGCTGAGCTACAGGTCAAAATCTACAGGTAGGCACTTTGCAAAAAACACCTCTGTTTTCCTTCAAAAATGTGGCTGTGTCCACGTTGCGCTTTGGGGCATTTCCTGTCATGGGCGCTAGGCCTACCCACACAAGTGAGGTATCATTTTTATCGGGAGACGTGGGGGAACGCTGGGTGGAAGGAAAGTCGTGGCTCCTCTCAGATTCCAGAACTTTCTGCCACAGAAATGTGAGGAACATGTGTTTTTTTAGCCAAATTGTGAGGTTTGCAAAGGATTCTGGGTAACAGAACCTGGTCCGAGCCACACAAGTCACCCCATCTTGGATTCCTCTAGGTCTCTAGTTTTCAGAAATGCACAGGTTTGGTAGGTTTCCCTAGGTGGCGGCTGAGCTACAGGCCAAAATCTGCAGGTAGGCACTTTGCAAAAAACACCTCTGTTTTCCTTCAAAAATTTGTCTGTGTCCACGTTGCGCTTTGGGGCATTTCCTGTCACGGGCGCTAGGCCTACCCACACAAGTGAGGTATCATTTTTATCGGGAGACGTGGGGGAACGCTGGGTGGAAGGAAATTCGTGGCTCCTCTCAGATTCCAGAACTTTCTGCCACAGAAATGTGAGGAACATGTGTTTCTTTAGCCACATTTTGAGGTTTGCAAAGGATTCTGGGTAACAGAACCTGGTCCGAGCCACACAAGTCACCCCATCTTGGATTCCCCTAGGTCTCTAGTTTTCAGAAATGCACAGGTTTGGTAGGTTTCCCTAGGTGGCGGCTGAGCTACAAGCTAAAATCTACAGGTAGGCACTTTGCAAAAAACACCTCTGTTTTCCTTCACAAATTTGGATGTGTCCACGTTGCGCTTTGAGGCGTTTTCTGTCGCGGGCGCTAGGCCTACCCACACAAGTGAGGTATCATTTTTATCGGGAGACGTGGGGGAACGCTGGGTGGAAGGAAATTTGTGGCTCATCTCAGATTCCAGAACTTTCTGCCACAGAAATGTTAGGAACATGTGTTTTTTTAGCCAAATTTTGAGGTTTGCAAAGGATTCTGGTTAACAGAACCTGGTCCGAGCCACACAAGTCACTCCATCTTGGATTCCCCTATGTCTCTAGTTTTCAGAAATGGACAGTTTTGGTAGGTTTCCCTAGGTGGCGGCTGAGCTACAGGTCAAAATCTACAGGTAGGCACTTTGCAAAAAACACCTCTGTTTTCCTTCAAAAATGTGGCTGTGTCCACGTTGCGCTTTGGGGCATTTCCTGTCATGGGCGCTAGGCCTACCCACACAAGTGAGGTATCATTTTTATCGGGAGACGTGGGGGAACGCTGGGTGGAAGGAAATTCGTGGCTCCTCTCAGATTCCAGAACTTTCTGCCACAGAAATGTGAGGAACATGTGTTTTTTTAGCCAAATTGTGAGGTTTGCAAAGGATTCTGGGTAACAGAACCTGGTCCGAGCCACACAAGTCACCCCATCTTGGATTCCTCTAGGTCTCTAGTTTTCAGAAATGCACAGGTTTGGTAGGTTTCCCTAGGTGGCGGCTGAGCTACAGGCCAAAATCTGCAGGTAGGCACTTTGCAAAAAACACCTCTGTTTTCCTTCAAAAATTTGTCTGTGTCCACGTTGCGCTTTGGGGCATTTCCTGTCACGGGCGCTAGGCCTACCTACACAAGTGAGGTATCATTTTTATCGGGAGACGTGGGGGAACGCTGGGTGGAAGGAAATTCGTGGCTCCTCTCAGATTCCAGAACTTTCTGCCACAGAAATGTGAGGAACATGTGTTTCTTTAGCCACATTTTGAGGTTTGCAAAGGATTCTGGGTAACAGAACCTGGTCCGAGCCACACAAGTCACCCCATCTTGGATTCCCCTAGGTCTCTAGTTTTCAGAAATGCACAGGTTTGGTAGGTTTCCCTAGGTGGCGGCTGAGCTACAAGCCAAAATCTACAGGTAGGCACTTTGCAAAAAACACCTCTGTTTTCCTTCAAAAATTTGGATGTGTCCAGGTTGCGCTTTGGGGCGTTTTCTGTCGCGGGCGCTAGGCCTACCCACACAAGTGAGGTATCATTTTTATCGGGAGACGTGGGGGAACGCTGGATGGAAGGAAATTTGTGGCTCCTCTCAGATTCCAGAACTTTCTGCCACAGAAATGTTAGGAACATGTGTTTTTTTAGCCAAATTTTGAGGTTTGCAAAGGATTCTGGATAACAGAACCTGGTCCGAGCCACACAAGTCACCCCATCTTGGATTCCCCTAGGTCTCTTGTTTTCAGAAATGCACAGGTTTGGTAGGTTTCCCTAGGTGGCGGCTGAGCTACAGGCCAAAATCTACAGGTAGGCACTTTGCAAAAAACACCTCTGTTTTCCTTCAAAAATTTGGCTGTGCCCACATTGCGCTTTGGGGCATTTCCTGTCACGGGCGCTAGGCCTATCCACACAAGTGAGGTATCATTTTTATCGGGAGACGTGGGGGAACGCTGGGTGGAAGGAAATTCGTGGCTCCTCTCAGATTCCATAACTTTCTGCCACAGAAATGTGAGGAACATGTGTTTTTTTAGCCAAATTTTGAGGTTTGCAAAGGATTCTGGGTAACAGAACCTGGTTCGAACCACACAAGTCACCCCATCTTGGATTCCCCTAGGTCTCTAGTTTTCAGAAATGCAAAGGTTTGGTAGGTTTCCCTAGGTGGCGGCTGAGCTACAAGCCAAAATCTACAGGTAGGCACTTTGCAAAAAACACCTCTGTTTTCCTTCACAAATTTGGATGTGTCCACGTTGCGCTTTGGGGCGTTTTCTGTCGCGGGCGCTAGGCCTACCCACACAAGTGAGGTATCATTTTTATCGGGAGACGTGGGGGAACGCTGGGTGGAAGGAAATTCATGGCTCTTCTCAGATTCCAGAACTTTCTGCCACAGAAATGTGAGGAACATGTGTTTTTTTAGCCAAATTTTGAGGTTTGCAAAGGATTCTGGGTAACAGAACCTGGTCCGAACCACACATGTCACCCCATCTTGGATTCCCCTAGGTCTCTAGTTTTCAGAAATGCACAGGTTTGGTAGGTTTCCCTAGGTGGCGGCTGAGCTACAGGCCAAAATCTACAGGTAGGCACTTTGCAAAAAACACCTCTGTTTTCCTTCACAAATTTGGATGTGTCCACGTTGCGCTTTGGGGCGTTTTCTGTCACGGGCGCTAGGCCTACCCACACAAGTGAGGTTTCATTTTTATTGGGAGACATAGGGGAACGCTGGGTGGAAGGAAATTTGTGGTTCCTCTCAGATTCCAGAACTTTCTGCCACAGAAATGTGAGGAACATGTGTTTTTTTAGCCAAATTTTGAGGTTTGCAAAGGATTCTGGGTAACAGAACCTGGTCCGAGCCACACAAGTCACCCTATCTTGGATTCCCCTAGGTCTCTAGTTTTCAGAAATGCACAGGTTTGGTAGGTTTCCCTAGGTGGCGGCTGAGCTACAAGCCAAAATCTACAGGTAGGCACTTTGCAAAAAACACCTCTGTTTTCCTTCACAAATTTGGATGTGTCCACGTTGCGCTTTGGGGCGTTTTCTGTCACGGGCGCTAGGCCTACCCACACAAGTGAGGTTTCATTTTTATTGGGAGACGTGGGGGAACGCTGGGTGGAAGGAAATTTGTGGCTCCTCTCAGATTCCAGAACTTTCTGCCACAGAAATGTTAGGAACATGTGTTTTTTTAGCCAAATTTTGAGGTTTGCAAAGGATTCTGGGTAACAGAACCTGGTCCGAGCCACACAAGTCACCCCATCTTGGATTCCCCTAGGTCTCTAGTTTTCAGAAATGCACAGGTTTGGTAGGTTTCCCTAGGTGGCGGCTGAGCTACAAGCCAAAATCTACAGGTAGGCACTTTGCAAAAAACACCTCTGTTTTCCTTCAAAAATTGGGCTGTGTCTACGTTGCGCTTTGGGGCGTTTCCTGTCGCGGGCGCTAGGCCTACCCACACAAGTGAGGTATCATTTTTATCGGGTGACGTGGGGGAACGCTGGGTGGAAGGAAATTTGTGGCTCCTCTCAGATTCCAGAATTTTCTGCCACAGAAATGTGAGGAACATGTGTTTTTTTAGCCAAATTTTGAGGTTTGCAAAGGATTCTGGGTAACAGAACCTGGTCCGAGCCACACAAGTCACCCCATCTTGGATTCCCCTAGGTCTCTAGTTTTCAGAAATGCACAGGTTTGGTAGGTTTCCCTAGGTGGCGCCTGAGCTACAAGCCAAAATCTACAGGTAGGCACTTTGCAAAAAACACCTCTGTTTTCCTTCACAAATTTGGATGTGTCCACGTTGCGCTTTGGGGCGTTTTCTGTCGCGGGCGCTAGGCCTACCCACACAAGTGAGGTATCATTTTTATCGGGAGACGTGGGGGAACGCTGGGAGGAAGGAAATGTGTGGCTCCTCTCAGATTCCAGAACTTTCTGCCACAGAAATGTTAGGAACATGTGTTTTTTTAGCCAAATTTTGAGGTTTGCAAAGGATTCTGGATAACAGAACCTGGTCCGAGCCACACAAGTCACCCCATCTTGGATTCCCCTAGGTCTCTTGTTTTCAGAAATGCACAGGTTTGGTAGGTTTCCCTAGGTGGCGGCTGAGCTACAGGCCAAAATCTACAGGTAGGCACTTTGCAAAAAAAACATCTGTTTTCCTTCAAAAATTGGGCTGTGTCTACGTTGCGCTTTGGGGCATTTCCTGTCGCGGGCGCTAGGCCTACCCACACAAGTGAGGTATCATTTTCATCGGGAGACGTGGGGGAACGCTGGGTGGAAGGAAATTCGTGGTTCCTCTCAGATTCCAGAATTTTCTGCCACAGAAATGTGAGGAACATGTGTTTTTTTAGCCAAATTTTGAGGTTTGCAAAGGATTTTGGGTAACAGAACCTGGTCCGAGCCACACAAGTCACCCCATCTTGGATTCCCCTAGGTCTCTAGTTTTCAGAAATGCACAGGTTTGGTAGGTTTCCCTAGGTGGCGGCTGAGCTACAAGCTAAAATCTACAGGTAGGCACTTTGCAAAAAACACCTCTGTTTTCCTTCACAAATTTGGATGTGTCCACGTTGCGCTTTGGGGCGTTTTCTGTCGCGGGCGCTAGGCCTACCCACACAAGTGAGGTATCATTTTTATCGGGAGACGTGGGGGAACGCTGGGTGGAAGGAAATTTGTGGCTCCTCTTAGATTCCAGAACTTTCTGCCACAGAAATGTTAGGAACATGTGTTTTTTTAGCCAAATTTTGAGGTTTTCAAAGGATTCTGGTTAACAGAACCTGGTCCGAGCCACACAAGTCACCCCATCTTGGATTCCCCTATGTCTCTAGTTTTCAGAAATGGACAGTTTTGATAGGTTTCCCTAGGTGGCGGCTGAGCTACAGGCCAAAATCTACAGGTAGGCACTTTGCAAAAAACACCTCTGTTTTCCTTCAAAAATGTGGCTGTGTCCAGGTTGCGCTTTGGGGCATTTCCTGTCACGGGCGCTAGGCCTACCCACACAAGTGAGGTATCATTTTTATCGGGAGACGTGGGGGAACGCTGGGTGGAAGGAAATTCGTGGCTCCTCTCAGATTCCAGAACTTTCTGCCACAGAAATGTGAGGAACATGTGTTTTTTTAGCCAAATTGTGAGGTTTGCACAGGATTCTGGGTAACAGAACCTGGTCCAAACCACACATGTCACCCCATCTTGGATTCCCCTAGGTCTCTAGTTTTCAGAAATGCACAGGTTTGGTAGGTTTCCCTAGGTGGCGGCTGAGCTACAGGCCAAAATCTACAGGTAGGCACTTTGCAAAAAACACCTCTGTTTTCCTTCAAAAATTTGGCTGTGTCCACATTGCGCTTTGGGGCATTTCCTGTCACGGGCACTAGGCCTACCCACACAAGTGAGGTATCATTTTTATCGGGAGACGTGGGGGAACGCTGGGTGGAAGGAAATTCGTGGCTCCTCTCAGATTCCAGAACTTTCTGCCACAGAAATGAGAGGAACATGTGTTTTTTTAGCCAAATTTTGAGGTTTGCAAAGGATTCTGGATAACAGAACCTGGTCCGAGCCACACAAGTCACCCCATCTTGGATTCCCCTAGGTCTCTTGTTTTCAGAAATACACAGGTTTGGTAGGTTTCCCTAGGTGGCGGCTGAGCTACAGGCCAAAATCTACAGGTAGGCACTTTGCAAAAAACACCTCTGTTTTCCTTCAAAAATTTGGCTGTGTCCACATTGCGCTTTGGGGCATTTCCTGTCACGGGCGCTAGGCCTACCCACACAAGTGAGGTATCATTTTTATCGGGAGACGTGGGGGAACGCTGGGTGGAAGGAAATTCGTGGCTCCTCTCAGATTCCATAACTTTCTGCCACAGAAATGTGAGGAACATGTGTTTTTTTAGCCAAATTTTGAGGTTTGCAAAGGATTCTGGGTAACAGAACCTGGTTCGAACCACACAAGTCACCCCATCTTGGATTCCCCTAGGTCTCTAGTTTTCAGAAATGCAAAGGTTTGGTAGGTTTCCCTAGGTGGCGGCTGAGCTACAAGCCAAAATCTACAGGTAGGCACTTTGCAAAAAACACCTCTGTTTTCCTTCACAAATTTGGATGTGTCCACGTTGCGCTTTGGGGCGTTTTCTGTCACGGGCGCTAGGCCTACCCACACAAGTGAGGTATCATTTTTATCGGGAGACATGGGGGAACGCTGGGTGGAAGGAAATTTGTGGCTCATCTCAGATTCCAGAACTTTCTGCCACAGAAATGTGAGGAACATGTGTTTCTTTAGCCACATTTTGAGGTTTGCAAAGGATTCTGGGTAACAGAACCTGGTCCGAGCCACACAAGTCACCCCATCTTGGATTCCCCTAGGTCTCTAGTTTTCAGAAATGCACAGGTTTGGTAGGTTTCCCTAGGTGGCGGCTGAGCTACAAGCTAAAATCTACAGGTAGGCACTTTGCAAAAAACACCTCTGTTTTCCTTCACAAATTTGGATGTGTCCACGTTGCGCTTTGGGGCGTTTTTTGTCGCGGGCGCTAGGCCTACCCACACAAGTGAGGTATCATTTTTATCGGGAGACGTGGGGGAACGCTGGGTGGAAGGAAATTTGTGGCTCATCTCAGATTCCAGAACTTTCTGCCACAGAAATGTTAGGAACATGTGTTTTTTTAGCCAAATTTTGAGGTTTGCAAAGGATTCTGGTTAACAGAACCTGGTCCGAGCCACACAAGTCACTCCATCTTGGATTCCCCTATGTCTCTAGTTTTCAGAAATGGACAGTTTTGGTAGGTTTCCCTAGGTGGCGGCTGAGCTACAGGTCAAAATCTACAGGTAGGCACTTTGCAAAAAACACCTCTGTTTTCCTTCAAAAATGTGGCTGTGTCCACGTTGCGCTTTGGGGCATTTCCTGTCATGGGCGCTAGGCCTACCCACACAAGTGAGGTATCATTTTTATCGGGAGACGTGGGGGAACGCTGGGTGGAAGGAAATTCGTGGCTCCTCTCAGATTCCAGAACTTTCTGCCACAGAAATGTGAGGAACATGTGTTTTTTTAGCCAAATTGTGAGGTTTGCAAAGGATTCTGGGTAACAGAACCTGGTCCGAGCCACACAAGTCACCCCATCTTGGATTCCTCTAGGTCTCTAGTTTTCAGAAATGCACAGGTTTGGTAGGTTTCCCTAGGTGGCGGCTGAGCTACAGGCCAAAATCTGCAGGTAGGCACTTTGCAAAAAACACCTCTGTTTTCCTTCAAAAATTTGTCTGTGTCCACGTTGCGCTTTGGGGCATTTCCTGTCACGGGCGCTAGGCCTACCCACACAAGTGAGGTATCATTTTTATCGGGAGACGTGGGGGAACGCTGGGTGGAAGGAAATTCGTGGCTCCTCTCAGATTCCAGAACTTTCTGCCACAGAAATGTGAGGAACATGTGTTTCTTTAGCCACATTTTGAGGTTTGCAAAGGATTCTGGGTAACAGAACCTGGTCCGAGCCACACAAGTCACCCCATCTTGGATTCCCCTAGGTCTCTAGTTTTCAGAAATGCACAGGTTTGGTAGGTTTCCCTAGGTGGCGGCTGAGCTACAAGCCAAAATCTACAGGTAGGCACTTTGCAAAAAACACCTCTGTTTTCCTTCAAAAATTTGGATGTGTCCAGGTTGCGCTTTGGGGCGTTTTCTGTCGCGGGCGCTAGGCCTACCCACACAAGTGAGGTATCATTTTTATCGGGAGACGTGGGGGAACGCTGGGTGGAAGGAAATTTGTGGCTCCTCTCAGATTCCAGAACTTTCTGCCACAGAAATGTTAGGAACATGTGTTTTTTTAGCCAAATTTTGAGGTTTGCAAAGGATTCTGGATAACAGAACCTGGTCCGAGCCACACAAGTCACCCCATCTTGGATTCCCCTAGGTCTCTTGTTTTCAGAAATGCACAGGTTTGGTAGGTTTCCCTAGGTGGCGGCTGAGCTACAGGCCAAAATCTACAGGTAGGCACTTTGCAAAAAACACCTCTGTTTTCCTTCAAAAATTTGGCTGTGCCCACATTGCGCTTTGGGGCATTTCCTGTCACGGGCGCTAGGCCTATCCACACAAGTGAGGTATCATTTTTATCGGGAGACGTGGGGGAACGCTGGGTGGAAGGAAATTCGTGGCTCCTCTCAGATTCCATAACTTTCTGCCACAGAAATGTGAGGAACATGTGTTTTTTTAGCCAAATTTTGAGGTTTGCAAAGGATTCTGGGTAACAGAACCTGGTTCGAACCACACAAGTCACCCCAACTTGGATTCCCCTAGGTCTCTAGTTTTCAGAAATGCAAAGGTTTGGTAGGTTTCCCTAGGTGGCGGCTGAGCTACAAGCCAAAATCTACAGGTAGGCACTTTGCAAAAAACACCTCTGTTTTCCTTCACAAATTTGGATGTGTCCACGTTGCGCTTTGGGGCGTTTTCTGTCGCGGGCGCTAGGCCTACCCACACAAGTGAGGTATCATTTTTATCGGGAGACGTGGGGGAACGCTGGGTGGAAGGAAATTCATGGCTCTTCTCAGATTCCAGAACTTTCTGCCACAGAAATGTGAGGAACATGTGTTTTTTTAGCCAAATTTTGAGGTTTGCAAAGGATTCTGGGTAACAGAACCTGGTCCGAACCACACATGTCACCCCATCTTGGATTCCCCTAGGTCTCTAGTTTTCAGAAATGCACAGGTTTGGTAGGTTTCCCTAGGTGGCGGCTGAGCTACAGGCCAAAATCTACAGGTAGGCACTTTGCAAAAAACACCTCTGTTTTCCTTCACAAATTTGGATGTGTCCACGTTGCGCTTTGGGGCGTTTTCTGTCACGGGCGCTAGGCCTACCCACACAAGTGAGGTTTCATTTTTATTGGGAGACATAGGGGAACGCTGGGTGGAAGGAAATTTGTGGCTCCTCTCAGATTCCAGAACTTTCTGCCACAGAAATGTTAGGAACATGTGTTTTTTTTAGCCAAATTTTGAGGTTTGCAAAGGATTCTGGGTAACAGAACCTGGTCCGAGCCACACAAGTCACCCTATCTTGGATTCCCCTAGGTCTCTAGTTTTCAGAAATGCACAGGTTTGGTAGGTTTCCCTAGGTGGCGGCTGAGCTACAAGCCAAAATCTACAGGTAGGCACTTTGCAAAAAACACCTCTGTTTTCCTTCACAAATTTGGATGTGTCCACGTTGCGCTTTGGGGCGTTTTCTGTCACGGGCGCTAGGCCTACCCACACAAGTGAGGTTTCATTTTTATTGGGAGACGTGGGGGAACGCTGGGTGGAAGGAAATTTGTGGCTCCTCTCAGATTCCAGAACTTTCTGCCACAGAAATGTTAGGAACATGTGTTTTTTTAGCCAAATTTTGAGGTTTGCAAAGGATTCTGGGTAACAGAACCTGGTCCGAGCCACACAAGTCACCCCATCTTGGATTCCCCTAGGTCTCTAGTTTTCAGAAATGCACAGGTTTGGTAGGTTTCCCTAGGTGGCGGCTGAGCTACAAGCCAAAATCTACAGGTAGGCACTTTGCAAAAAACACCTCTGTTTTCCTTCAAAAATTGGGCTGTGTCTACGTTGCGCTTTGGGGCGTTTCCTGTCGCGGGCGCTAGGCCTACCCACACAAGTGAGGTATCATTTTTATCGGGTGACGTGGGGGAACGCTGGGTGGAAGGAAATTCGTGGCTCCTCTCAGATTCCAGAATTTTCTGCCACAGAAATGTGAGGAACATGTGTTTTTTTAGCCAAATTTTGAGGTTTGCAAAGGATTCTGGGTAACAGAACCTGGTCCGAGCCACACAAGTCACCCCATCTTGGATTCCCCTAGGTCTCTAGTTTTCAGAAATGCACAGGTTTGGTAGGTTTCCCTAGGTGGCGCCTGAGCTACAAGCCAAAATCTACAGGTAGGCACTTTGCAAAAAACACCTCTGCTTTCCTTCACAAATTTGGATGTGTCCACGTTGCGCTTTGGGGCGTTTTCTGTCGCGGGCGCTAGGCCTACCCACACAAGTGAGGTATCATTTTTATCGGGAGACGTGGGGGAACGCTGGGAGGAAGGAAATGTGTGGCTCCTCTCAGATTCCAGAACTTTCTGCCACAGAAATGTTAGGAACATGTGTTTTTTTAGCCAAATTTTGAGGTTTGCAAAGGATTCTGGATAACAGAACCTGGTCCGAGCCACACAAGTCACCCCATCTTGGATTCCCCTAGGTCTCTTGTTTTCAGAAATGCACAGGTTTGGTAGGTTTCCCTAGGTGGCGGCTGAGCTACAGGCCAAAATCTACAGGTAGGCACTTTGCAAAAAACACCTCTGTTTTCCTTCAAAAATTGGGCTGTGTCTACGTTGCGCTTTGGGGCGTTTCCTGTCGCGGGCGCTAGGCCTACCCACACAAGTGAGGTATCATTTTCATCGGGAGACGTGGGGGAACGCTGGGTGGAAGGAAATTCGTGGTTCCTCTCAGATTCCAGAATTTTCTGCCACAGAAATGTGAGGAACATGTGTTTTTTTAGCCAATTTTTGAGGTTTGCAAAGGATTTTGGGTAACAGAACCTGGTCCGAGCCACACAAGTCACCCCATCTTGGATTCCCCTAGGTCTCTAGTTTTCAGAAATGCACAGGTTTGGTAGGTTTCCCTAGGTGGCGGCTGAGCTACAAGCTAAAATCTACAGGTAGGCACTTTGCAAAAAACACCTCTGTTTTCCTTCACAAATTTGGATGTGTCCACGTTGCGCTTTGGGGCGTTTTCTGTCGCGGGCGCTAGGCCTACCCACACAAGTGAGGTATCATTTTTATCGGGAGACGTGGGGGAACGCTGGGTGGAAGGAAATTTGTGGCTCCTCTTAGATTCCAGAACTTTCTGCCACAGAAATGTTAGGAACATGTGTTTTTTTAGCCAAATTTTGAGGTTTGCAAAGGATTCTGGTTAACAGAACCTGGTCCGAGCCACACAAGTCACCCCATCTTGGATTCCCCTATGTCTCTAGTTTTCAGAAATGGACAGTTTTTGTAGGTTTCCCTAGGTGGCGGCTGAGCTACAGGCCAAAATCTACAGGTAGGCACTTTGCAAAAAACACCTCTGTTTTCCTTCAAAAATGTGGCTGTGTCCAGGTTGCGCTTTGGGGCATTTCCTGTCACGGGCGCTAGGCCTACCCACACAAGTGAGGTATCATTTTTATCGGGAGACGTGGGGGAACGCTGGGTGGAAGGAAATTCGTGGCTCCTCTCAGATTCCAGAACTTTCTGCCACAGAAATGTGAGGAACATGTGTTTTTTTAGCCAAATTGTGAGGTTTGCACAGGATTCTGGGTAACAGAACCTGGTCCGAACCACACATGTCACCCCATCTTGGATTCCCCTAGGTCTCTAGTTTTCAGAAATGCACAGGTTTGGTAGGTTTCCCTAGGTGGCGGCTGAGCTACAGGCCAAAATCTACAGGTAGGCACTTTGCAAAAAACACCTCTGTTTTCCTTCAAAAATTTGGCTGTGTCCACATTGCGCTTTGGGGCATTTCCTGTCACGGGCACTAGGCCTACCCACACAAGTGAGGTATCATTTTTATCGGGAGACGTGGGGGAACGCTGGGTGGAAGGAAATTCGTGGCTCCTCTCAGATTCCAGAACTTTCTGCCACAGAAATGTGAGGAACATGTGTTTTTTTAGCCAAATTTTGAGGTTTGCAAAGGATTCTGGATAACAGAACCTGGTCCGAGCCACACAAGTCACCCCATCTTGGATTCCCCTAGGTCTCTTGTTTTCAGAAATACACAGGTTTGGTAGGTTTCCCTAGGTGGCGGCTGAGCTACAGGCCAAAATCTACAGGTAGGCACTTTGCAAAAAACACCTCTGTTTTCCTTCAAAAATTTGGATGTGTCCAGGTTGCGCTTTGGGGCGTTTTCTGTCGCGGGCGCTAGGCCTACCCACACAAGTGAGGTATCATTTTTATCGGGAGACGAGGGGGAACGCTGGGTGGAAGGAAATTTGTGGCTCCTCTCAGATTCCAGAACTTTCTGCCACAGAAATGTTAGGAACATGTGTTTTTTTAGCCAAATTTTGAGGTTTGCAAAGGATTCTGGATAACAGAACCTGGTCCGAGCCACACAAGTCACCCCATCTTGGATTCCCCTAGGTCTCTTGTTTTCAGAAATGCACAGGTTTGGTAGGTTTCCCTAGGTGGCGGCTGAGCTACAGGCCAAAATCTACAGGTAGGCACTTTGCAAAAAACACCTCTGTTTTCCTTCACAAATTTGGCTGTGTCCACATTGCGCTTTGGGGCATTTCCTGTCACGGGCGCTAGGCCTACCCACACAAGTGAGGTATCATTTTTATCGGGAGACGTGGGGGAACGCTGGGTGGAAGGAAATTCGTGGCTCCTCTCAGATTCCATAACTTTCTGCCACAGAAATGTGAGGAACATGTGTTTTTTTAGCCAAATTTTGAGGTTTGCAAAGGATTCTGGGTAACAGAACCTGGTTCGAACCACACAAGTCACCCCATCTTGGATTCCCCTAGGTCTCTAGTTTTCAGAAATGCAAAGGTTTGGTAGGTTTCCCTAGGTGGCGGCTGAGCTACAAGCCAAAATCTACAGGTAGGCACTTTGCAAAAAACACCTCTGTTTTCCTTCACAAATTTGGATGTGTCCACGTTGCGCTTTGGGGCGTTTTCTGTCACGGGCGCTAGGCCTACCCACACAAGTGAGGTATCATTTTTATCGGGAGACATGGGGGAACGCTGGGTGGAAGGAAATTTGTGGCTCATCTCAGATTCCAGAACTTTCTGCCACAGAAATGTTAGGAACATGTGTTTTTTTAGCCACATTTTGAGGTTTGCAAAGGATTCTGGGTAACAGAACCTGGTCCGAACAACACAAGTCACCCCATCTTGGATTCCCCTAGGTCTCTAGTTTTCAGAAATGCACAGGTTTGGTAGGTTTCCCTAGGTGGCGGCTGAGCTACAAGCCAAAATCTACAGGTAGGCACTTTGCAAAAAACACCTCTGTTTTCCTTCACAAATTTGGATGTGTCCACGTTGCGCTTTGGGGCGTTTTCTGTCGCGGGCGCTAGGCCTACCCACACAAGTGAGGTATCATTTCTATCGGGAGACGTGGGGGAACGCTGGGTGGAAGGAAATTCGTGGCTCTTCTCAGATTCCAGAACTTTCTGCCACAGAAATGTGAGGAACATGTGTTTTTTTAGCCAAATTTTGAGGTTTGCAAAGGATTCTGGGTAACAGAACCTGGTCCGAACCACACATGTCACCCCATCTTGGATTCCCCTAGGTCTCTAGTTTTCAGAAATGCACAGGTTTGGTAGGTTTCCCTAGGTGGCGGCTGAGCTACAAGCCAAAATCTACAGGTAGGCACTTTGCAAAAAACACCTCTGTTTTCCTTCACAAATTTGGATGTGTCCACGTTGCGCTTTGGGGCGTTTTCTGTCACGGGCGCTAGGCCTACCCACACAAGTGAGGTTTCATTTTTATTGGGAGACGTGGGGGAACGCTGGGTGGAAGGAAATTTGTGGCTCCTCTCAGATTCCAGAACTTTCTGCCACAGAAAAGTTAGGAACATGTGTTTTTTTAGCCAAATTTTGAGGTTTGCAAAGGATTCTGGGTAACAGAACCTGGTCCGAGCCACACAAGTCACCCCATCTTGGATTCCCCTAGGTCTCTAGTTATCAGAAATGCACAGGTTTGGTAGGTTTCCCTAGGTGGCGGCTGAGCTACAGGCCAAAATCTACAGGTAGGCACTTTGCAAAAAACACCTCTGTTTTCCTTCCAAAATTTGGCTGTGTCCACGTTGCGCTTTGGGGCATTTCCTGTCACGGGCGCTAGGCCTACCCACACAAGTGAGGTATAATTTTTATCGGGAGACGTGGGGGAACGCTGGGTGGAAAGAAATTTGTGGCTCCTCTCAGATTCCAGAACTTTCTGCCACAGAAATGTGAGGAACATGTGTTTTTTTAGCCAAATTTTGAGGTTTGCAAAGGATTCTGGGTAACAGAACCTGGTCCGAGCCACACAAGTCAACCCATCTTGGATTCCCCTAGGTCTCTAATTTTCAGAAATGCACAGGTTTGGTAGGTTTCCCTAGGTGGCGGCTGAGTTACAAGCCAAAATCTACAGGTAGGCACTTTGCAAAAAACACCTCTGTTTTCCTTCACAAATTTGGATGTGTCCACGTTGCGCTTTGGGGTGTTTTCTGTCACGGGCGCTAGGCCTACCCACACAAGTGAGGTATCATTTTTATCGGGAGACGTGGGGGAACGCTGGGTGGAAGGAAATTTGTGGCTCCTCTCAGATTCCAGAACTTTCTGCCACAGAAATGTTAGGAACATGTGTTTTTTTAGCCAAATTTTGAGGTTTGCAAAGGATTCTGGATAACAGAACCTGGTCCGAGCCACACAAGTCACCCCATCTTGGATTCCCCTAGTTCTCTTGTTTTCAGAAATGCACAGGTTTGGTAGGTTTCCCTAGGTGGCGGCTGAGCTACAGGCCAAAATCTACAGGTAGGCACTTTGCAAAAAACACCTCTGTTTTCCTTCAAAAATGTGGCTGTGTCCACGTTGCGCTTTGGGGCATTTCCTGTCACGGGCGCTAGGCCTACCCACACAAGTGAGGTATCATTTTTATCGGGAGACGTGGGGGAACGCTGGGTGGAAGGAAATTCGTGGCTCCTCTCAGATTCCAGAGCTTTCTGCCACAGAAATGTTAGGAACATGTGTTTTTTTAGCCAAATTTTGAGGTTTGCAAAGGATTCTGGGTAAGAGATCCTGGTCCGAGCCACACAAGTCACCCCATCTTGGATTCCCCTAGGTCTCTAGTTTTCAGAAATGCACAGGTTTGGTAGGTTTCCCTAGGTGGCGGCTGAGCTACAAGCCAAAATCTACAGGTAGGCACTTTGCAAAAAACACCTCTGTTTTCCTTCACAAATTTGGATGTGTCCACGTTGCGCTTTGGGGCGTTTTCTGTCACGGGCGCTAGGCCTACCCACACAAGTGAGGTATCATTTTTATCGGGAGACCTGGGGGAACGCTGGGTGGAAGGAAATTTGTGGCTCCTCTCAGATTCCAGAATTTTCTGCCACAGAAATGTGAGGAACATGTGTTTTTTTAGCCAAATTTTGAGGTTTGCAAAGGATTCTGGGTAACAGAACCTGGTCCGAGCCACACAAGTCACCCCATCTTGGATTCCCCTAGGTCTCTTGTTTTCAGAAATGCACAGGTTTGTTAGGTTTCCCTAGGTGGCGGCTGAGCTACAGGCCAAAATCTACAGGTAGGCACTTTGCAAAAAACACCTCTGTTTTCCTTCAAAAATTTGGCTGTGTCCACATTGCGCTTTGGGGCATTTCCTGTCACGGGCGCTAGGCCTACCCACACAAGTGAGGTATCATTTTTATCGGGAGACGTGGGGGAACGCTGGGTGGAAGGAAATTTGTGGCTCCTCTCAGATTCCAGAACTTTCTGCCACAGAAATGTTAGGAACATGTGTTTTTTTAGCTAAATTTTGAGGTTTGCAAAGGATTCTGGGTAACAGATCCTGGTCCGAGCCACACAAGTCACCCCATCTTGGATTCCCCTAGGTCTCTAGTTTTCAGAAATGCACAGGTTTGGTAGGTTTCCCTAGGTGGCGGCTGAGCTACAAGCCAAAATCTACAGGTAGGCACTTTGCAAAAAACACCTCTGTTTTCCTTCACAAATTTGGATGTGTCCACGTTGCGCTTTGGGGCGTTTTCTGTCACAGGCGCTAGGCCTACCCACACAAGTGAGGTATCATTTTTATCGGGAGACGTGGGGGAACGCTGGGTGGAAGGAAATTTGTGGCTCCTCTCAGATTCCAGAACTTTCTGCCACAGAAATGTTAGGAACATGTGTTTTTTCAGCCAAATTTTGAGGTTTGCAAAGGATTCTGGGTAACAGAACCTGGTCCGAGCCACACAAGTCACCCCATCTTGGATTCCCCTAGGTCTCTAGTTTTCAGAAATGCACAGGTTTGGTAGGTTTCCCTAGGTGGCGGCTGAGCTACAAGCCAAAATCTACAGGTAGGCACTTTGCAAAAAACACCTCTGTTTTCCTTCACAAATTTGGATGTGTCCACGTTGCGCTTTGGGGCGTTTTCTGTCACGGGCCCTAGGCCTACCCACACAAGTGAGGTATCATTTTTATCGGGAGACGTGGGGGAACGCTGGGTGGAAGGAAATTTGTGGCTCCTCTCAGATTCCAGAACTTTCTGCCACAGAAATGTTAGGAACATGTGTTTTTTTAGCTAAATTTTGAGGTTTGCAAAGGATTCTGGGTAACAGATCCTGGTCCGAGCCACACAAGTCACCCCATCTTGGATTCCCCTAGGTCTCTAGTTTTCAGAAATGCACAGGTTTGGTAGGTTTCCCTAGGTGGCGGCTGAGCTACAAGCCAAAATCTACAGGTAGGCACTTTGCAAAAAACACCTCTGTTTTCCTTCACAAATTTGGATGTGTCCACGTTGCGCTTTGCGGCGTTTTCTGTCACAGGCGCTAGGCCTACCCACACAAGTGAGGTATCATTTTTATCGGGAGACGTGGGGGAACGCTGGGTGGATGGAAATTTGTGGCTCCTCTCAGATTCCAGAACTTTCTGCCACAGAAATGTTAGGAACATGTGTTTTTTCAGCCAAATTTTGAGGTTTGCAAAGGATTCTGGGTAACAGAACCTGGTCCGAGCCACACAAGTCACCCCATCTTGGATTCCCCTAGGTCTCTAGTTTTCAGAAATGCACAGGTTTGGTAGGTTTCCCTAGGTGGCGGCTGAGCTACAAGCCAAAATCTACAGGTAGGCACTTTGCAAAAAACACCTCTGTTTTCCTTCAAAAATTGGGCTGTGTCTACGTTGCGCTTTGGGGCATTTTCCTGTCGCGGGCGCTAGGCCTACCCACACAAGTGAGGTATCATTTTTATCGGGAGACGTGGGGGAACGCTGGGTGGAAGGAAATTCGTGGCTCCTCTCAGATTCCAGAATTTTCTGCCACAGAAATGTGAGGAACATGTGTTTTTTTAGCCAAATTTTGAGGTTTGCAAAGGATTTTGGGTAACAGAACCTGGTCCGAGCCACACAAGTCATCCCATCTTGGATTCCCCTAGGTCTCTAGTTTTCAGAAATGCACAGGTTTGGTAGGTTTCCCTAGGTGGCGGCTGAGCTACAAGCCAAAATCTACAGGTAGGCACTTTGCAAAAAACACCTCTGTTTTCCTTCACAAATTTGGATGTGTCCACGTTGCGCTTTGGGGCGTTTTCTGTCACAGGCGCTAGGCCTACCCACACAAGTGAGGTATCATTTTTATCGGGAGACGTGGGGGAACGCTGGGTGGAAGGAAATTTGTGGCTCCTCTCAGATTCCAGAACTTTCTGCCACAGAAATGTTAGGAACATGTGTTTTTTCAGCCAAATTTTGAGGTTTGCAAAGGATTCTGGGTAACAGAACCTGGTCCGAGCCACACAAGTCACCCCATCTTGGATTCCCCTAGGTCTCTAGTTTTCAGAAATGCACAGGTTTGGTAGGTTTCCCTAGGTGGCGGCTGAGCTACAAGCCAAAATCTACAGGTAGGCACTTTGCAAAAAACACCTCTGTTTTCCTTCACAAATTTGGATGTGTCCACGTTGCGCTTTGGGGCGTTTTCTGTCACGGGCCCTAGGCCTACCCACACAAGTGAGGTATCATTTTTATCGGGAGACGTGGGGGAACGCTGGGTGGAAGGAAATTTGTGGCTCCTCTCAGATTCCAGAACTTTCTGCCACAGAAATGTTAGGAACATGTTTTTTTTTTGCTAAATTTTGAGGTTTGCTAAGGATTCTGGGTAACAGATACTGGTCCGAGCCACACAAGTCACCCCATCTTGGATTCCCCTAGGTCTCTAGTTTTCAGAAATGCACAGGTTTGGTAGGTTTCCCTAGGTGGCGGCTGAGCTACAAGCCAAAATCTACAGGTAGGCACTTTGCAAAAAACACCTCTGTTTTCCTTCAAAAATTGGGCTGTGTCTACGTTGCGCTTTGGGGCATTTTCCTGTCGCGGGCGCTAGGCCTACCCACACAAGTGAGGTATCATTTTTATCGGGAGACGTGGGGGAACGCTGGGTGGAAGGAAATTCGTGGCTCCTCTCAGATTCCAGAATTTTCTGCCACAGAAATGTGAGGAACATGTGTTTTTTTAGCCAAATTTTGAGGTTTGCAAAGGATTTTGGGTAACAGAACCTGGTCCGAGCCACACAAGTCACCCCATCTTGGATTCCCCTAGGTCTCTAGTTTTCAGAAATGCACAGGTTTGGTAGGTTTCCCTAGGTGGCGGCTGAGCTACAAGACAAAATCTACAGGTAGGCACTTTGCAAAAAACACCTCTGTTTTCCTTCACAAATTTGGATGTGTCCACGTTGCACTTTGGGGCGTTTTCTGTCGCGGGCGCTAGGCCTACCCACACAAGTGAGGTATCATTTTTATCGGGAGACGTGGGGGAACGCTGGGTGGAAGGAAATTTGTGGCTCCTCTCAGATTCCAGAACTTTCTGCCACAGAAATGTTAGGAACATGTGTTTTTTTAGCCAAATTTTGAGGTTTGCAAAGGATTCTGGTTAACAGAACCTGGTCCGAGCCACACAAGTCACCCCATCTTGGATTCCCCTATGTCTCTAGTTTTCAGAAATGGACAGTTTTGGTAGGTTTCCCTAGGTGGCGGCTGAGCTACAGGCCAAAATCTACAGGTAGGCACTTTGCAAAAAACACCTCTGTTTTCCTTCAAAAATGTGGCTGTGTCCACGTTGCGCTTTGGGGCATTTCCTGTCACGGGCGCTAGGCCTACCCACACAAGTGAGGTATCATTTTTATCGGGAGACGTGGGGGAACGCTGGGTGGAAGGAAATTCGTGGCTCCTCTCAGATTCCAGAACTTTCTGCCACAGAAATGTGAGGAACATGTGTTTTTTTAGCCAAATTGTGAGGTTTGCAAAGGATTCTGGGTAACAGAACCTGGTCCGAGCCACACAAGTCACCCCATCTTGGATTCCTCTAGGTCTCTAGTTTTCAGAAATGCACAGGTTTGGTAGGTTTCCCTAGGTGGCGGCTGAGCTACAGGCCAAAATCTGCAGGTAGGCACTTTGCAAAAAACACCTCTGTTTTCCTTCAAAAATTTGTCTGTGTCCACGTTGCGCTTTGGGGCATTTCCTGTCACGGGCGCTAGGCCTACCCACACAAGTGAGGTATCATTTTTATCGGGAGACGTGGGGGAACGCTGGGTGGAAGGAAATTCGTGGCTCCTCTCAGATTCCAGAACTTTCTGCCACAGAAATGTGAGGAACATGTGTTTCTTTAGCCACATTTTGAGGTTTGCAAAGGATTCTGGGTAACAGAACCTGGTCCGAGCCACACAAGTCACCCCATCTTGGATTCCCCTAGGTCTCTTGTTTTCAGAAATGCACAGGTTTGGTAGGTTTCCCTAGGTGGCGGCTGAGCTACAAGCCAAAATCTACAGGTAGGCACTTTGCAAAAAACACCTCTGTTTTCCTTCAAAAATTTGGATGTGTCCAGGTTGCGCTTTGGGGCGTTTTCTGTCGCGGGCGCTAGGCCTACCCACACAAGTGAGGTATCATTTTTATCGGGAGACGTGGGGGAACACTGGGTGGAAGGAAATTTGTGGCTCCTCTCAGATTCCAGAACTTTCTGCCACAGAAATGTTAGGAACATGTGTTTTTTTAGCCAAATTTTGAGGTTTGCAAAGGATTCTGGATAACAGAACCTGGTCCGAGCCACACAAGTCACCCCATCTTGGATTCCCCTAGGTCTCTTGTTTTCAGAAATGCACAGGTTTGGTAGGTTTCCCTAGGTGGCGGCTGAGCTACAGGCCAAAATCTACAGGTAGGCACTTTGCAAAAAACACCTCTGTTTTCCTTCAAACATTTGGCTGTGTCCACATTGCGCTTTGGGGCATTTCCTGTCACGGGCGCTAGGCCTACCCACACAAGTGAGGTATCATTTTTATCGGGAGACGTGGGGGAACGCTGGGTGGAAGGAAATTCGTGGCTCCTCTCAGATTCCAGAACTTTCTGCCACAGAAATGTGAGGAACATGTGTTTTTTTAGCCAAATTTTGAGGTTTGCAAAGGATTCTGGGTAACAAAACCTGGTTCGAACCACACAAGTCACCCCATCTTGGATTCCCCTAGGTCTCTAGTTTTCAGAAATGCAAAGGTTTGGTAGGTTTCCCTAGGTGGCGGCTGAGCTACAAGCCAAAATCTACAGGTAGGCACTTTGCAAAAAACACCTCTGTTTTCCTTCACAAATTTGGATGTGTCCACGTTGCGCTTTGGGGCGTTTTCTGTCACGGGCGCTAGGCCTACCCACACAAGTGAGGTATCATTTTTATCGGGAGACATGGGGGAACGCTGGGTGGAAGGAAATTTGTGGCTCATCTCAGATTCCAGAACTTTCTGCCACAGAAATGTTAGGAACATGTGTTTTTTTAGCCACATTTTGAGGTTTGCAAAGGATTCTGGGTAACAGAACCTGGTCCGAACAACACAAGTCACCCCATCTTGGATTCCCCTAGGTCTCTAGTTTTCAGAAATGCACAGGTTTGGTAGGTTTCCCTAGGTGGCGGCTGAGCTACAAGCCAAAATCTACAGGTAGGCACTTTGCAAAAAACACCTCTGTTTTCCTTCACAAATTTGGATGTGTCCACGTTGCGCTTTGGGGCGTTTTCTGTCGCGGGCGCTAGGCCTACCCACACAAGTGAGGTATCATTTTTATCGGGAGACGTGGGGGAACGCTGGGTGGAAGGAAATTCGTGGCTCTTCTCAGATTCCAGAACTTTCTGCCACAGAAATGTGAGGAACATGTGTTTTTTTAGCCAAATTTTGAGGTTTGCAAAGGATTCTGGGTAACAGAACCTGGTCCGAACCACACATGTCACCCCATCTTGGATTCCCCTAGGTCTCTAGTTTTCAGAAATGCACAGGTTTGGTAGGTTTCCCTAGGTGGCGGCTGAGCTACAAGCCAAAATCTACAGGTAGGCACTTTGCAAAAAACACCTCTGTTTTCCTTCACAAATTTGGATGTGTCCACGTTGCGCTTTGGGGCGTTTTCTGTCACGGGCGCTAGGCCTACCCACACAAGTGAGGTTTCATTTTTATTGGGAGACGTGGGGGAACGCTGGGTGGAAGGAAATTTGTGGCTCCTCTCAGATTCCAGAACTTTCTGCCACAGAAATGTTAGGAACATGTGTTTTTTTAGCCAAATTGTGAGGTTTGCAAAGGATTCTGGGTAACAGAACCTGGTCCGAGCCACACAAGTCACCCCATCTTGGATTCCCCTAGGTCTCTAGTTTTCAGAAATGCACAGGTTTGGTAGGTTTCCCTAGGTGGCGGCTGAGCTACAAGCCAAAATCTACAGGTAGGCACTTTGCAAAAAACACCTCTGTTTTCCATCACAAATTTGGATGTGTCCACGTTGCGCTTTGGGGCGTTTTCTGTCACGGGCGCTAGGCCTACCCACACAAGTGAGGTATCATTTTTATCGGGAGACGTGGGGGAACGCTGGGTGGAAGGAAATTTGTGGCTCCTCTCAGATTCCAGAACTTTCTGCCACAGAAATGTTAGGAACATGTGTTTTTTCAGCCAAATTTTGAGGTTTGCAAAGGATTCTGGGTAACAGAACCTGGTCCGAGCCACACAAGTCACCCCATCTTGGATTCCCCTAGGTCTCTAGTTTTCAGAAATGCACAGGTTTGGTAGGTTTCCCTAGGTGGCGGCTGAGCTACAAGCCAAAATCTACAGGTAGGCACTTTGCAAAAAACACCTCTGTTTTCCTTCAAAAATTGGGCTGTGTCTACGTTGCGCTTTGGGGCGTTTCCTGTCGCGGGCGCTAGGCCTACCCACACAAGTGAGGTATCATTTTTATCGGGAGACGTGGGGGAACGCTGGGTGGAAGGAAATTCGTGGCTCCTCTCAGATTCCAGAATTTTCTGCCACAGAAATGTGAGGAACATGTATTTTTTTATCCAAATTTCGAGGTTTGCAAAGGATTCTGGGTAACAGAACCTGGTCCGAGCCACACAAGTCACCCCATCTTGGATACCCCTAGGTCTCTAGTTTTCAGAAATGCACAGGTTTGGTAGGTTTCCCTAGGTGGCGGCTGAGCTACAAGCCAAAATCTACAGGTAGGCACTTTGCAAAAAACACCTCTGTTTTCCTTCAAAAATGTGGCTGTGTCCAGGTTGCGCTTTGGGGCATTTCCTGTCACGGGCGCTAGGCCTACCCACACAAGTGAGGTATCATTTTTATCGGGAGACGTGGGGGAACGCTGGGTGGAAGGAAATTCGTGGCTCCTCTCAGATTCCAGAACTTTCTGCCACAGAAATGTGAGGAACATGTGTTTTTTTAGCCAAATTGTGAGGTTTGCACAGGATTCTGGGTAACAGAACCTGGTCCGAACCACACATGTCACCCCATCTTGGATTCCCCTAGGTCTCTAGTTTTCAGAAATGCACAGGTTTGGTAGGTTTCCCTAGGTGGCGGCTGAGCTACAGGCCAAAATCTACAGGTAGGCACTTTGCAAAAAACACCTCTGTTTTCCTTCAAAAATTTGGCTGTGTCCACATTGCGCTTTGGGGCATTTCCTGTCACGGGCACTAGGCCTACCCACACAAGTGAGGTATCATTTTTATCGGGAGACGTGGGGGAACGCTGGGCGGAAGGAAATTCGTGGCTCCTCTCAGATTCCAGAACTTTCTGCCACAGAAATGTGAGGAACATGTGTTTTTTTAGCCAAATTTTGAGGTTTGCAAAGGATTCTGGATAACAGAACCTGGTCCGAGCCACACAAGTCACCCCATCTTGGATTCCCCTAGGTCTCTTGTTTTCAGAAATACACAGGTTTGGTAGGTTTCCCTAGGTGGCGGCTGAGCTACAGGCCAAAATCTACAGGTAGGCACTTTGCAAAAAACACCTCTGTTTTCCTTCAAAAATTTGGATGTGTCCAGGTTGCGCTTTGGGGCGTTTTCTGTCGCGGGCGCTAGGCCTACCCACACAAGTGAGGTATCATTTTTATCGGGAGACGAGGGGGAACGCTGGGTGGAAGGAAATTTGTGGCTCCTCTCAGATTCCAGAACTTTCTGCCACAGAAATGTTAGGAACATGTGTTTTTTTAGCCAAATTTTGAGGTTTGCAAAGGATTCTGGATAACAGAACCTGGTCCGAGCCACACAAGTCACCCCATCTTGGATTCCCCTAGGTCTCTTGTTTTCAGAAATGCACAGGTTTGGTAGGTTTCCCTAGGTGTCGGCTGAGCTACAGGCCAAAATCTACAGGTAGGCACTTTGCAAAAAACACCTCTGTTTTCCTTCACAAATTTGGCTGTGTCCACATTGCGCTTTGGGGCATTTCCTGTCACGGGCGCTAGGCCTACCCACACAAGTGAGGTATCATTTTTATCGGGAGACGTGGGGGAACGCTGGGTGGAAGGAAATTCGTGGCTCCTCTCAGATTCCATAACTTTCTGCCACAGAAATGTGAGGAACATGTGTTTTTTTAGCCAAATTTTGAGGTTTGCAAAGGATTCTGGGTAACAGAACCTGGTTCGAACCACACAAGTCACCCCATCTTGGATTCCCCTAGGTCTCTAGTTTTCAGAAATGCAAAGGTTTGGTAGGTTTCCCTAGGTGGCGGCTGAGCTACAAGCCAAAATCTACAGGTAGGCACTTTGCAAAAAACACCTCTGTTTTCCTTCACAAATTTGGATGTGTCCACGTTGCGCTTTGGGGCGTTTTCTGTCACGGGCGCTAGGCCTACCCACACAAGTGAGGTATCATTTTTATCGGGAGACATGGGGGAACGCTGGGTGGAAGGAAATTTGTGGCTCATCTCAGATTCCAGAACTTTCTGCCACAGAAATGTTAGGAACATGTGTTTTTTTAGCCACATTTTGAGGTTTGCAAAGGATTCTGGGTAACAGAACCTGGTCCGAACAACACAAGTCACCCCATCTTGGATTCCCCTAGGTCTCTAGTTTTCAGAAATGCACAGGTTTGGTAGGTTTCCCTAGGTGGCGGCTGAGCTACAAGCCAAAATCTACAGGTAGGCACTTTGCAAAAAACACCTCTGTTTTCCTTCACAAATTTGGATGTGTCCACGTTGCGCTTTGGGGCGTTTTCTGTCGCGGGCGCTAGGCCTACCCACACAAGTGAGGTATCATTTCTATCGGGAGACGTGGGGGAACGCTGGGTGGAAGGAAATTCGTGGCTCTTCTCAGATTCCAGAACTTTCTGCCACAGAAATGTGAGGAACATGTGTTTTTTTAGCCAAATTTTGAGGTTTGCAAAGGATTCTGGGTAACAGAACCTGGTCCGAACCACACATGTCACCCCATCTTGGATTCCCCTAGGTCTCTAGTTTTCAGAAATGCACAGGTTTGGTAGGTTTCCCTAGGTGGCGGCTGAGCTACAAGCCAAAATCTACAGGTAGGCACTTTGCAAAAAACACCTCTGTTTTCCTTCACAAATTTGGATGTGTCCACGTTGCGCTTTGGGGCGTTTTCTGTCACGGGCGCTAGGCCTACCCACACAAGTGAGGTTTCATTTTTATTGGGAGACGTGGGGGAACGCTGGGTGGAAGGAAATTTGTGGCTCCTCTCAGATTCCAGAACTTTCTGCCACAGAAATGTTAGGAACATGTGTTTTTTTAGCCAAATTTTGAGGT
This sequence comes from Pleurodeles waltl, assembly GCF_031143425.1. Taxonomy (NCBI): domain Eukaryota; kingdom Metazoa; phylum Chordata; class Amphibia; order Caudata; family Salamandridae; genus Pleurodeles; species Pleurodeles waltl. The sequence continues at coordinate 230,157,417 of NC_090439.1, forward strand.
TTGCAAAGGATTCTGGGTAACAGAACCTGGTCCGAGCCACACAAGTCACCCCATCTTGGATTCCCCTAGGTCTCTAGTTATCAGAAATGCACAGGTTTGGTAGGTTTCCCTAGGTGGCGGCTGAGCTACAGGCCAAAATCTACAGGTAGGCACTTTGCAAAAAACACCTCTGTTTTCCTTCCAAAATTTGGCTGTGTCCACGTTGCGCTTTGGGGCATTTCCTGTCACGGGCGCTAGGCCTACCCACACAAGTGAGGTATAATTTTTATCGGGAGACGTGGGGGAACGCTGGGTGGAAAGAAATTTGTGGCTCCTCTCAGATTCCAGAACTTTCTGCCACAGAAATGTGAGGAACATGTGTTTTTTTAGCCAAATTTTGAGGTTTGCAAAGGATTCTGGGTAACAGAACCTGGTCCGAGCCACACAAGTCAACCCATCTTGGATTCCCCTAGGTCTCTAATTTTCAGAAATGCACAGGTTTGGTAGGTTTCCCTAGGTGGCGGCTGAGTTACAAGCCAAAATCTACAGGTAGGCACTTTGCAAAAAACACCTCTGTTTTCCTTCACAAATTTGGATGTGTCCACGTTGCGCTTTGGGGTGTTTTCTGTCACGGGCGCTAGGCCTACCCACACAAGTGAGGTATCATTTTTATCGGGAGACGTGGGGGAACGCTGGGTGGAAGGAAATTTGTGGCTCCTCTCAGATTCCAGAACTTTCTGCCACAGAAATGTTAGGAACATGTGTTTTTTTAGCCAAATTTTGAGGTTTGCAAAGGATTCTGGATAACAGAACCTGGTCCGAGCCACACAAGTCACCCCATCTTGGATTCCCCTAGTTCTCTTGTTTTCAGAAATGCACAGGTTTGGTAGGTTTCCCTAGGTGGCGGCTGAGCTACAGGCCAAAATCTACAGGTAGGCACTTTGCAAAAAACACCTCTGTTTTCCTTCAAAAATGTGGCTGTGTCCACGTTGCGCTTTGGGGCATTTCCTGTCACGGGCGCTAGGCCTACCCACACAAGTGAGGTATCATTTTTATCGGGAGACGTGGGGGAACGCTGGGTGGAAGGAAATTCGTGGCTCCTCTCAGATTCCAGAGCTTTCTGCCACAGAAATGTTAGGAACATGTGTTTTTTTAGCCAAATTTTGAGGTTTGCAAAGGATTCTGGGTAAGAGATCCTGGTCCGAGCCACACAAGTCACCCCATCTTGGATTCCCCTAGGTCTCTAGTTTTCAGAAATGCACAGGTTTGGTAGGTTTCCCTAGGTGGCGGCTGAGCTACAAGCCAAAATCTACAGGTAGGCACTTTGCAAAAAACACCTCTGTTTTCCTTCACAAATTTGGATGTGTCCACGTTGCGCTTTGGGGCGTTTTCTGTCACGGGCGCTAGGCCTACCCACACAAGTGAGGTATCATTTTTATCGGGAGACCTGGGGGAACGCTGGGTGGAAGGAAATTTGTGGCTCCTCTCAGATTCCAGAATTTTCTGCCACAGAAATGTGAGGAACATGTGTTTTTTTAGCCAAATTTTGAGGTTTGCAAAGGATTCTGGGTAACAGAACCTGGTCCGAGCCACACAAGTCACCCCATCTTGGATTCCCCTAGGTCTCTTGTTTTCAGAAATGCACAGGTTTGTTAGGTTTCCCTAGGTGGCGGCTGAGCTACAGGCCAAAATCTACAGGTAGGCACTTTGCAAAAAACACCTCTGTTTTCCTTCAAAAATTTGGCTGTGTCCACATTGCGCTTTGGGGCATTTCCTGTCACGGGCGCTAGGCCTACCCACACAAGTGAGGTATCATTTTTATCGGGAGACGTGGGGGAACGCTGGGTGGAAGGAAATTTGTGGCTCCTCTCAGATTCCAGAACTTTCTGCCACAGAAATGTTAGGAACATGTGTTTTTTTAGCTAAATTTTGAGGTTTGCAAAGGATTCTGGGTAACAGATCCTGGTCCGAGCCACACAAGTCACCCCATCTTGGATTCCCCTAGGTCTCTAGTTTTCAGAAATGCACAGGTTTGGTAGGTTTCCCTAGGTGGCGGCTGAGCTACAAGCCAAAATCTACAGGTAGGCACTTTGCAAAAAACACCTCTGTTTTCCTTCACAAATTTGGATGTGTCCACGTTGCGCTTTGGGGCGTTTTCTGTCACAGGCGCTAGGCCTACCCACACAAGTGAGGTATCATTTTTATCGGGAGACGTGGGGGAACGCTGGGTGGAAGGAAATTTGTGGCTCCTCTCAGATTCCAGAACTTTCTGCCACAGAAATGTTAGGAACATGTGTTTTTTCAGCCAAATTTTGAGGTTTGCAAAGGATTCTGGGTAACAGAACCTGGTCCGAGCCACACAAGTCACCCCATCTTGGATTCCCCTAGGTCTCTAGTTTTCAGAAATGCACAGGTTTGGTAGGTTTCCCTAGGTGGCGGCTGAGCTACAAGCCAAAATCTACAGGTAGGCACTTTGCAAAAAACACCTCTGTTTTCCTTCACAAATTTGGATGTGTCCACGTTGCGCTTTGGGGCGTTTTCTGTCACGGGCCCTCGGCCTACCCACACAAGTGAGGTATCATTTTTATCGGGAGACGTGGGGGAACGCTGGGTGGAAGGAAATTTGTGGCTCCTCTCAGATTCCAGAACTTTCTGCCACAGAAATGTTAGGAACATGTGTTTTTTTAGCTAAATTTTGAGGTTTGCAAAGGATTCTGGGTAACAGATCCTGGTCCGAGCCACACAAGTCACCCCATCTTGGATTCCCCTAGGTCTCTAGTTTTCAGAAATGCACAGGTTTGGTAGGTTTCCCTAGGTGGCGGCTGAGCTACAAGCCAAAATCTACAGGTAGGCACTTTGCAAAAAACACCTCTGTTTTCCTTCACAAATTTGGATGTGTCCACGTTGCGCTTTGCGGCGTTTTCTGTCACAGGCGCTAGGCCTACCCACACAAGTGAGGTATCATTTTTATCGGGAGACGTGGGGGAACGCTGGGTGGATGGAAATTTGTGGCTCCTCTCAGATTCCAGAACTTTCTGCCACAGAAATGTTAGGAACATGTGTTTTTTCAGCCAAATTTTGAGGTTTGCAAAGGATTCTGGGTAACAGAACCTGGTCCGAGCCACACAAGTCACCCCATCTTGGATTCCCCTAGGTCTCTAGTTTTCAGAAATGCACAGGTTTGGTAGGTTTCCCTAGGTGGCGGCTGAGCTACAAGCCAAAATCTACAGGTAGGCACTTTGCAAAAAACACCTCTGTTTTCCTTCAAAAATTGGGCTGTGTCTACGTTGCGCTTTGGGGCATTTTCCTGTCGCGGGCGCTAGGCCTACCCACACAAGTGAGGTATCATTTTTATCGGGAGACGTGGGGGAACGCTGGGTGGAAGGAAATTCGTGGCTCCTCTCAGATTCCAGAATTTTCTGCCACAGAAATGTGAGGAACATGTGTTTTTTTAGCCAAATTTTGAGGTTTGCAAAGGATTTTGGGTAACAGAACCTGGTCCGAGCCACACAAGTCATCCCATCTTGGATTCCCCTAGGTCTCTAGTTTTCAGAAATGCACAGGTTTGGTAGGTTTCCCTAGGTGGCGGCTGAGCTACAAGCCAAAATCTACAGGTAGGCACTTTGCAAAAAACACCTCTGTTTTCCTTCACAAATTTGGATGTGTCCACGTTGCGCTTTGGGGCGTTTTCTGTCACAGGCGCTAGGCCTACCCACACAAGTGAGGTATCATTTTTATCGGGAGACGTGGGGGAACGCTGGGTGGAAGGAAATTTGTGGCTCCTCTCAGATTCCAGAACTTTCTGCCACAGAAATGTTAGGAACATGTGTTTTTTCAGCCAAATTTTGAGGTTTGCAAAGGATTCTGGGTAACAGAACCTGGTCCGAGCCACACAAGTCACCCCATCTTGGATTCCCCTAGGTCTCTAGTTTTCAGAAATGCACAGGTTTGGTAGGTTTCCCTAGGTGGCGGCTGAGCTACAAGCCAAAATCTACAGGTAGGCACTTTGCAAAAAACACCTCTGTTTTCCTTCACAAATTTGGATGTGTCCACGTTGCGCTTTGGGGCGTTTTCTGTCACGGGCCCTAGGCCTACCCACACAAGTGAGGTATCATTTTTATCGGGAGACGTGGGGGAACGCTGGGTGGAAGGAAATTTGTGGCTCCTCTCAGATTCCAGAACTTTCTGCCACAGAAATGTTAGGAACATGTTTTTTTTTTGCTAAATTTTGAGGTTTGCTAAGGATTCTGGGTAACAGATACTGGTCCGAGCCACACAAGTCACCCCATCTTGGATTCCCCTAGGTCTCTAGTTTTCAGAAATGCACAGGTTTGGTAGGTTTCCCTAGGTGGCGGCTGAGCTACAAGCCAAAATCTACAGGTAGGCACTTTGCAAAAAACACCTCTGTTTTCCTTCAAAAATTGGGCTGTGTCTACGTTGCGCTTTGGGGCATTTTCCTGTCGCGGGCGCTAGGCCTACCCACACAAGTGAGGTATCATTTTTATCGGGAGACGTGGGGGAACGCTGGGTGGAAGGAAATTCGTGGCTCCTCTCAGATTCCAGAATTTTCTGCCACAGAAATGTGAGGAACATGTGTTTTTTTAGCCAAATTTTGAGGTTTGCAAAGGATTTTGGGTAACAGAACCTGGTCCGAGCCACACAAGTCACCCCATCTTGGATTCCCCTAGGTCTCTAGTTTTCAGAAATGCACAGGTTTGGTAGGTTTCCCTAGGTGGCGGCTGAGCTACAAGACAAAATCTACAGGTAGGCACTTTGCAAAAAACACCTCTGTTTTCCTTCACAAATTTGGATGTGTCCACGTTGCACTTTGGGGCGTTTTCTGTCGCGGGCGCTAGGCCTACCCACACAAGTGAGGTATCATTTTTATCGGGAGACGTGGGGGAACGCTGGGTGGAAGGAAATTTGTGGCTCCTCTCAGATTCCAGAACTTTCTGCCACAGAAATGTTAGGAACATGTGTTTTTTTAGCCAAATTTTGAGGTTTGCAAAGGATTCTGGTTAACAGAACCTGGTCCGAGCCACACAAGTCACCCCATCTTGGATTCCCCTATGTCTCTAGTTTTCAGAAATGGACAGTTTTGGTAGGTTTCCCTAGGTGGCGGCTGAGCTACAGGCCAAAATCTACAGGTAGGCACTTTGCAAAAAACACCTCTGTTTTCCTTCAAAAATGTGGCTGTGTCCACGTTGCGCTTTGGGGCATTTCCTGTCACGGGCGCTAGGCCTACCCACACAAGTGAGGTATCATTTTTATCGGGAGACGTGGGGGAACGCTGGGTGGAAGGAAATTCGTGGCTCCTCTCAGATTCCAGAACTTTCTGCCACAGAAATGTGAGGAACATGTGTTTTTTTAGCCAAATTGTGAGGTTTGCAAAGGATTCTGGGTAACAGAACCTGGTCCGAGCCACACAAGTCACCCCATCTTGGATTCCTCTAGGTCTCTAGTTTTCAGAAATGCACAGGTTTGGTAGGTTTCCCTAGGTGGCGGCTGAGCTACAGGCCAAAATCTGCAGGTAGGCACTTTGCAAAAAACACCTCTGTTTTCCTTCAAAAATTTGTCTGTGTCCACGTTGCGCTTTGGGGCATTTCCTGTCACGGGCGCTAGGCCTACCCACACAAGTGAGGTATCATTTTTATCGGGAGACGTGGGGGAACGCTGGGTGGAAGGAAATTCGTGGCTCCTCTCAGATTCCAGAACTTTCTGCCACAGAAATGTGAGGAACATGTGTTTCTTTAGCCACATTTTGAGGTTTGCAAAGGATTCTGGGTAACAGAACCTGGTCCGAGCCACACAAGTCACCCCATCTTGGATTCCCCTAGGTCTCTTGTTTTCAGAAATGCACAGGTTTGGTAGGTTTCCCTAGGTGGCGGCTGAGCTACAAGCCAAAATCTACAGGTAGGCACTTTGCAAAAAACACCTCTGTTTTCCTTCAAAAATTTGGATGTGTCCAGGTTGCGCTTTGGGGCGTTTTCTGTCGCGGGCGCTAGGCCTACCCACACAAGTGAGGTATCATTTTTATCGGGAGACGTGGGGGAACACTGGGTGGAAGGAAATTTGTGGCTCCTCTCAGATTCCAGAACTTTCTGCCACAGAAATGTTAGGAACATGTGTTTTTTTAGCCAAATTTTGAGGTTTGCAAAGGATTCTGGATAACAGAACCTGGTCCGAGCCACACAAGTCACCCCATCTTGGATTCCCCTAGGTCTCTTGTTTTCAGAAATGCACAGGTTTGGTAGGTTTCCCTAGGTGGCAGCTGAGCTACAGGCCAAAATCTACAGGTAGGCACTTTGCAAAAAACACCTCTGTTTTCCTTCACAAATTTGGATGTGTCCACGTTGCGCTGTGGGGCGTTTTCTGTCACAGGCGCTAGGCCTACCCACACAAGTGAGGTATCATTTTTATCGGGAGACGTGGGGGAACGCTGGGTGGAAGGAAATTCGTGGCTCCTCTCAGATTCCAGAACTTTCTGCCACAGAAATGTGAGGAACATGTGTTTTTTTAGCCAAATGTTGAGGTTTGCAAAGGATTCTGGGTAACAGAACCTGGTCCGAGCCACACAAGTCACCCCATATTGGATTCCCCTAGGTCTCTAGTTTTCAGAAATGCACAGGTTTGGTAGGTTTCCCTAGGTGGCGGCTGAGCTACAAGCCAATATCTACAGGTAGGCACTTTGCAAAAAACACCTCTGTTTTCCTTCACAAATTTGGATGTGTCCACGTTGCGCTTTGGGGCGTTTTCTGTCACGGGCGCTAGGCCTACCCAAACAAGTGAGGTATAATTTTTATCGGGAGACGTGGGGGAACGCTGGGTGGAAGGAAATTTGTGACTCCTCTCAAATTCCAGAACTTTCTGCCACAGAAATGTTAGGAACATATGTTTTTTTAGCCAAATTTTGAGGTTTGCAAAGGATTCTGGGTAACAGAACCTGGTCCGAACAACACAAGTCACCCCATCTTGGATTCCCCTAGGTCTCTAGTTTTCAGAAATGCACAGGTTTGGTAGGTTTCCCTAGGTGGCGGCTGAGCTACAAGCCAAAATCTACAGGTAGGCACTTTGCAAAAAACACCTCTGTTTTCCTTCACAAATTTGGATGTGTCCACGTTGCTCTTTGGGGCGTTTTCTGTCACAGGCGCTAGGCCTACCCACACAAGTGAGGTATCATTTTTATCGGGAGACGTGGGGGAACGCTGGGTGGAAGGAAATTTGTGGCTCCTCTCAGATTCCAGAACTTTCTGCCACAGAAATGTTAGGAACATGTGTTTTTTCAGCCAAATTTTGAGGTTTGCAAAGGATTCTGGGTAACAGAACCTGGTCCGAGCCACACAAGTCACCCCATCTTGGATTCCCCTAGGTCTCTAGTTTTCAGAAATGCACAGGTTTGGTAGGTTTCCCTAGGTGGCGGCTGAGCTACAAGCCAAAATCTACAGGTAGGCACTTTGCAAAAAACACCTCTGTTTTCCTTCACAAATTTGGATGTGTCCACGTTGCGCTTTGGGGCGTTTTCTGTCACGGGCCCTAGGCCTACCCACACAAGTGAGGTATCATTTTTATCAGGAGACGTGGGGGAACGCTGGGTGGAAGGAAATTTGTGGCTCCTCTCAAATTCCAGAACTTTCTGCCACAGAAATGTTAGGAACATATGTTTTTTTAGCCAAATTTTGAGGTTTGCAAAGGATTCTGGGTAACAGAACCTGGTCCGAACAACACAAGTCACCCCATCTTGGATTCCCCTAGGTCTCTAGTTTTCAGAAATGCACAGGTTTGGTAGGTTTCCCTAGGTGGCGGCTGAGCTACAAGCCAAAATCTACAGGTAGGCACTTTGCAAAAAACACCTCTGTTTTCCTTCACAAATTTGGATGTGTCCACGTTGCGCTTTGGGGCGTTTTCTGTCACGGGCGCTAGGCCTACCCACACAAGTGAGGTATCATTTTTATCGGGAGACGTGGGGGAACGCTGGGTGGAAGGAAATTTGTGGCTCCTCTCAGATTCCAGAACTTTCTGCCACAGAAATGTTAGGAACATGTGTTTTTTTAGCTAAATTTTGAGGTTTGCAAAGGATTCTGGGTAACAGATCCTGGTCCGAGCCACACAAGTCACCCCATCTTGGATTCCCCTAGGTCTCTAGTTTTCAGAAATGCACAGGTTTGGTAGGTTTCCCTAGGTGGCGGCTGAGCTACAAGCCAAAATCTACAGGTAGGCACTTTGCAAAAAACACCTCTGTTTTCCTTCACAAATTTGGATGTGTCCACGTTGCGCTTTGGGGCGTTTTCTGTCACGGGCGCTAGGCCTACCCACACAAGTGAGGTATAATTTTTATCGGGAGACGTGGGGGAACGCTGGGTGGAAGGAAATTTGTGGCTCCTCTCAAATTCCAGAACTTTCTGCCACAGAAATGTTAGGAACATATGTTTTTTTAGCCAAATTTTGAGGTTGGCAAAGGATTCTGGGTAACAGAACCTGGTCCGAGCCACACAAGTCACCCCATCTTGGATTCCCCTAGGTCTCTAGTTTTCAGAAATGCACAGGTTTGGTAGGTTTCCCTAGGTGGCGACTGAGCTACAAGCCAAAATCTACAGGTAGGCACTTTGCAAAAAACACCTCTGTTTTCCTTCAAAAATTGGGCTGTGTCTACGTTGCGCTTTGGGGCATTTTCCTGTCGCGGGCGCTAGGCCTACCCACACAAGTGAGGTATCATTTTTATCTGGAGACGTGGGGGAACGCTGGGTGGAAGGAAATTCGTGGGTCCTCTCAGATTCCAGAACTTTCTGCCACAGAAATGTGAGGAACATGTGTTTTTTTAGCCAAATTTTGAGGTTTTCAAAGGATTCTGGGTAACAGAACCTGGTCCGAGCCACACAAGTCAACCCATCTTGGATTCCCCTAGGTCTCTAGTTTTCAGAAATGCACAGGTTTGGTAGGTTTCCCTAGGTGGCGGCTGAGCTACAAGCCAAAATCTACAGGTAGGCACTTTGCAAAAAACACCTCTGTTTTCCTTCACAAATTTGGATGTGTCCACGTTGCGCTTTGGGGCGTTTTCTGTCACGGGCGCTAGGCCTACCCACACAAGTGAGGTATAATTTTTATCGGGAGACGTGGGGGAACGCTGGGTGGAAGGAAATTTGTGGCTCCTCTCAAATTCCAGAACTTTCTGCCACAGAAATGTTAGGAACTTATGTTTTTTTAGCCAAATTTTGAGGTTTGCAAAGGATTCTGGGTAACAGAACCTGGTCCGAACAACACAAGTCACCCCATCTTGGATTCCCCTAGGTCTCTAGTTTTCAGAAATGCACAGGTTTGGTAGGTTTCCCTAGGTGGCGGCTGAGCTACAAGCCAAAATCTACAGGTAGGAACTTTGCAAAAAACACCTCTGTTTTCCTTCACAAATTTGGATGTGTCCACGTTGCGCTTTGGGGCGTTTTCTGTCACGGGCGCTAGGCCTACCCACACAAGTGAGGTATCATTTTTATCGGGAGACGTGGGGGAACGCTGGGTGGAAGGAAATTTGTGGCTCCTCTCAGATTCCAGAACTTTCTGCCACAGAAATGTTAGGAACATGTGTTTTTTTAGCTAAATTTTGAGGTTTGCAAAGGATTCTGGGTAACAGATCCTGGTCCGAGCCACACAAGTCACCCCATCTTGGATTCCCCTAGGTCTCTAGTTTTCAGAAATGCACAGGTTTGGTAGGTTTCCCTAGGTGGCGGCTGAGCTACAAGCCAAAATCTACAGGTAGGCACTTTGCAAAAAACACCTCTGTTTTCCTTCACAAATTTGGATGTGTCCACGTTGCGCTTTGGGGCGTTTTCTGTCACAGGCGCTAGGCCTACCCACACAAGTGAGGTATCTTTATCGGGAGACTTGGGGGAACGCTGGGTGGAAGGAAATTTGTGGCTCCTCTCAGATTCCAGAACTTTCTGCCACAGAAATGTTAGGAACATGTGTTTTTTCAGCCAAATTTTGAGGTTTGGAAAGGATTCTGGGTAACAGAACCTGGTCCGAGCCACACAAGTCACCCCATCTTGGATTCCCCTAGGTCTCTAGTTTTCAGAAATGCACAGGTTTGGTAGGTTTCCCTAGGTGGCGGCTGAGCTACAAGCCAAAATCTACAGGTAGGCACTTTGCAAAAAACACCTCTGTTTTCCTTCAAAAATTGGTCTGTGTCTACGTTGAGCTTTGGGGCATTTTCCTGTCGCGGGCGCTAGGCCTACCCACACAAGTGAGGTTTCATTTTTATCTGGAGACGTGGGGGAACGCTGGGTGGAAGGAAATTCGTGGGTCCTGTCAGATTCCAGAACGTTCTGCCACAGAAATGTGAGGAACATGTGTTTTTTTAGCCAAATTTTGAGGTTTTCAAAGGATTCTGGGTAACAGAACCTGGTCCGAGCCACACAAGTCAACCCATCTTGGATTCCCCTAGGTCTCTAGTTTTCAGAAATGCACAGGTTTGGTAGGTTTCCCTAGGAGGCGGCTGAGCTACAAGCCAAAATCTACAGGTAGGCACTTTGCAAAAAACACCTCTGTTTTCCTTCACAAATTTGGATGTGTCCACGTTGCGCTTTGGGGCGTTTTCTGTCACGGGCGCTAGGCCTACCCACACAAGTGAGGTATAATTTTTATCGGGAGACGTGGGGAACGCTGGGTGGAAGGAAATTTGTGGCTCCTCTCAAATTCCAGAACTTTCTGCCACAGAAATGTTAGGAACATATGTTTTTTAAGCCAAATTTTGAGGTTTGCAAAGGATTCTGGGTAACAGAACCTGGTCCGAACAACACAAGTCACCCCATCTTGGATTCCCCTAGGTCTCTAGTTTTCAGAAATGCACAGGTTTGGTAGGTTTCCCTAGGTGGCGGCTGAGCTACAAGCCAAAATCTACAGGTAGGCACTTTGCAAAAAACACCTCTGTTTTCCTTCACAAATTTGGATGTGTCCACGTTGCGCTTTGGGGCGTTTTCTGTCACGGGCGCTAGGCCTACCCACACAAGTGAGGTATCATTTTTATCGGGAGACGTGGGGGAACGCTGGGTGGAAGGAAATTTGTGGCTCCTCTCAGATTCCAGAACTTTCTGCCACAGAAATGTTAGGAACATGTGTTTTTTTAGCTAAATTTTGAGGTTTGCAAAGGATTCTGGGTAACAGATCCTGGTCCGAGCCACACAAGTCACCCCATCTTGGATTCCCCTAGGTCTCTAGTTTTCAGAAATGCACAGGTTTGGTAGGTTTCCCTAGGTGGCGGCTGAGCTACAAGCCAAAATCTACAGGTAGGCACTTTGCAAAAAACACCTCTGTTTTCCTTCACAAATTTGGATGTGTCCACGTTGCGCTTTGGGGCGTTTTCTGTCGCGGGCGCTAGGCCTACCCACACAATTGAGGTATCATTTTTATCGGGAGACGTGGGGGAACGCTGGGTGGAAGGAAATTCGTGGCTCCTCTCAGATTCCAGAACTTTCTGCCACAGAAATGTGAGGAACATGTGTTTTTTTAGCCAAATTTTGAGGTTTGCAAAGGATTCTGGGTAACAGAACCTGGTCCGAGCCACACAAGTCACCCCATCTTGGATTCCCCTAGGTCTCTAGTTTTCAGAAATGCACAGGTTTGGTAGGTTTCCCTAGGTGGCGGCTGAGCTACAAGCCAAAATCTACAGGTAGGCACTTTGCAAAAAACACCTCTGTTTTCCTTCACAAATTTGGATGTGTCCACGTTGCGCTTTGGGGCGTTTTTCTGTCGCGGGCGCTAGGCCTACCCACACAAGTGAGGTATCATTTTTATCGGTAGACGTGGGGGAACGCTGGGAGGAAGGAAATGTGTGGCTCCTCTCAGATTCCAGAACTTTCTGCCACAGAAATGTTAGGAACATGTGTTTTTTTAGCCAAATTTTGAGGTTTGCAAAGGATTCTGGATAACAGAACCTGGTCCGAGCCACACAAGTCACCCCATCTTGGATTCCCCTAGGTCTCTTGTTTTCAGAAATGCACAGGTTTGGTAGGTTTCCCTAGGTGGCGGCTGAGCTACAGGCCAAAATCTACAGGTAGGCACTTTGCAAAAAACACCTCTGTTTTCCTTCACAAATTTGGATGTGTCCACGTTGCGCTTTGGGGCGTTTTCTGTCACAGGCGCTAGGCCTACCCACACAAGTGAGGTATCATTTTTATCGGGAGACGTGGGGGAACGCTGGGTGGAAGGAAATTCGTGGCTCCTCTCAGATTCCAGAACTTTCTGCCACAGAAATGTGAGGAACATGTGTTTTTTTAGCCAAATGTTGAGGTTTGCAAAGGATTCTGGGTAACAGAACCTGGTCCGAGCCACACAAGTCACCCCATCTTGGATTCCCCTAGGTCTCTAGTTTTCAGAAATGCACAGGTTTGGTAGGTTTCCCTAGGTGGCGGCTGAGCTACAAGCCAAAATCTACAGGTAGGCACTTTGCAAAAAACACCTCTGTTTTCCTTCACAAATTTGGATGTGTCCACGTTGCGCTTTGGGGCGTTTTCTGTCACAGGCGCTAGGCCTACCCACACAAGTGAGGTATCATTTTTATCGGGAGACGTGGGGGAACGCTGGGTGGAAGGAAATTTGTGGCTCCTCTCAGATTCCAGAACTTTCTGCCACAGAAATGTTAGGAACATGTGTTTTTTCAGCCAAATTTTGAGGTTTGCAAAGGATTCTGGGTAACAGAACCTGGTCCGAGCCACACAAGTCACCCCATCTTGGATTCCCCTAGGTCTCTAGTTTTCAGAAATGCACAGGTTTGGTAGGTTTCCCTAGGTGGCGGCTGAGCTACAAGCCAAAATCTACAGGTAGGCACTTTGCAAAAAACACCTCTGTTTTCCTTCACAAATTTGGATGTGTCCACGTTGCGCTTTGGGGCGTTTTCTGTCACGGGCGCTAGGCCTACCCACACAAGTGAGGTATCATTTTTATCGGGAGACGTGGGGGAACGCTGGGTGGAAGGAAATTTGTGGCTCCTCTCAGATTCCAGAACTTTCTGCCACAGAAATGTTAGGAACATGTGTTTTTTTAGCTAAATTTTGAGGTTTGCAAAGGATTCTGGGTAACAGATCCTGGTCCGAGCCACACAAGTCACCCCATCTTGGATTCCCCTAGGTCTCTAGTTTTCAGAAATGCACAGGTTTGGTAGGTTTCCCTAGGTGGCGGCTGAGCTACAAGCCAAAATCTACAGGTAGGCACTTTGCAAAAAACACCTCTGTTTTCCTTCACAAATTTGGATGTGTCCACGTTGCGCTTTGGGGCGTTTTCTGTCACAGGCGCTAGGCCTACCCACACAAGTGAGGTATCATTTTTATCGGGAGACTTGGGGGAACGCTGGGTGGAAGGAAATTTGTGGCTCCTCTCAGATTCCAGAACTTTCTGCCACAGAAATGTTAGGAACATGTGTTTTTTCAGCCAAATTTTGAGGTTTGGAAAGGATTCTGGGTAACAGAACCTGGTGCGAGCCACACAAGTCACCCCATCTTGGATTCCCCTAGGTCTCTAGATTTCAGAAATGCACAGGTTTGGTAGGTTTCCCTAGGTGGCGGCTGAGCTACAAGCCAAAATCTACAGGTAGGCACTTTGCAAAAAACACCTCTGTTTTCCTTCAAAAATTGGTCTGTGTCTACGTTGAGCTTTGGGGCATTTTCCTGTCGCGGGCGCTAGGCCTACCCACACAAGTGAGGTTTCATTTTTATCTGGAGACGTGGGGGAACGCTGGGTGGAAGGAAATTCGTGGGTCCTGTCAGATTCCAGAACGTTCTGCCACAGAAATGTGAGGAACATGTGTTTTTTTAGCCAAATTTTGAGGTTTGCAAAGGATTCTGGGTAACAGATCCTGGTCCGAGCCACACAAGTCACCCCATCTTGGATTCCCCTAGGTCTCTAGTTTTCAGAAATGCACAGGTTTGGTAGGTTTCCCTAGGTGGCGGCTGAGCTACAAGCCAAAATCTACAGGTAGGCACTTTGCAAAAAACACCTCTGTTTTCCTTCACAAATTTGGATGTGTCCACGTTGCGCTTTGGGGCGTTTTCTGTCACGGGCGCTAGGCCTACCCACACAAGTGAGGTATCATTTTTATCGGGAGACGTGGGGGAACGCTGGGTGGAAGGAAATTCGTGGCTCCTCTCAGATTCCAGAACTTTCTGCCACAGAAATGTGAGGAACATGTGTTTCTTTAGCCACATTTTGAGGTTTGCAAAGGATTCTGGGTAACAGAACCTGGTCCGAGCCACACAAGTCACCCCATCTTGGATTCCCCTAGGTCTCTTGTTTTCAGAAATGCACAGGTTTGGTAGGTTTCCCTAGGTGGCGGCTGAGCTACAAGCCAAAATCTACAGGTAGGCACTTTGCAAAAAACACCTCTGTTTTCCTTCAAAAATTTGGATGTGTCCAGGTTGCGCTTTGGGGCGTTTTCTGTCGCGGGCGCTAGGCCTACCCACACAAGTGAGGTATCATTTTTATCGGGAGACGTGGGGGAACACTGGGTGGAAGGAAATTTGTGGCTCCTCTCAGATTCCAGAACTTTCTGCCACAGAAATGTTAGGAACATGTGTTTTTTTAGCCAAATTTTGAGGTTTGCAAAGGATTCTGGATAACAGAACCTGGTCCGAGCCACACAAGTCACCCCATCTTGGATTCCCCTAGGTCTCTTGTTTTCAGAAATGCACAGGTTTGGTAGGTTTCCCTAGGTGGCGGCTGAGCTACAGGCCAAAATCTACAGGTAGGCACTTTGCAAAAAACACCTCTGTTTTCCTTCAAACATTTGGCTGTGTCCACATTGCGCTTTGGGGCATTTCCTGTCACGGGCGCTAGGCCTACCCACACAAGTGAGGTATCATTTTTATCGGGAGACGTGGGGGAACGCTGGGTGGAAGGAAATTCGTGGCTCCTCTCAGATTCCAGAACTTTCTGCCACAGAAATGTGAGGAACATGTGTTTTTTTAGCCAAATTTTGAGGTTTGCAAAGGATTCTGGGTAACAAAACCTGGTTCGAACCACACAAGTCACCCCATCTTGGATTCCCCTAGGTCTCTAGTTTTCAGAAATGCAAAGGTTTGGTAGGTTTCCCTAGGTGGCGGCTGAGCTACAAGCCAAAATCTACAGGTAGGCACTTTGCAAAAAACACCTCTGTTTTCCTTCACAAATTTGGATGTGTCCACGTTGCGCTTTGGGGCGTTTTCTGTCACGGGCGCTAGGCCTACCCACACAAGTGAGGTATCATTTTTATCGGGAGACATGGGGGAACGCTGGGTGGAAGGAAATTTGTGGCTCATCTCAGATTCCAGAACTTTCTGCCACAGAAATGTTAGGAACATGTGTTTTTTTAGCCACATTTTGAGGTTTGCAAAGGATTCTGGGTAACAGAACCTGGTCCGAACAACACAAGTCACCCCATCTTGGATTCCCCTAGGTCTCTAGTTTTCAGAAATGCACAGGTTTGGTAGGTTTCCCTAGGTGGCGGCTGAGCTACAAGCCAAAATCTACAGGTAGGCACTTTGCAAAAAACACCTCTGTTTTCCTTCACAAATTTGGATGTGTCCACGTTGCGCTTTGGGGCGTTTTCTGTCGCGGGCGCTAGGCCTACCCACACAAGTGAGGTATCATTTTTATCGGGAGACGTGGGGGAACGCTGGGTGGAAGGAAATTCGTGGCTCTTCTCAGATTCCAGAACTTTCTGCCACAGAAATGTGAGGAACATGTGTTTTTTTAGCCAAATTTTGAGGTTTGCAAAGGATTCTGGGTAACAGAACCTGGTCCGAACCACACATGTCACCCCATCTTGGATTCCCCTAGGTCTCTAGTTTTCAGAAATGCACAGGTTTGGTAGGTTTCCCTAGGTGGCGGCTGAGCTACAAGCCAAAATCTACAGGTAGGCACTTTGCAAAAAACACCTCTGTTTTCCTTCACAAATTTGGATGTGTCCACGTTGCGCTTTGGGGCGTTTTCTGTCACGGGCGCTAGGCCTACCCACACAAGTGAGGTTTCATTTTTATTGGGAGACGTGGGGGAACGCTGGGTGGAAGGAAATTTGTGGCTCCTCTCAGATTCCAGAACTTTCTGCCACAGAAATGTTAGGAACATGTGTTTTTTTAGCCAAATTGTGAGGTTTGCAAAGGATTCTGGGTAACAGAACCTGGTCCGAGCCACACAAGTCACCCCATCTTGGATTCCCCTAGGTCTCTAGTTTTCAGAAATGCACAGGTTTGGTAGGTTTCCCTAGGTGGCGGCTGAGCTACAAGCCAAAATCTACAGGTAGGCACTTTGCAAAAAACACCTCTGTTTTCCATCACAAATTTGGATGTGTCCACGTTGCGCTTTGGGGCGTTTTCTGTCACGGGCGCTAGGCCTACCCACACAAGTGAGGTATCATTTTTATCGGGAGACGTGGGGGAACGCTGGGTGGAAGGAAATTTGTGGCTCCTCTCAGATTCCAGAACTTTCTGCCACAGAAATGTTAGGAACATGTGTTTTTTCAGCCAAATTTTGAGGTTTGCAAAGGATTCTGGGTAACAGAACCTGGTCCGAGCCACACAAGTCACCCCATCTTGGATTCCCCTAGGTCTCTAGTTTTCAGAAATGCACAGGTTTGGTAGGTTTCCCTAGGTGGCGGCTGAGCTACAAGCCAAAATCTACAGGTAGGCACTTTGCAAAAAACACCTCTGTTTTCCTTCAAAAATTGGGCTGTGTCTACGTTGCGCTTTGGGGCGTTTCCTGTCGCGGGCGCTAGGCCTACCCACACAAGTGAGGTATCATTTTTATCGGGAGACGTGGGGGAACGCTGGGTGGAAGGAAATTCGTGGCTCCTCTCAGATTCCAGAATTTTCTGCCACAGAAATGTGAGGAACATGTATTTTTTTATCCAAATTTCGAGGTTTGCAAAGGATTCTGGGTAACAGAACCTGGTCCGAGCCACACAAGTCACCCCATCTTGGATACCCCTAGGTCTCTAGTTTTCAGAAATGCACAGGTTTGGTAGGTTTCCCTAGGTGGCGGCTGAGCTACAAGCCAAAATCTACAGGTAGGCACTTTGCAAAAAACACCTCTGTTTTCCTTCCAAAATTTGGCTGTGTCCACGTTGCGCTTTGGGGCATTTCCTGTCACGGGCGCTAGGCCTACCCACACAAGTGAGGTATAATTTTTATCGGGAGACGTGGGGGAACGCTGGGTGGAAGGAAATTCGTGGCTCCTCTCAGATTCCAGAACTTTCTGCCACAGAAATGTGAGGAACATGTGTTTTTTTAGCCAAATTTTGAGGTTTGCAAAGGATTCTGGGTAACATAACCTGGTCCGAACCACACATGTCACCCCATCTTGGATTCCCCTAGGTCTCTAGTTTTCAGAAATGCACAGGTTTGGTAGGTTTCCCTAGGTGGCGACTGAGCTACAAGCCAAAATCTACAGGTAGGCACTTTGCAAAAAACACCTCTGTTTTCCTTCAAAAATTGGGCTGTGTCTACGTTGCGCTTTGGGGCGTTTCCTGTCGCGGGTGCTAGGCCTACCCACACAAGTGAGGTATAATTTTTATCGGGAGATGTGGGGGAACGCTGGGTGGAAGGAAATTCGTGGCTCCTCTCAGATTCCAGAATTTTCTGCCACAGAAATGTGAGGAACATGTGTTTTTTTAGCCAAATTTTGAGGTTTGCAAACGATTCTAGGTAACAGAACCTGCTCCGAGCCACACAAGTCACCCCATCTTGGATTCCCCTAGGTCTCTAATTTTCAGAAATGCACAGGTTTGGTAGGTTTCCCTAGGTGGCGGCTGAGCTACAAGCCAAAATCTACAGGTAGGCACTTTGCAAAAAACACCTCTGTTTTCCTTCACAAATTTGGATGTGTCCACGTTGCGCTTTGGGGCGTTTTCTGTCGCGGGCGCTAGGCCTACCCACACAAGTGAGGTATCATTTTTATCGGGAGACGTGGGGGAACGCTGGTTGGAAGGAAATTTGTGGCTCCTCTCAGATTCCAGAACTTTCTGCCACAGAAATGTTAGGAACATGTGTTTTTTTAGCCAAATTTTGAGGTTTGCAAAGGATTCTGGATAACAGAACCTGGTCCGAGCCACACAAGTCACCCCATCTTGGATTCCCCTAGTTCTCTTGTTTTCAGAAATGCACAGATTTGGTAGGTTTCCCTAGGTGGCGGCTGAGCTACAGGCCAAAATCTACAGGTAGGCACTTTGCAAAAAACACCTCTGTTTTCCTTCAAAAATTTGGCTGTGTCCACGTTGCGCTTTGGGGCATTTCCTGTCACGGGCGCTAGGCCTACCCACACAAGTGAGGTATCATTTTTATCGGGAGACGTGGGGGAACGCTGGGTGGAAGGAAATTCGTGGCTCCTCTCAGATTCCAGAGCTTTCTGCCACAGAAATGTTAGGAACATGTGTTTTTTTAGCCAAATTTTGAGGTTTGCAAAGGATTCTGGGTAACAGATCCTGGTCCGAGCCACACAAGTCACCCCATCTTGGATTCCCCTAGGTCTCTAGTTTTCAGAAATGCACAGGTTTGGTAGGTTTCCCTAGGTGGCGGCTGAGCTACAAGCCAAAATCTACAGGTAGGCACTTTGCAAAAAACACCTCTGTTTTCCTTCACAAATTTGGATGTGTCCACGTTGCGCTTTGGGGCGTTTTCTGTCACGGGCGCTAGGCCTACCCACACAAGTGAGGTATCATTTTTATCGGGAGACCTGGGGGAACGCTGGGTGGAAGGAAATTTGTGGCTCCTCTCAGATTCCAGAACTTTCAGCCACAGAAATGTTAGGAACATGTGTTTTTTCAGCCAAATTTTGAGGTTTGCAAAGGATTCTGGGTAACAGAACCTGGTCCGAGCCACACAAGTCACCCCATCTTGGATTCCCCTAGGTCTCTAGTTTTCAGAAATGCACAGGTTTGGTAGGTTTCCCTAGGTGGCTGCTGAGTTACAAGCCAAAATCTACAGGTAGGCACTTTGCAAAAAACACCTCTGTTTTCCTTCAAAAATTGGGCTGTGTCTACGATGCGCTTTGGGGCATTTTCCTGTCGCGGGCGCTAGGCCTACCCACACAAGTGAGGTATCATTTTTATCGGGAGACGTGGGGGAACGCTGGGTGGAAGGAAATTCGTGGCTCCTCTCAGATTCCAGAATTTTCTGCCACAGAAATGTGAGGAACATGTGTTTTTTTAGCCAAATTTTGAGGTTTGCAAAGGATTCTGGGTATCAGAACCTGGTCCGAGCCACACAAGTCACCCCATCTTGGATTCCCCTAGTTCTCTTGTTTTCAGAAATGCACAGATTTGGTAGGTTTCCCTAGGTGGCGGCTGAGCTACAGGCCAAAATCTACAGGTAGGCACTTTGCAAAAAACACCTCTGTTTTCCTTCAAAAATTTGGCTGTGTCCACGTTGCGCTTTGGGGCATTTCCTGTCACGGGCGCTAGGCCTACCCACACAAGTGAGGTATCATTTTTATCGGGAGACGTGGGGGAACGCTGGGTGGAAGGAAATTCGTGGCTCCTCTCAGATTCCAGAACTTTCTGCCACAGAAATGTTAGGAACATGTGTTTTTTTAGCCAAATTTTGAGGTTTGCAAAGGATTCTGGGTAACAAAACCTGGTTCGAACCACACAAGTCACCCCATCTTGGATTCCCCTAGGTCTCTAGTTTTCAGAAATGCACAGGTTTGGTAGGTTTCCCTAGGTGGCGGCTGAGCTACAAGCCAAAATCTACAGGTAGGCACTTTGCAAAAAACACCTCTGTTTTCCTTCACAAATTTGGATGTGTCCACGTTGCGCTTTGGGGCGTTTTCTGTCACGGGCGCTAGGCCTACCCACACAAGTGAGGTATCATTTTTATCGGGAGACATTGGGGAACGCTGGGTGGAAGGAAATTTGTGGCTCATCTCAGATTCCAGAACTTTCTGCCACAGAAATGTTAGGAACATGTGTTTTTTTAGCCACATTTTGAGGTTTGCAAAGGATTCTGGGTAACAGAACCTGGTCCGAACAACACAAGTCACCCCATCTTGGATTCCCCTAGGTCTCTAGTTTTCAGAAATGCACAGGTTTGGTAGGTTTCCCTAGGTGGCGGCTGAGCTACAAGCCAAAATCTACAGGTAGGCACTTTGCAAAAAACACCTCTGTTTTCCTTCACAAATTTGGATGTGTCCACGTTGCGCTTTGGGGCGTTTTCTGTCGCGGGCGCTAGGCCTACCCACTCAAGTGAGGTATCATTTTTATCGGGAGACGTGGGGGAACGCTGGGTGGAAGGAAATTCGTGGGTCCTGTCAGATTCCAGAACGTTCTGCCACAGAAATGTGAGGAACATGTGTTTTTTTAGCCAAATTTTGAGGTTTTCAAAGGATTCTGGGTAACAGAACCTGGTCCGAGCCACACAAGTCAACCCATCTTGGATTCCCCTCGGTCTCTAGTTTTCAGAAATGCACAGGTTTGGTAGGTTTCCCTAGGAGGCGGCTGAGCTACAAGCCAAAATCTACAGGTAGGCACTTTGCAAAAAACACCTCTGTTTTCCTTCACAAATTTGGATGTGTCCACGTTGCGCTTTGGGGCGTTTTCTGTCACGGGCGCTAGGCCTACACACACAAGTGAGGTATAATTTTTATCGGGAGACGTGGGGGAACGCTGGGTGGAAGGAAATTTGTGGCTCCTCTCAAATTCCAGAACTTTCTGCCACAGAAATGTTAGGAACATATGTTTTTTTAGCCAGATTTTGAGGTTTGCAAAGGATTCTGGGTAACAGAACCTGGTCCGAACAACACAAGTCACCCCATCTTGGATTCCCCTAGGTCTCTAGTTTTCAGAAATGCACAGGTTTGGTAGGTTTCCCTAGGTGGCGGCTGAGCTACAAGCCAAAATCTACAGGTAGGCACTTTGCAAAAAACACCTCTGTTTTCCTTCACAAATTTGGATGTGTCCACGTTGCGCTTTGGGGCGTTTTCTGTCACGGGCGCTAGGCCTACCCACACAAGTGAGGTATCATTTTTATCGGGAGACGTGGGGGAACGCTGGGTGGAAGGAAATTTGTGGCTCCTCTCAGATTCCAGAACTTTCTGCCACAGAAATGTTAGGAACATGTGTTTTTTTAGCTAAATTTTGAGGTTTGCAAAGGATTCTGGGTAACAGATCCTGGTCCGAGCCACACAAGTCACCCCATCTTGGATTCCCCTAGGTCTCTAGTTTTCAGAAATGCATAGGTTTGGTAGGTTTCCCTAGGTGGCGGCTGAGCTACAAGCCAAAATCTACAGGTAGGCACTTTGCAAAAAACACCTCTGTTTTCCTTCACAAATTTGGATGTGTCCACGTTGCGCTTTGAGGCGTTTTCTGTCGCGGGCGCTAGGCCTACCCACACAAGTGAGGTATCATTTTTATCGGGAGACGTGGGGGAACGCTGGGTGGAAGGAAATTCGTGGCTCCTCTCAGATTCCAGAACTTTCTGCCACAGAAATGTGAGGAACATGTGTTTTTTTAGCCAAATTTTGAGGTTTGCAAAGGATTCTGGGTAACAGAACCTGGTCCGAGCCACACAAGTCACCCCATCTTGGATTCCCCTAGGTCTCTAGTTTTCAGAAATGCACAGGTTTGGTAGGTTTCCCTAGGTGGCGGCTGAGCTACAAGCCAAAATCTACAGGTAGGCACTTTGCAAAAAACACCTCTGTTTTCCTTCACAAATTTGGATGTGTCCACGTTGCGCTTTGGGGCGTTTTCTGTCGCGGGCGCTAGGCCTACCCACACAAGTGAGGTATCATTTTTATCGGGAGACGTGGGGGAACGCTGGGAGGAAGGAAATGTGTGGCTCCTCTCAGATTCCAGAACTTTCTGCCACAGAAATGTTAGGAACATGTGTTTTTTTAGCCAAATTTTGAGGTTTGCAAAGGATTCTGGATAACAGAACCTGGTCCGAGCCACACAAGTCACCCCATCTTGGATTCCCCTAGGTCTCTTGTTTTCAGAAATGCACAGGTTTGGTAGGTTTCCCTAGGTGGCAGCTGAGCTACAGGCCAAAATCTACAGGTAGGCACTTTGCAAAAAACACCTCTGTTTTCCTTCACAAATTTGGATGTGTCCACGTTGCGCTGTGGGGCGTTTTCTGTCACAGGCGCTAGGCCTACCCACACAAGTGAGGTATCATTTTTATCGGGAGACGTGGGGGAACGCTGGGTGGAAGGAAATTCGTGGCTCCTCTCAGATTCCAGAACTTTCTGCCACAGAAATGTGAGGAACATGTGTTTTTTTAGCCAAATGTTGAGGTTTGCAAAGGATTCTGGGTAACAGAACCTGGTCCGAGCCACACAAGTCACCCCATATTGGATTCCCCTAGGTCTCTAGTTTTCAGAAATGCACAGGTTTGGTAGGTTTCCCTAGGTGGCGGCTGAGCTACAAGCCAATATCTACAGGTAGGCACTTTGCAAAAAACACCTCTGTTTTCCTTCACAAATTTGGATGTGTCCACGTTGCGCTTTGGGGCGTTTTCTGTCACGGGCGCTAGGCCTACCCAAACAAGTGAGGTATAATTTTTATCGGGAGACGTGGGGGAACGCTGGGTGGAAGGAAATTTGTGACTCCTCTCAAATTCCAGAACTTTCTGCCACAGAAATGTTAGGAACATATGTTTTTTTAGCCAAATTTTGAGGTTTGCAAAGGATTCTGGGTAACAGAACCTGGTCCGAACAACACAAGTCACCCCATCTTGGATTCCCCTAGGTCTCTAGTTTTCAGAAATGCACAGGTTTGGTAGGTTTCCCTAGGTGGCGGCTGAGCTACAAGCCAAAATCTACAGGTAGGCACTTTGCAAAAAACACCTCTGTTTTCCTTCACAAATTTGGATGTGTCCACGTTGCTCTTTGGGGCGTTTTCTGTCACAGGCGCTAGGCCTACCCACACAAGTGAGGTATCATTTTTATCGGGAGACGTGGGGGAACGCTGGGTGGAAGGAAATTTGTGGCTCCTCTCAGATTCCAGAACTTTCTGCCACAGAAATGTTAGGAACATGTGTTTTTTCAGCCAAATTTTGAGGTTTGCAAAGGATTCTGGGTAACAGAACCTGGTCCGAGCCACACAAGTCACCCCATCTTGGATTCCCCTAGGTCTCTAGTTTTCAGAAATGCACAGGTTTGGTAGGTTTCCCTAGGTGGCGGCTGAGCTACAAGCCAAAATCTACAGGTAGGCACTTTGCAAAAAACACCTCTGTTTTCCTTCACAAATTTGGATGTGTCCACGTTGCGCTTTGGGGCGTTTTCTGTCACGGGCCCTAGGCCTACCCACACAAGTGAGGTATCATTTTTATCAGGAGACGTGGGGGAACGCTGGGTGGAAGGAAATTTGTGGCTCCTCTCAAATTCCAGAACTTTCTGCCACAGAAATGTTAGGAACATATGTTTTTTTAGCCAAATTTTGAGGTTTGCAAAGGATTCTGGGTAACAGAACCTGGTCCGAACAACACAAGTCACCCCATCTTGGATTCCCCTAGGTCTCTAGTTTTCAGAAATGCACAGGTTTGGTAGGTTTCCCTAGGTGGCGGCTGAGCTACAAGCCAAAATCTACAGGTAGGCACTTTGCAAAAAACACCTCTGTTTTCCTTCACAAATTTGGATGTGTCCACGTTGCGCTTTGGGGCGTTTTCTGTCACGGGCGCTAGGCCTACCCACACAAGTGAGGTATCATTTTTATCGGGAGACGTGGGGGAACGCTGGGTGGAAGGAAATTTGTGGCTCCTCTCAGATTCCAGAACTTTCTGCCACAGAAATGTTAGGAACATGTGTTTTTTCAGCCAAATTTTGAGGTTTGCAAAGGATTCTGGGTAACAGAACCTGGTCCGAGCCACACAAGTCACCCCATCTTGGATTCCCCTAGGTCTCTAGTTTTCAGAAATGCACAGGTTTGGTAGGTTTCCCTAGGTGGCGGCTGAGCTACAAGCCAAAATCTACAGGTAGGCACTTTGCAAAAAACACCTCTGTTTTCCTTCACAAATTTGGATGTGTCCACGTTGCGCTTTGGGGCGTTTTCTGTCACGGGCCCTAGGCCTACCCACACAAGTGAGGTATCATTTTTATCAGGAGACGTGGGGGAACGCTGGGTGGAAGGAAATTTGTGGCTCCTCTCAAATTCCAGAACTTTCTGCCACAGAAATGTTAGGAACATATGTTTTTTTAGCCAAATTTTGAGGTTTGCAAAGGATTCTGGGTAACAGAACCTGGTCCGAACAACACAAGTCACCCCATCTTGGATTCCCCTAGGTCTCTAGTTTTCAGAAATGCACAGGTTTGGTAGGTTTCCCTAGGTGGCGGCTGAGCTACAAGCCAAAATCTACAGGTAGGCACTTTGCAAAAAACACCTCTGTTTTCCTTCACAAATTTGGATGTGTCCACGTTGCGCTTTGGGGCGTTTTCTGTCACGGGCGCTAGGCCTACCCACACAAGTGAGGTATCATTTTTATCGGGAGACGTGGGGGAACGCTGGGTGGAAGGAAATTTGTGGCTCCTCTCAGATTCCAGAACTTTCTGCCACAGAAATGTTAGGAACATGTGTTTTTTTAGCTAAATTTTGAGGTTTGCAAAGGATTCTGGGTAACAGATCCTGGTCCGAGCCACACAAGTCACCCCATCTTGGATTCCCCTAGGTCTCTAGTTTTCAGAAATGCACAGGTTTGGTAGGTTTCCCTAGGTGGCGGCTGAGCTACAAGCCAAAATCTACAGGTAGGCACTTTGCAAAAAACACCTCTGTTTTCCTTCACAAATTTGGATGTGTCCACGTTGCGCTTTGGGGCGTTTTCTGTCACGGGCGCTAGGCCTACCCACACAAGTGAGGTATAATTTTTATCGGGAGACGTGGGGGAACGCTGGGTGGAAGGAAATTTGTGGCTCCTCTCAAATTCCAGAACTTTCTGCCACAGAAATGTTAGGAACATATGTTTTTTTAGCCAAATTTTGAGGTTGGCAAAGGATTCTGGGTAACAGAACCTGGTCCGAGCCACACAAGTCACCCCATCTTGGATTCCCCTAGGTCTCTAGTTTTCAGAAATGCACAGGTTTGGTAGGTTTCCCTAGGTGGCGACTGAGCTACAAGCCAAAATCTACAGGTAGGCACTTTGCAAAAAACACCTCTGTTTTCCTTCAAAAATTGGGCTGTGTCTACGTTGCGCTTTGGGGCATTTTCCTGTCGCGGGCGCTAGGCCTACCCACACAAGTGAGGTATCATTTTTATCTGGAGACGTGGGGGAACGCTGGGTGGAAGGAAATTCGTGGGTCCTCTCAGATTCCAGAACTTTCTGCCACAGAAATGTGAGGAACATGTGTTTTTTTAGCCAAATTTTGAGGTTTTCAAAGGATTCTGGGTAACAGAACCTGGTCCGAGCCACACAAGTCAACCCATCTTGGATTCCCCTAGGTCTCTAGTTTTCAGAAATGCACAGGTTTGGTAGGTTTCCCTAGGTGGCGGCTGAGCTACAAGCCAAAATCTACAGGTAGGCACTTTGCAAAAAACACCTCTGTTTTCCTTCACAAATTTGGATGTGTCCACGTTGCGCTTTGGGGCGTTTTCTGTCACGGGCGCTAGGCCTACCCACACAAGTGAGGTATAATTTTTATCGGGAGACGTGGGGGAACGCTGGGTGGAAGGAAATTTGTGGCTCCTCTCAAATTCCAGAACTTTCTGCCACAGAAATGTTAGGAACTTATGTTTTTTTAGCCAAATTTTGAGGTTTGCAAAGGATTCTGGGTAACAGAACCTGGTCCGAACAACACAAGTCACCCCATCTTGGATTCCCCTAGGTCTCTAGTTTTCAGAAATGCACAGGTTTGGTAGGTTTCCCTAGGTGGCGGCTGAGCTACAAGCCAAAATCTACAGGTAGGCACTTTGCAAAAAACACCTCTGTTTTCCTTCACAAATTTGGATGTGTCCACGTTGCGCTTTGGGGCGTTTTCTGTCACGGGCGCTAGGCCTACCCACACAAGTGAGGTATCATTTTTATCGGGAGACGTGGGGGAACGCTGGGTGGAAGGAAATTTGTGGCTCCTCTCAGATTCCAGAACTTTCTGCCACAGAAATGTTAGGAACATGTGTTTTTTTAGCTAAATTTTGAGGTTTGCAAAGGATTCTGGGTAACAGATCCTGGTCCGAGCCACACAAGTCACCCCATCTTGGATTCCCCTAGGTCTCTAGTTTTCAGAAATGCACAGGTTTGGTAGGTTTCCCTAGGTGGCGGCTGAGCTACAAGCCAAAATCTACAGGTAGGCACTTTGCAAAAAACACCTCTGTTTTCCTTCACAAATTTGGATGTGTCCACGTTGCGCTTTGGGGCGTTTTCTGTCACAGGCGCTAGGCCTACCCACACAAGTGAGGTATCTTTATCGGGAGACTTGGGGGAACGCTGGGTGGAAGGAAATTTGTGGCTCCTCTCAGATTCCAGAACTTTCTGCCACAGAAATGTTAGGAACATGTGTTTTTTCAGCCAAATTTTGAGGTTTGGAAAGGATTCTGGGTAACAGAACCTGGTCCGAGCCACACAAGTCACCCCATCTTGGATTCCCCTAGGTCTCTAGTTTTCAGAAATGCACAGGTTTGGTAGGTTTCCCTAGGTGGCGGCTGAGCTACAAGCCAAAATCTACAGGTAGGCACTTTGCAAAAAACACCTCTGTTTTCCTTCAAAAATTGGTCTGTGTCTACGTTGAGCTTTGGGGCATTTTCCTGTCGCGGGCGCTAGGCCTACCCACACAAGTGAGGTTTCATTTTTATCTGGAGATGTGGGGGAACGCTGGGTGGAAGGAAATTCGTGGGTCCTGTCAGATTCCAGAACGTTCTGCCACAGAAATGTGAGGAACATGTGTTTTTTTAGCCAAATTTTGAGGTTTTCAAAGGATTCTGGGTAACAGAACCTGGTCCGAGCCACACAAGTCAACCCATCTTGGATTCCCCTAGGTCTCTAGTTTTCAGAAATGCACAGGTTTGGTAGGTTTCCCTAGGAGGCGGCTGAGCTACAAGCCAAAATCTACAGGTAGGCACTTTGCAAAAAACACCTCTGTTTTCCTTCACAAATTTGGATGTGTCCACGTTGCGCTTTGGGGCGTTTTCTGTCACGGGCGCTAGGCCTACCCACACAAGTGAGGTATAATTTTTATCGGGAGACGTGGGGAACGCTGGGTGGAAGGAAATTTGTGGCTCCTCTCAAATTCCAGAACTTTCTGCCACAGAAATGTTAGGAACATATGTTTTTTAAGCCAAATTTTGAGGTTTGCAAAGGATTCTGGGTAACAGAACCTGGTCCGAACAACACAAGTCACCCCATCTTGGATTCCCCTAGGTCTCTAGTTTTCAGAAATGCACAGGTTTGGTAGGTTTCCCTAGGTGGCGGCTGAGCTACAAGCCAAAATCTACAGGTAGGCACTTTGCAAAAAACACCTCTGTTTTCCTTCACAAATTTGGATGTGTCCACGTTGCGCTTTGGGGCGTTTTCTGTCACGGGCGCTAGGCCTACCCACACAAGTGAGGTATCATTTTTATCGGGAGACGTGGGGGAACGCTGGGTGGAAGGAAATTTGTGGCTCCTCTCAGATTCCAGAACTTTCTGCCACAGAAATGTTAGGAACATGTGTTTTTTTAGCTAAATTTTGAGGTTTGCAAAGGATTCTGGGTAACAGATCCTGGTCCGAGCCACACAAGTCACCCCATCTTGGATTCCCCTAGGTCTCTAGTTTTCAGAAATGCACAGGTTTGGTAGGTTTCCCTAGGTGGCGGCTGAGCTACAAGCCAAAATCTACAGGTAGGCACTTTGCAAAAAACACCTCTGTTTTCCTTCACAAATTTGGATGTGTCCACGTTGCGCTTTGGGGCGTTTTCTGTCGCGGGCGCTAGGCCTACCCACACAATTGAGGTATCATTTTTATCGGGAGACGTGGGGGAACGCTGGGTGGAAGGAAATTCGTGGCTCCTCTCAGATTCCAGAACTTTCTGCCACAGAAATGTGAGGAACATGTGTTTTTTTAGCCAAATTTTGAGGTTTGCAAAGGATTCTGGGTAACAGAACCTGGTCCGAGCCACACAAGTCACCCCATCTTGGATTCCCCTAGGTCTCTAGTTTTCAGAAATGCACAGGTTTGGTAGGTTTCCCTAGGTGGCGGCTGAGCTACAAGCCAAAATCTACAGGTAGGCACTTTGCAAAAAACACCTCTGTTTTCCTTCACAAATTTGGATGTGTCCACGTTGCGCTTTGGGGCGTTTTTCTGTCGCGGGCGCTAGGCCTACCCACACAAGTGAGGTATCATTTTTATCGGTAGACGTGGGGGAACGCTGGGAGGAAGGAAATGTGTGGCTCCTCTCAGATTCCAGAACTTTCTGCCACAGAAATGTTAGGAACATGTGTTTTTTTAGCCAAATTTTGAGGTTTGCAAAGGATTCTGGATAACAGAACCTGGTCCGAGCCACACAAGTCACCCCATCTTGGATTCCCCTAGGTCTCTTGTTTTCAGAAATGCACAGGTTTGGTAGGTTTCCCTAGGTGGCGGCTGAGCTACAGGCCAAAATCTACAGGTAGGCACTTTGCAAAAAACACCTCTGTTTTCCTTCACAAATTTGGATGTGTCCACGTTGCGCTTTGGGGCGTTTTCTGTCACAGGCGCTAGGCCTACCCACACAAGTGAGGTATCATTTTTATCGGGAGACGTGGGGGAACGCTGGGTGGAAGGAAATTCGTGGCTCCTCTCAGATTCCAGAACTTTCTGCCACAGAAATGTGAGGAACATGTGTTTTTTTAGCCAAATGTTGAGGTTTGCAAAGGATTCTGGGTAACAGAACCTGGTCCGAGCCACACAAGTCACCCCATCTTGGATTCCCCTAGGTCTCTAGTTTTCAGAAATGCACAGGTTTGGTAGGTTTCCCTAGGTGGCGGCTGAGCTACAAGCCAAAATCTACAGGTAGGCACTTTGCAAAAAACACCTCTGTTTTCCTTCACAAATTTGGATGTGTCCACGTTGCGCTTTGGGGCGTTTTCTGTCACAGGCGCTAGGCCTACCCACACAAGTGAGGTATCATTTTTATCGGGAGACGTGGGGGAACGCTGGGTGGAAGGAAATTTGTGGCTCCTCTCAGATTCCAGAACTTTCTGCCACAGAAATGTTAGGAACATGTGTTTTTTCAGCCAAATTTTGAGGTTTGCAAAGGATTCTGGGTAACAGAACCTGGTCCGAGCCACACAAGTCACCCCATCTTGGATTCCCCTAGGTCTCTAGTTTTCAGAAATGCACAGGTTTGGTAGGTTTCCCTAGGTGGCGGCTGAGCTACAAGCCAAAATCTACAGGTAGGCACTTTGCAAAAAACACCTCTGTTTTCCTTCACAAATTTGGATGTGTCCACGTTGCGCTTTGGGGCGTTTTCTGTCACGGGCGCTAGGCCTACCCACACAAGTGAGGTATCATTTTTATCGGGAGACGTGGGGGAACGCTGGGTGGAAGGAAATTTGTGGCTCCTCTCAGATTCCAGAACTTTCTGCCACAGAAATGTTAGGAACATGTGTTTTTTTAGCTAAATTTTGAGGTTTGCAAAGGATTCTGGGTAACAGATCCTGGTCCGAGCCACACAAGTCACCCCATCTTGGATTCCCCTAGGTCTCTAGTTTTCAGAAATGCACAGGTTTGGTAGGTTTCCCTAGGTGGCGGCTGAGCTACAAGCCAAAATCTACAGGTAGGCACTTTGCAAAAAACACCTCTGTTTTCCTTCACAAATTTGGATGTGTCCACGTTGCGCTTTGGGGCGTTTTCTGTCACAGGCGCTAGGCCTACCCACACAAGTGAGGTATCATTTTTATCGGGAGACTTGGGGGAACGCTGGGTGGAAGGAAATTCGTGGCTCTTCTCAGATTCCAGAACTTTCTGCCACAGAAATGTGAGGAACATGTGTTTTTTTAGCCAAATTTTGAGGTTTGCAAAGGATTCTGGGTAACAGAACCTGGTCCGAACCACACATGTCACCCCATCTTGGATTCCCCTAGGTCTCTAGTTTTCAGAAATGCACAGGTTTGGTAGGTTTCCCTAGGTGGCGGCTGAGCTACAAGCCAAAATCTACAGGTAGGCACTTTGCAAAAAACACCTCTGTTTTCCTTCACAAATTTGGATGTGTCCACGTTGCGCTTTGGGGCGTTTTCTGTCACGGGCGCTAGGCCTACCCACACAAGTGAGGTTTCATTTTTATTGGGAGACGTGGGGGAACGCTGGGTGGAAGGAAATTTGTGGCTCCTCTCAGATTCCAGAACTTTCTGCCACAGAAATGTTAGGAACATGTGTTTTTTTAGCCAAATTGTGAGGTTTGCAAAGGATTCTGGGTAACAGAACCTGGTCCGAGCCACACAAGTCACCCCATCTTGGATTCCCCTAGGTCTCTAGTTTTCAGAAATGCACAGGTTTGGTAGGTTTCCCTAGGTGGCGGCTGAGCTACAAGCCAAAATCTACAGGTAGGCACTTTGCAAAAAACACCTCTGTTTTCCATCACAAATTTGGATGTGTCCACGTTGCGCTTTGGGGCGTTTTCTGTCACGGGCGCTAGGCCTACCCACACAAGTGAGGTATCATTTTTATCGGGAGACGTGGGGGAACGCTGGGTGGAAGGAAATTTGTGGCTCCTCTCAGATTCCAGAACTTTCTGCCACAGAAATGTTAGGAACATGTGTTTTTTCAGCCAAATTTTGAGGTTTGCAAAGGATTCTGGGTAACAGAACCTGGTCCGAGCCACACAAGTCACCCCATCTTGGATTCCCCTAGGTCTCTAGTTTTCAGAAATGCACAGGTTTGGTAGGTTTCCCTAGGTGGCGGCTGAGCTACAAGCCAAAATCTACAGGTAGGCACTTTGCAAAAAACACCTCTGTTTTCCTTCAAAAATTGGGCTGTGTCTACGTTGCGCTTTGGGGCGTTTCCTGTCGCGGGCGCTAGGCCTACCCACACAAGTGAGGTATCATTTTTATCGGGAGACGTGGGGGAACGCTGGGTGGAAGGAAATTCGTGGCTCCTCTCAGATTCCAGAATTTTCTGCCACAGAAATGTGAGGAACATGTATTTTTTTATCCAAATTTCGAGGTTTGCAAAGGATTCTGGGTAACAGAACCTGGTCCGAGCCACACAAGTCACCCCATCTTGGATACCCCTAGGTCTCTAGTTTTCAGAAATGCACAGGTTTGGTAGGTTTCCCTAGGTGGCGGCTGAGCTACAAGCCAAAATCTACAGGTAGGCACTTTGCAAAAAACACCTCTGTTTTCCTTCCAAAATTTGGCTGTGTCCACGTTGCGCTTTGGGGCATTTCCTGTCACGGGCGCTAGGCCTACCCACACAAGTGAGGTATAATTTTTATCGGGAGACGTGGGGGAACGCTGGGTGGAAGGAAATTCGTGGCTCCTCTCAGATTCCAGAACTTTCTGCCACAGAAATGTGAGGAACATGTGTTTTTTTAGCCAAATTTTGAGGTTTGCAAAGGATTCTGGGTAACATAACCTGGTCCGAACCACACATGTCACCCCATCTTGGATTCCCCTAGGTCTCTAGTTTTCAGAAATGCACAGGTTTGGTAGGTTTCCCTAGGTGGCGACTGAGCTACAAGCCAAAATCTACAGGTAGGCACTTTGCAAAAAACACCTCTGTTTTCCTTCAAAAATTGGGCTGTGTCTACGTTGCGCTTTGGGGCGTTTCCTGTCGCGGGTGCTAGGCCTACCCACACAAGTGAGGTATAATTTTTATCGGGAGATGTGGGGGAACGCTGGGTGGAAGGAAATTCGTGGCTCCTCTCAGATTCCAGAATTTTCTGCCACAGAAATGTGAGGAACATGTGTTTTTTTAGCCAAATTTTGAGGTTTGCAAACGATTCTAGGTAACAGAACCTGCTCCGAGCCACACAAGTCACCCCATCTTGGATTCCCCTAGGTCTCTAATTTTCAGAAATGCACAGGTTTGGTAGGTTTCCCTAGGTGGCGGCTGAGCTACAAGCCAAAATCTACAGGTAGGCACTTTGCAAAAAACACCTCTGTTTTCCTTCACAAATTTGGATGTGTCCACGTTGCGCTTTGGGGCGTTTTCTGTCGCGGGCGCTAGGCCTACCCACACAAGTGAGGTATCATTTTTATCGGGAGACGTGGGGGAACGCTGGTTGGAAGGAAATTTGTGGCTCCTCTCAGATTCCAGAACTTTCTGCCACAGAAATGTTAGGAACATGTGTTTTTTTAGCCAAATTTTGAGGTTTGCAAAGGATTCTGGATAACAGAACCTGGTCCGAGCCACACAAGTCACCCCATCTTGGATTCCCCTAGTTCTCTTGTTTTCAGAAATGCACAGATTTGGTAGGTTTCCCTAGGTGGCGGCTGAGCTACAGGCCAAAATCTACAGGTAGGCACTTTGCAAAAAACACCTCTGTTTTCCTTCAAAAATTTGGCTGTGTCCACGTTGCGCTTTGGGGCATTTCCTGTCACGGGCGCTAGGCCTACCCACACAAGTGAGGTATCATTTTTATCGGGAGACGTGGGGGAACGCTGGGTGGAAGGAAATTCGTGGCTCCTCTCAGATTCCAGAGCTTTCTGCCACAGAAATGTTAGGAACATGTGTTTTTTTAGCCAAATTTTGAGGTTTGCAAAGGATTCTGGGTAACAGATCCTGGTCCGAGCCACACAAGTCACCCCATCTTGGATTCCCCTAGGTCTCTAGTTTTCAGAAATGCACAGGTTTGGTAGGTTTCCCTAGGTGGCGGCTGAGCTACAAGCCAAAATCTACAGGTAGGCACTTTGCAAAAAACACCTCTGTTTTCCTTCACAAATTTGGATGTGTCCACGTTGCGCTTTGGGGCGTTTTCTGTCACGGGCGCTAGGCCTACCCACACAAGTGAGGTATCATTTTTATCGGGAGACCTGGGGGAACGCTGGGTGGAAGGAAATTTGTGGCTCCTCTCAGATTCCAGAACTTTCAGCCACAGAAATGTTAGGAACATGTGTTTTTTCAGCCAAATTTTGAGGTTTGCAAAGGATTCTGGGTAACAGAACCTGGTCCGAGCCACACAAGTCACCCCATCTTGGATTCCCCTAGGTCTCTAGTTTTCAGAAATGCACAGGTTTGGTAGGTTTCCCTAGGTGGCTGCTGAGTTACAAGCCAAAATCTACAGGTAGGCACTTTGCAAAAAACACCTCTGTTTTCCTTCAAAAATTGGGCTGTGTCTACGATGCGCTTTGGGGCATTTTCCTGTCGCGGGCGCTAGGCCTACCCACACAAGTGAGGTATCATTTTTATCGGGAGACGTGGGGGAACGCTGGGTGGAAGGAAATTCGTGGCTCCTCTCAGATTCCAGAATTTTCTGCCACAGAAATGTGAGGAACATGTGTTTTTTTAGCCAAATTTTGAGGTTTGCAAAGGATTCTGGGTATCAGAACCTGGTCCGAGCCACACAAGTCACCCCATCTTGGATTCCCCTAGTTCTCTTGTTTTCAGAAATGCACAGATTTGGTAGGTTTCCCTAGGTGGCGGCTGAGCTACAGGCCAAAATCTACAGGTAGGCACTTTGCAAAAAACACCTCTGTTTTCCTTCAAAAATTTGGCTGTGTCCACGTTGCGCTTTGGGGCATTTCCTGTCACGGGCGCTAGGCCTACCCACACAAGTGAGGTATCATTTTTATCGGGAGACGTGGGGGAACGCTGGGTGGAAGGAAATTCGTGGCTCCTCTCAGATTCCAGAACTTTCTGCCACAGAAATGTTAGGAACATGTGTTTTTTTAGCCAAATTTTGAGGTTTGCAAAGGATTCTGGGTAACAAAACCTGGTTCGAACCACACAAGTCACCCCATCTTGGATTCCCCTAGGTCTCTAGTTTTCAGAAATGCACAGGTTTGGTAGGTTTCCCTAGGTGGCGGCTGAGCTACAAGCCAAAATCTACAGGTAGGCACTTTGCAAAAAACACCTCTGTTTTCCTTCACAAATTTGGATGTGTCCACGTTGCGCTTTGGGGCGTTTTCTGTCACGGGCGCTAGGCCTACCCACACAAGTGAGGTATCATTTTTATCGGGAGACATTGGGGAACGCTGGGTGGAAGGAAATTTGTGGCTCATCTCAGATTCCAGAACTTTCTGCCACAGAAATGTTAGGAACATGTGTTTTTTTAGCCACATTTTGAGGTTTGCAAAGGATTCTGGGTAACAGAACCTGGTCCGAACAACACAAGTCACCCCATCTTGGATTCCCCTAGGTCTCTAGTTTTCAGAAATGCACAGGTTTGGTAGGTTTCCCTAGGTGGCGGCTGAGCTACAAGCCAAAATCTACAGGTAGGCACTTTGCAAAAAACACCTCTGTTTTCCTTCACAAATTTGGATGTGTCCACGTTGCGCTTTGGGGCGTTTTCTGTCGCGGGCGCTAGGCCTACCCACTCAAGTGAGGTATCATTTTTATCGGGAGACGTGGGGGAACGCTGGGTGGAAGGAAATTCGTGGGTCCTGTCAGATTCCAGAACGTTCTGCCACAGAAATGTGAGGAACATGTGTTTTTTTAGCCAAATTTTGAGGTTTTCAAAGGATTCTGGGTAACAGAACCTGGTCCGAGCCACACAAGTCAACCCATCTTGGATTCCCCTCGGTCTCTAGTTTTCAGAAATGCACAGGTTTGGTAGGTTTCCCTAGGAGGCGGCTGAGCTACAAGCCAAAATCTACAGGTAGGCACTTTGCAAAAAACATCTCTGTTTTCCTTCACAAATTTGGATGTGTCCACGTTGCGCTTTGGGGCGTTTTCTGTCACGGGCGCTAGGCCTACACACACAAGTGAGGTATAATTTTTATCGGGAGACGTGGGGGAACGCTGGGTGGAAGGAAATTTGTGGCTCCTCTCAAATTCCAGAACTTTCTGCCACAGAAATGTTAGGAACATATGTTTTTTTAGCCAGATTTTGAGGTTTGCAAAGGATTCTGGGTAACAGAACCTGGTCCGAACAACACAAGTCACCCCATCTTGGATTCCCCTAGGTCTCTAGTTTTCAGAAATGCACAGGTTTGGTAGGTTTCCCTAGGTGGCGGCTGAGCTACAAGCCAAAATCTACAGGTAGGCACTTTGCAAAAAACACCTCTGTTTTCCTTCACAAATTTGGATGTGTCCACGTTGCGCTTTGGGGCGTTTTCTGTCACGGGCGCTAGGCCTACCCACACAAGTGAGGTATCATTTTTATCGGGAGACGTGGGGGAACGCTGGGTGGAAGGAAATTTGTGGCTCCTCTCAGATTCCAGAACTTTCTGCCACAGAAATGTTAGGAACATGTGTTTTTTTAGCTAAATTTTGAGGTTTGCAAAGGATTCTGGGTAACAGATCCTGGTCCGAGCCACACAAGTCACCCCATCTTGGATTCCCCTAGGTCTCTAGTTTTCAGAAATGCATAGGTTTGGTAGGTTTCCCTAGGTGGCGGCTGAGCTACAAGCCAAAATCTACAGGTAGGCACTTTGCAAAAAACACCTCTGTTTTCCTTCACAAATTTGGATGTGTCCACGTTGCGCTTTGAGGCGTTTTCTGTCGCGGGCGCTAGGCCTACCCACACAAGTGAGGTATCATTTTTATCGGGAGACGTGGGGGAACGCTGGGTGGAAGGAAATTCGTGGCTCCTCTCAGATTCCAGAACTTTCTGCCACAGAAATGTGAGGAACATGTGTTTTTTTAGCCAAATTTTGAGGTTTGCAAAGGATTCTGGGTAACAGAACCTGGTCCGAGCCACACAAGTCACCCCATCTTGGATTCCCCTAGGTCTCTAGTTTTCAGAAATGCACAGGTTTGGTAGGTTTCCCTAGGTGGCGGCTGAGCTACAAGCCAAAATCTACAGGTAGGCACTTTGCAAAAAACACCTCTGTTTTCCTTCACAAATTTGGATGTGTCCACGTTGCGCTTTGGGGCGTTTTCTGTCGCGGGCGCTAGGCCTACCCACACAAGTGAGGTATCATTTTTATCGGGAGACGTGGGGGAACGCTGGGAGGAAGGAAATGTGTGGCTCCTCTCAGATTCCAGAACTTTCTGCCACAGAAATGTTAGGAACATGTGTTTTTTTAGCCAAATTTTGAGGTTTGCAAAGGATTCTGGATAACAGAACCTGGTCCGAGCCACACAAGTCACCCCATCTTGGATTCCCCTAGGTCTCTTGTTTTCAGAAATGCACAGGTTTGGTAGGTTTCCCTAGGTGGCAGCTGAGCTACAGGCCAAAATCTACAGGTAGGCACTTTGCAAAAAACACCTCTGTTTTCCTTCACAAATTTGGATGTGTCCACGTTGCGCTGTGGGGCGTTTTCTGTCACAGGCGCTAGGCCTACCCACACAAGTGAGGTATCATTTTTATCGGGAGACGTGGGGGAACGCTGGGTGGAAGGAAATTCGTGGCTCCTCTCAGATTCCAGAACTTTCTGCCACAGAAATGTGAGGAACATGTGTTTTTTTAGCCAAATGTTGAGGTTTGCAAAGGATTCTGGGTAACAGAACCTGGTCCGAGCCACACAAGTCACCCCATATTGGATTCCCCTAGGTCTCTAGTTTTCAGAAATGCACAGGTTTGGTAGGTTTCCCTAGGTGGCGGCTGAGCTACAAGCCAATATCTACAGGTAGGCACTTTGCAAAAAACACCTCTGTTTTCCTTCACAAATTTGGATGTGTCCACGTTGCGCTTTGGGGCGTTTTCTGTCACGGGCGCTAGGCCTACCCAAACAAGTGAGGTATAATTTTTATCGGGAGACGTGGGGGAACGCTGGGTGGAAGGAAATTTGTGACTCCTCTCAAATTCCAGAACTTTCTGCCACAGAAATGTTAGGAACATATGTTTTTTTAGCCAAATTTTGAGGTTTGCAAAGGATTCTGGGTAACAGAACCTGGTCCGAACAACACAAGTCACCCCATCTTGGATTCCCCTAGGTCTCTAGTTTTCAGAAATGCACAGGTTTGGTAGGTTTCCCTAGGTGGCGGCTGAGCTACAAGCCAAAATCTACAGGTAGGCACTTTGCAAAAAACACCTCTGTTTTCCTTCACAAATTTGGATGTGTCCACGTTGCTCTTTGGGGCGTTTTCTGTCACAGGCGCTAGGCCTACCCACACAAGTGAGGTATCATTTTTATCGGGAGACGTGGGGGAACGCTGGGTGGAAGGAAATTTGTGGCTCCTCTCAGATTCCAGAACTTTCTGCCACAGAAATGTTAGGAACATGTGTTTTTTCAGCCAAATTTTGAGGTTTGCAAAGGATTCTGGGTAACAGAACCTGGTCCGAGCCACACAAGTCACCCCATCTTGGATTCCCCTAGGTCTCTAGTTTTCAGAAATGCACAGGTTTGGTAGGTTTCCCTAGGTGGCGGCTGAGCTACAAGCCAAAATCTACAGGTAGGCACTTTGCAAAAAACACCTCTGTTTTCCTTCACAAATTTGGATGTGTCCACGTTGCGCTTTGGGGCGTTTTCTGTCACGGGCCCTAGGCCTACCCACACAAGTGAGGTATCATTTTTATCAGGAGACGTGGGGGAACGCTGGGTGGAAGGAAATTTGTGGCTCCTCTCAAATTCCAGAACTTTCTGCCACAGAAATGTTAGGAACATATGTTTTTTTAGCCAAATTTTGAGGTTTGCAAAGGATTCTGGGTAACAGAACCTGGTCCGAACAACACAAGTCACCCCATCTTGGATTCCCCTAGGTCTCTAGTTTTCAGAAATGCACAGGTTTGGTAGGTTTCCCTAGGTGGCGGCTGAGCTACAAGCCAAAATCTACAGGTAGGCACTTTGCAAAAAACACCTCTGTTTTCCTTCACAAATTTGGATGTGTCCACGTTGCGCTTTGGGGCGTTTTCTGTCACGGGCGCTAGGCCTACCCACACAAGTGAGGTATCATTTTTATCGGGAGACGTGGGGGAACGCTGGGTGGAAGGAAATTTGTGGCTCCTCTCAGATTCCAGAACTTTCTGCCACAGAAATGTTAGGAACATGTGTTTTTTTAGCTAAATTTTGAGGTTTGCAAAGGATTCTGGGTAACAGATCCTGGTCCGAGCCACACAAGTCACCCCATCTTGGATTCCCCTAGGTCTCTAGTTTTCAGAAATGCACAGGTTTGGTAGGTTTCCCTAGGTGGCGGCTGAGCTACAAGCCAAAATCTACAGGTAGGCACTTTGCAAAAAACACCTCTGTTTTCCTTCACAAATTTGGATGTGTCCACGTTGCGCTTTGGGGCGTTTTCTGTCACGGGCGCTAGGCCTACCCACACAAGTGAGGTATAATTTTTATCGGGAGACGTGGGGGAACGCTGGGTGGAAGGAAATTTGTGGCTCCTCTCAAATTCCAGAACTTTCTGCCACAGAAATGTTAGGAACATATGTTTTTTTAGCCAAATTTTGAGGTTGGCAAAGGATTCTGGGTAACAGAACCTGGTCCGAGCCACACAAGTCACCCCATCTTGGATTCCCCTAGGTCTCTAGTTTTCAGAAATGCACAGGTTTGGTAGGTTTCCCTAGGTGGCGACTGAGCTACAAGCCAAAATCTACAGGTAGGCACTTTGCAAAAAACACCTCTGTTTTCCTTCAAAAATTGGGCTGTGTCTACGTTGCGCTTTGGGGCATTTTCCTGTCGCGGGCGCTAGGCCTACCCACACAAGTGAGGTATCATTTTTATCTGGAGACGTGGGGGAACGCTGGGTGGAAGGAAATTCGTGGGTCCTCTCAGATTCCAGAACTTTCTGCCACAGAAATGTGAGGAACATGTGTTTTTTTAGCCAAATTTTGAGGTTTTCAAAGGATTCTGGGTAACAGAACCTGGTCCGAGCCACACAAGTCAACCCATCTTGGATTCCCCTAGGTCTCTAGTTTTCAGAAATGCACAGGTTTGGTAGGTTTCCCTAGGTGGCGGCTGAGCTACAAGCCAAAATCTACAGGTAGGCACTTTGCAAAAAACACCTCTGTTTTCCTTCACAAATTTGGATGTGTCCACGTTGCGCTTTGGGGCGTTTTCTGTCACGGGCGCTAGGCCTACCCACACAAGTGAGGTATAATTTTTATCGGGAGACGTGGGGGAACGCTGGGTGGAAGGAAATTTGTGGCTCCTCTCAAATTCCAGAACTTTCTGCCACAGAAATGTTAGGAACTTATGTTTTTTTAGCCAAATTTTGAGGTTTGCAAAGGATTCTGGGTAACAGAACCTGGTCCGAACAACACAAGTCACCCCATCTTGGATTCCCCTAGGTCTCTAGTTTTCAGAAATGCACAGGTTTGGTAGGTTTCCCTAGGTGGCGGCTGAGCTACAAGCCAAAATCTACAGGTAGGCACTTTGCAAAAAACACCTCTGTTTTCCTTCACAAATTTGGATGTGTCCACGTTGCGCTTTGGGGCGTTTTCTGTCACGGGCGCTAGGCCTACCCACACAAGTGAGGTATCATTTTTATCGGGAGACGTGGGGGAACGCTGGGTGGAAGGAAATTTGTGGCTCCTCTCAGATTCCAGAACTTTCTGCCACAGAAATGTTAGGAACATGTGTTTTTTTAGCTAAATTTTGAGGTTTGCAAAGGATTCTGGGTAACAGATCCTGGTCCGAGCCACACAAGTCACCCCATCTTGGATTCCCCTAGGTCTCTAGTTTTCAGAAATGCACAGGTTTGGTAGGTTTCCCTAGGTGGCGGCTGAGCTACAAGCCAAAATCTACAGGTAGGCACTTTGCAAAAAACACCTCTGTTTTCCTTCACAAATTTGGATGTGTCCACGTTGCGCTTTGGGGCGTTTTCTGTCACAGGCGCTAGGCCTACCCACACAAGTGAGGTATCTTTATCGGGAGACTTGGGGGAACGCTGGGTGGAAGGAAATTTGTGGCTCCTCTCAGATTCCAGAACTTTCTGCCACAGAAATGTTAGGAACATGTGTTTTTTCAGCCAAATTTTGAGGTTTGGAAAGGATTCTGGGTAACAGAACCTGGTCCGAGCCACACAAGTCACCCCATCTTGGATTCCCCTAGGTCTCTAGTTTTCAGAAATGCACAGGTTTGGTAGGTTTCCCTAGGTGGCGGCTGAGCTACAAGCCAAAATCTACAGGTAGGCACTTTGCAAAAAACACCTCTGTTTTCCTTCAAAAATTGGTCTGTGTCTACGTTGAGCTTTGGGGCATTTTCCTGTCGCGGGCGCTAGGCCTACCCACACAAGTGAGGTTTCATTTTTATCTGGAGACGTGGGGGAACGCTGGGTGGAAGGAAATTCGTGGGTCCTGTCAGATTCCAGAACGTTCTGCCACAGAAATGTGAGGAACATGTGTTTTTTTAGCCAAATTTTGAGGTTTTCAAAGGATTCTGGGTAACAGAACCTGGTCCGAGCCACACAAGTCAACCCATCTTGGATTCCCCTAGGTCTCTAGTTTTCAGAAATGCACAGGTTTGGTAGGTTTCCCTAGGAGGCGGCTGAGCTACAAGCCAAAATCTACAGGTAGGCACTTTGCAAAAAACACCTCTGTTTTCCTTCACAAATTTGGATGTGTCCACGTTGCGCTTTGGGGCGTTTTCTGTCACGGGCGCTAGGCCTACCCACACAAGTGAGGTATAATTTTTATCGGGAGACGTGGGGAACGCTGGGTGGAAGGAAATTTGTGGCTCCTCTCAAATTCCAGAACTTTCTGCCACAGAAATGTTAGGAACATATGTTTTTTAAGCCAAATTTTGAGGTTTGCAAAGGATTCTGGGTAACAGAACCTGGTCCGAACAACACAAGTCACCCCATCTTGGATTCCCCTAGGTCTCTAGTTTTCAGAAATGCACAGGTTTGGTAGGTTTCCCTAGGTGGCGGCTGAGCTACAAGCCAAAATCTACAGGTAGGCACTTTGCAAAAAACACCTCTGTTTTCCTTCACAAATTTGGATGTGTCCACGTTGCGCTTTGGGGCGTTTTCTGTCACGGGCGCTAGGCCTACCCACACAAGTGAGGTATCATTTTTATCGGGAGACGTGGGGGAACGCTGGGTGGAAGGAAATTTGTGGCTCCTCTCAGATTCCAGAACTTTCTGCCACAGAAATGTTAGGAACATGTGTTTTTTTAGCTAAATTTTGAGGTTTGCAAAGGATTCTGGGTAACAGATCCTGGTCCGAGCCACACAAGTCACCCCATCTTGGATTCCCCTAGGTCTCTAGTTTTCAGAAATGCACAGGTTTGGTAGGTTTCCCTAGGTGGCGGCTGAGCTACAAGCCAAAATCTACAGGTAGGCACTTTGCAAAAAACACCTCTGTTTTCCTTCACAAATTTGGATGTGTCCACGTTGCGCTTTGGGGCGTTTTCTGTCGCGGGCGCTAGGCCTACCCACACAATTGAGGTATCATTTTTATCGGGAGACGTGGGGGAACGCTGGGTGGAAGGAAATTCGTGGCTCCTCTCAGATTCCAGAACTTTCTGCCACAGAAATGTGAGGAACATGTGTTTTTTTAGCCAAATTTTGAGGTTTGCAAAGGATTCTGGGTAACAGAACCTGGTCCGAGCCACACAAGTCACCCCATCTTGGATTCCCCTAGGTCTCTAGTTTTCAGAAATGCACAGGTTTGGTAGGTTTCCCTAGGTGGCGGCTGAGCTACAAGCCAAAATCTACAGGTAGGCACTTTGCAAAAAACACCTCTGTTTTCCTTCACAAATTTGGATGTGTCCACGTTGCGCTTTGGGGCGTTTTTCTGTCGCGGGCGCTAGGCCTACCCACACAAGTGAGGTATCATTTTTATCGGTAGACGTGGGGGAACGCTGGGAGGAAGGAAATGTGTGGCTCCTCTCAGATTCCAGAACTTTCTGCCACAGAAATGTTAGGAACATGTGTTTTTTTAGCCAAATTTTGAGGTTTGCAAAGGATTCTGGATAACAGAACCTGGTCCGAGCCACACAAGTCACCCCATCTTGGATTCCCCTAGGTCTCTTGTTTTCAGAAATGCACAGGTTTGGTAGGTTTCCCTAGGTGGCGGCTGAGCTACAGGCCAAAATCTACAGGTAGGCACTTTGCAAAAAACACCTCTGTTTTCCTTCACAAATTTGGATGTGTCCACGTTGCGCTTTGGGGCGTTTTCTGTCACAGGCGCTAGGCCTACCCACACAAGTGAGGTATCATTTTTATCGGGAGACGTGGGGGAACGCTGGGTGGAAGGAAATTCGTGGCTCCTCTCAGATTCCAGAACTTTCTGCCACAGAAATGTGAGGAACATGTGTTTTTTTAGCCAAATGTTGAGGTTTGCAAAGGATTCTGGGTAACAGAACCTGGTCCGAGCCACACAAGTCACCCCATCTTGGATTCCCCTAGGTCTCTAGTTTTCAGAAATGCACAGGTTTGGTAGGTTTCCCTAGGTGGCGGCTGAGCTACAAGCCAAAATCTACAGGTAGGCACTTTGCAAAAAACACCTCTGTTTTCCTTCACAAATTTGGATGTGTCCACGTTGCGCTTTGGGGCGTTTTCTGTCACAGGCGCTAGGCCTACCCACACAAGTGAGGTATCATTTTTATCGGGAGACGTGGGGGAACGCTGGGTGGAAGGAAATTTGTGGCTCCTCTCAGATTCCAGAACTTTCTGCCACAGAAATGTTAGGAACATGTGTTTTTTCAGCCAAATTTTGAGGTTTGCAAAGGATTCTGGGTAACAGAACCTGGTCCGAGCCACACAAGTCACCCCATCTTGGATTCCCCTAGGTCTCTAGTTTTCAGAAATGCACAGGTTTGGTAGGTTTCCCTAGGTGGTGGCTGAGCTACAAGCCAAAATCTACAGGTAGGCACTTTGCAAAAAACACCTCTGTTTTCCTTCACAAATTTGGATGTGTCCACGTTGCGCTTTGGGGCGTTTTCTGTCACGGGCGCTAGGCCTACCCACACAAGTGAGGTATCATTTTTATCGGGAGACGTGGGGGAACGCTGGGTGGAAGGAAATTTGTGGCTCCTCTCAGATTCCAGAACTTTCTGCCACAGAAATGTTAGGAACATGTGTTTTTTTAGCTAAATTTTGAGGTTTGCAAAGGATTCTGGGTAACAGATCCTGGTCCGAGCCACACAAGTCACCCCATCTTGGATTCCCCTAGGTCTCTAGTTTTCAGAAATGCACAGGTTTGGTAGGTTTCCCTAGGTGGCGGCTGAGCTACAAGCCAAAATCTACAGGTAGGCACTTTGCAAAAAACACCTCTGTTTTCCTTCACAAATTTGGATGTGTCCACGTTGCGCTTTGGGGCGTTTTCTGTCACAGGCGCTAGGCCTACCCACACAAGTGAGGTATCATTTTTATCGGGAGACTTGGGGGAACGCTGGGTGGAAGGAAATTTGTGGCTCCTCTCAGATTCCAGAACTTTCTGCCACAGAAATGTTAGGAACATGTGTTTTTTCAGCCAAATTTTGAGGTTTGGAAAGGATTCTGGGTAACAGAACCTGGTGCGAGCCACACAAGTCACCCCATCTTGGATTCCCCTAGGTCTCTAGATTTCAGAAATGCACAGGTTTGGTAGGTTTCCCTAGGTGGCGGCTGAGCTACAAGCCAAAATCTACAGGTAGGCACTTTGCAAAAAACACCTCTGTTTTCCTTCAAAAATTGGTCTGTGTCTACGTTGAGCTTTGGGGCATTTTCCTGTCGCGGGCGCTAGGCCTACCCACACAAGTGAGGTTTCATTTTTATCTGGAGACGTGGGGGAACGCTGGGTGGAAGGAAATTCGTGGGTCCTGTCAGATTCCAGAACGTTCTGCCACAGAAATGTGAGGAACATGTGTTTTTTTAGCCAAATTTTGAGGTTTGCAAAGGATTCTGGGTAACAGATCCTGGTCCGAGCCACACAAGTCACCCCATCTTGGATTCCCCTAGGTCTCTAGTTTTCAGAAATGCACAGGTTTGGTAGGTTTCCCTAGGTGGCGGCTGAGCTACAAGCCAAAATCTACAGGTAGGCACTTTGCAAAAAACACCTCTGTTTTCCTTCACAAATTTGGATGTGTCCACGTTGCGCTTTGGGGCGTTTTCTGTCACGGGCGCTAGGCCTACCCACACAAGTGAGGTATCATTTTTATCGGGAGACGTGGGGGAACGCTGGGTGGAAGGAAATTTGTGGCTCCTCTCAGATTCCAGAACTTTCTGCCACAGAAATGTTAGGAACATGTGTTTTTTTAGCTAAATTTTGAGGTTTGCAAAGGATTCTGGGTAACAGATCCTGGTCCGAGCCACACAAGTCACCCCATCTTGGATTCCCCTAGGTCTCTAGTTTTCAGAAATGCACAGGTTTGGTAGGTTTCCCTAGGTGGCGGCTGAGCTACAAGCCAAAATCTACAGGTAGGCACTTTGCAAAAAACACCTCTGTTTTCCTTCACAAATTTGGATGTGTCCACGTTGCGCTTTGGGGCGTTTTCTGTCGCGGGCGCTAGGCCTACCCACACAAGTGAGGTATCATTTTTATCGGGAGACATGGGGGAACGCTGGGTGGAAGGAAATTCGTGGCTCCTCTCAGATTCCAGAACTTTCTGCCACAGAAATGTGAGGAACATGTGTTTTTTTAGCCAAATTTTGAGGTTTGCAAAGGATTCTGGGTAACAGAACCTGGTCCGAGCCACACAAGTCACCCCATCTTGGATTCCCCTAGGTCTCTAGTTTTCAGAAATGCACAGGTTTGGTAGGTTTCCCTAGGTGGCGGCTGAGCTACAAGCCAAAATCTACAGGTAGGCACTTTGCAAAAAACACCTCTGTTTTCCTTCACAAATTTGGATGTGTCCACGTTGCGCTTTGGGGCGTTTTCTGTCGCGGGCGCTAGGCCTACCCACACAAGTGAGGTATCATTTTTATCGGTAGACGTGGGGGAACGCTGGGAGGAAGGAAATGTGTGGCTCCTCTCAGATTCCAGAACTTTCTGCCACAGAAATGTTAGGAACATGTGTTTTTTTAGCCAAATTTTGAGGTTTGCAAAGGATTCTGGATAACAGAACCTGGTCCGAGCCACACAAGTCACCCCATCTTGGATTCCCCTATGTCTCTTGTTTTCAGAAATGCACAGGTTTGGTAGGTTTCCCTAGGTGGCGGCTGAGCT
The DNA here is from genome assembly GCF_031143425.1 of Pleurodeles waltl. NCBI lineage: Eukaryota > Metazoa > Chordata > Amphibia > Caudata > Salamandridae > Pleurodeles > Pleurodeles waltl. The sequence continues at coordinate 230,202,358 of NC_090439.1, forward strand.
ACAGGCCAAAATCTACAGGTAGGCACTTTGCAAAAAACACCTCTGTTTTCCTTCACAAATTTGGATGTGTCCACGTTGCGCTTTGGGGCGTTTTCTGTCACAGGCGCTAGGCCTACCCACACAAGTGAGGTATCATTTTTATCGGGAGACGTGGGGGAACGCTGGGTGGAAGGAAATTCGTGGCTCCTCTCAGATTCCAGAACTTTCTGCCACAGAAATGTGAGGAACATGTGTTTTTTTAGCCAAATGTTGAGGTTTGCAAAGGATTCTGGGTAACAGAACCTGGTCCGAGCCACACAAGTCACCCCATCTTGGATTCCCCTAGGTCTCTAGTTTTCAGAAATGCACAGGTTTGGTAGGTTTCCCTAGGTGGCGGCTGAGCTACAAGCCAAAATCTACAGGTAGGCACTTTGCAAAAAACACCTCTGTTTTCCTTCACAAATTTGGATGTGTCCACGTTGCGCTTTGGGGCGTTTTCTGTCACAGGCGCTAGGCCTACCCACACAAGTGAGGTATCATTTTTATCGGGAGACGTGGGGGAACGCTGGGTGGAAGGAAATTTGTGGCTCCTCTCAGATTCCAGAACTTTCTGCCACAGAAATGTTAGGAACATGTGTTTTTTCAGCCAAATTTTGAGGTTTGCAAAGGATTCTGGGTAACAGAACCTGGTCCGAGCCACACAAGTCACCCCATCTTGGATTCCCCTAGGTCTCTAGTTTTCAGAAATGCACAGGTTTGGTAGGTTTCCCTAGGTGGCGGCTGAGCTACAAGCCAAAATCTACAGGTAGGCACTTTGCAAAAAACACCTCTGTTTTCCTTCACAAATTTGGATGTGTCCACGTTGCGCTTTGGGGCGTTTTCTGTCACGGGCCCTAGGCCTACCCACACAAGTGAGGTATCATTTTTATCGGGAGACGTGGGGGAACGCTGGGTGGAAGGAAATTTGTGGCTCCTCTCAAATTCCAGAACTTTCTGCCACAGAAATGTTAGGAACATATGTTTTTTTAGCCAAATTTTGAGGTTTGTAAAGGATTCTGGGTAACAGAACCTGGTCCGAACAACACAAGTCACCCCATCTTGGATTCCCCTAGGTCTCTAGTTTTCAGAAATGCACAGGTTTGGTAGGTCTCCCTAGGTGGCGGCTGAGCTACAAGCCAAAATCTACAGGTAGGCACTTTGCAAAAAACACCTCTGTTTTCCTTCACAAATTTGGATGTGTCCACGTTGCGCTTTGGGGCGTTTTCTGTCACGGGCGCTAGGCCTACCCACACAAGTGAGGTATCATTTTTATCGGGAGATGTGGGGGAACGCTGGGTGGAAGGAAATTTGTGGCTCCTCTCAGATTCCAGAACTTTCTGCCACAGAAATGTTGGGAACATGTGTTTTTTTAGCTAAATTTTGAGGTTTGCAAAGGATTCTGGGTAACAGATCCTGGTCCGAGCCACACAAGTCACCCCATCTTGGATTCCCCTAGGTCTCTAGTTTTCAGAAATGCACAGGTTTGGTAGGTTTCCCTAGGTGGCGGCTGAGCTACAAGCCAAAATCTACAGGTAGGCACTTTGCAAAAAACACCTCTGTTTTCCTTCACAAATTTGGATGTGTCCACGTTGCGCTTTGGGGCGTTTTCTGTCACGGGCGCTAGGCCTACCCACACAAGTGAGGTATAATTTTTATCGGGAGACGTGGGGGAACGCTGGGTGGAAGGAAATTTGTGGCTCCTCTCAAATTCCAGAACTTTCTGCCACAGAAATGTTAGGAACATATGTTTTTTTAGCCAAATTTTGAGGTTTGCAAAGGATTCTGGGTAACAGAACCTGGTCCGAACAACACAAGTCACCCCATCTTGGATTCCCCTAGGTCTCTAGTTTTCAGAAATGCAAAGGTTTGGTAGGTTTCCCTAGGTGGCGGCTGAGCTACAAGCCAAAATCTACAGGTAGGCACTTTGCAAAAAACACCTCTGTTTTCCTTCACAAATTTGGATGTGTCCACGTTGCGCTTTGGGGCGTTTTCTGTCACGGGCGCTAGGCCTACCCACACAAGTGAGGTATAATTTTTATCGGGAGACGTGGGGGAACGCTGGGTGGAAGGAAATTTGTGGCTCCTCTCAAATTCCAGAACTTTCTGCCACAGAAATGTTAGGAACATCTGTTTTTTTAGCCAAATTTTGAGGTTTGCAAAGGATTCTGGGTAACAGAACCTGGTCCGAACAACACAAGTCACCCCATCTCGGATTCCCCTAGGTCTCTAGTTTTCAGAAATGCACAGGTTTGGTAGGTTTCCCTAGGTGGCGGCTGAGCTACAAGCCAAAATCTACAGGTAGGCACTTTGCAAAAAACACCTCTGTTTTCCTTCACAAATTTGGATGTGTCCACGTTGCGCTTTGGGGCGTTTTCTGTCACGGGCGCTAGGCCTACCCACACAAGTGAGGTATCATTTTTATCGGGAGACGTGGGGGAACGCTGGGTGGAAGGAAATTTGTGGCTCCTCTCAGATTCCAGAACTTTCTGCCACAGAAATGTTAGGAACATGTATTTTTTTAGCTAAATTTTGAGGTTTGCAAAGGATTCTGGGTAACAGATCCTGGTCCGATCCACACAAGTCACCCCATCTTGGATTCCCCTAGGTCTCTAGTTTTCAGAAATGCACAGGTTTGGTAGGTTTCCCTGGGTGGCGGCTGAGCTACAAGCCAAAATCTACAGGTAGGCACTTTGCAAAAAACACCTCTGTTTTCCTTCACAAATTTGGATGTGTCCACGTTGCGCTTTGGGGCGTTTTCTGTCACGGGCCCTAGGCCTACCCACACAAGTGAGGTATCATTTTTATCGGGAGACGTGGGGGAACGCTGGGTGGAAGGAAATTTGTGGCTCCTCTCAAATTCCAGAACTTTCTGCCACAGAAATGTTAGGAACATATGTTTTTTTAGCCAAATTTTGAGGTTTGCAAAGGATTCTGGGTAACAGAACCTGGTCTGAACAACACAAGTCACCCCATCTTGGATTCCCCTAGGTCTCTAGTTTTCAGAAATGCACAGGTTTGGTAGGTTTCCCTAGGTGGCGGCTGAGCTACAAGCCAAAATCTACAGGTAGGCACTTTGCAAAAAACACCTCTGTTTTCCTTCACAAATTTGGATGTGTCCACGTTGCGCTTTGGGGCGTTTTCTGTCACGGGCGCTAGGCCTACCCACACAAGTGAGGTATCATTTTTATCGGGAGATGTGGGGGAACGCTGGGTGGAAGGAAATTTGTGGCTCCTCTCAGATTCCAGAACTTTCTGCCACAGAAATGTTAGGAACATGTGTTTTTTTAGCTAAATTTTGAGGTTTGCAAAGGATTCTGGGTAACAGATCCTGGTCCGAGCCACACAAGTCACCCCATCTTGGATTCCCCTAGGTCTCTAGTTTTCAGAAATGCACAGGTTTTGTAGGTTTCCCTAGGTGGCGGCTGAGCTACAAGCCAAAATCTACAGGTAGGCACTTTGCAAAAAACACCTCTGTTTTCCTTCACAAATTTGGATGTGTCCACGTTGCGCTTTGGGGCGTTTTCTGTCACAGGCGCTAGGCCTACCCACACAAGTGAGGTATCATTTTTATCGGGAGACGTGGGGGAACGCTGGGTGGAAGGAAATTTGTGGCTCCTCTCAGATTCCAGAACTTTCTGCCACAGAAATGTTAGGAACATGTGTTTTTTCAGCCAAATTTTGAGGTTTGCAAAGGATTCTGGGTAACAGAACCTGGTCCGAGCCACACAAGTCACCCCATCTTGGATTCCCCTAGGTCTCTAGTTTTCAGAAATGCACAGGTTGGGTAGGTTTCCCTAGGTGGCGGCTGAGCTACAAGCCAAAATCTACAGGTAGGCACTTTGCAAAAAACACCTCTGTTTTCCTTCAAAAATTGGGCTGTGTCTACGTTGAGCTTTGGGGCATTTTCCTGTCGCGGGCGCTAGGCCTACCCACACAAGTGAGGTATCATTTTTATCTGGAGACGTGGGGGAACGCTGGGTGGAAGGAAATTCGTGGGTCCTCTCAGATTCCAGAACTTTCTGCCACAGAAATGTGAGGAACATGTGTTTTTTTAGCCAAATTTTGAGGTTTTCAAAGGATTCTGGGTAACAGAACCTGGTCCGAGCCACACAAGTCAACCCATCTTGGATTCCCCTAGGTCTCTAGTTTTCAGAAATGCACAGGTTTGGTAGGTTTCCCTAGGAGGCGGCTGAGCTACAAGCCAAAATCTACAGGTAGGCACTTTGCAAAAAACACCTCTGTTTTCCTTCACAAATTTGGATGTGTCCACGTTGCGCTTTGGGGCGTTTTCTGTCACGGGCGCTAGGCCTACCCACACAAGTGAGGTATAATTTTTATCGGGAGACGTGGGGGAACGCTGGGTGGAAGGAAATTTGTGGCTCCTAGCAAATTCCAGAACTTTCTGCCACAGAAATGTTAGGAACATATGTTTTTTTAGCCAAATTTTGAGGTTTGCAAAGGATTCTGGGTAACAGAACCTGGTCCGAACAACACAAGTCACCCCATCTTGGATTCCCCTAGGTCTCTAGTTTTCAGAAATGCAAAGGTTTGCTAGGTTTCCCTAGGTGGCGGCTGAGCTACAAGCCAAAATCTACAGGTAGGCACTTTGCAAAAAACACCTCTGTTTTCCTTCACAAATTTGGATGTGTCCACGTTGCGCTTTGGGGCGTTTTCTGTCACGGGCGCTAGGCCTACCCACACAAGTGAGGTATAATTTTTATCGGGAGACGTGGGGGAACGCTGGGTGGAAGGAAATTTGTGGCTCCTCTCAAATTCCAGAACTTTCTGCCACAGAAATGTTAGGAACATATGTTTTTTTAGCCAAATTTTGAGGTTTGTAAAGGATTCTGGGTAACAGAACCTGGTCCGAACAACACAAGTCACCCCATCTTGGATTCCCCTAGGTCTCTAGTTTTCAGAAATGCACAGGTTTGGTAGGTTTCCCTAGGTGGCGGCTGAGCTACAAGCCAAAATCTACAGGTAGGCACTTTGCAAAAAACACCTCTGTTTTCCTTCACAAATTTGGATGTGTCCACGTTGCGCTTTGGGGCGTTTTCTGTCACGGGCGCTAGGCCTACCCACACAAGTGAGGTATCATTTTTATCGGGAGACGTGGGGGAACGCTGGGTGGAAGGAAATTTGTGGCTCCTCTCAGATTCCAGAACTTTCTGCCACAGAAATGTTGGGAACATGTGTTTTTTTAGCTAAATTTTGAGGTTTGCAAAGGATTCTGGGTAACAGATCCTGGTCCGAGCCACACAAGTCACCCCATCTTGGATTCCCCTAGGTCTCTAGTTTTCAGAAATGCACAGGTTTGGTAGGTTTCCCTAGGTGGCGGCTGAGCTACAAGCCAAAATCTACAGGTAGGCACTTTGCAAAAAACACCTCTGTTTTCCTTCACAAATTTGGATGTGTCCACGTTGCGCTTTGGGGCGTTTTCTGTCACAGGCGCTAGGCCTACCCACACAAGTGAGGTATCATTTTTATCGGGAGACGTGGGGGAACGCTGGGTGGAAGGAAATTTGTGGCTCCTCTCAAATTCCAGAACTTTCTGCCACAGAAATGTTAGGAACATATGTTTTTTTAGCCAAATTTTGAGGTTTGCAAAGGATTCTGGGTAACAGAACCTGGTCCGAACAACACAAGTCACCCCATCTTGGATTCCCCTAGGTCTCTAGTTTTCAGAAATGCAAAGGTTTGGTAGGTTTCCCTAGGTGGCGGCTGAGCTACAAGCCAAAATCTACAGGTAGGCACTTTGCAAAAAACACCTCTGTTTTCCTTCACAAATTTGGATGTGTCCACGTTGCGCTTTGGGGCGTTTTCTGTCACGGGCGCTAGGCCTACCCACACAAGTGAGGTATAATTTTTATCGGGAGACGTGGGGGAACGCTGGGTGGAAGGAAATTTGTGGCTCCTCTCAAATTCCAGAACTTTCTGCCACAGAAATGTTAGGAACATCTGTTTTTTTAGCCAAATTTTGAGGTTTGCAAAGGATTCTGGGTAACAGAACCTGGTCCGAACAACACAAGTCACCCCATCTCGGATTCCCCTAGGTCTCTAGTTTTCAGAAATGCACAGGTTTGGTAGGTTTCCCTAGGTGGCGGCTGAGCTACAAGCCAAAATCTACAGGTAGGCACTTTGCAAAAAACACCTCTGTTTTCCTTCACAAATTTGGATGTGTCCACGTTGCGCTTTGGGGCGTTTTCTGTCACGGGCGCTAGGCCTACCCACACAAGTGAGGTATCATTTTTATCGGGAGACGTGGGGGAACGCTGGGTGGAAGGAAATTTGTGGCTCCTCTCAGATTCCAGAACTTTCTGCCACAGAAATGTTAGGAACATGTATTTTTTTAGCTAAATTTTGAGGTTTGCAAAGGATTCTGGGTAACAGATCCTGGTCCGATCCACACAAGTCACCCCATCTTGGATTCCCCTAGGTCTCTAGTTTTCAGAAATGCACAGGTTTGGTAGGTTTCCCTGGGTGGCGGCTGAGCTACAAGCCAAAATCTACAGGTAGGCACTTTGCAAAAAACACCTCTGTTTTCCTTCACAAATTTGGATGTGTCCACGTTGCGCTTTGGGGCGTTTTCTGTCACGGGCCCTAGGCCTACCCACACAAGTGAGGTATCATTTTTATCGGGAGACGTGGGGGAACGCTGGGTGGAAGGAAATTTGTGGCTCCTCTCAAATTCCAGAACTTTCTGCCACAGAAATGTTAGGAACATATGTTTTTTTAGCCAAATTTTGAGGTTTGCAAAGGATTCTGGGTAACAGAACCTGGTCTGAACAACACAAGTCACCCCATCTTGGATTCCCCTAGGTCTCTAGTTTTCAGAAATGCACAGGTTTGGTAGGTTTCCCTAGGTGGCGGCTGAGCTACAAGCCAAAATCTACAGGTAGGCACTTTGCAAAAAACACCTCTGTTTTCCTTCACAAATTTGGATGTGTCCACGTTGCGCTTTGGGGCGTTTTCTGTCACGGGCGCTAGGCCTACCCACACAAGTGAGGTATCATTTTTATCGGGAGATGTGGGGGAACGCTGGGTGGAAGGAAATTTGTGGCTCCTCTCAGATTCCAGAACTTTCTGCCACAGAAATGTTAGGAACATGTGTTTTTTTAGCTAAATTTTGAGGTTTGCAAAGGATTCTGGGTAACAGATCCTGGTCCGAGCCACACAAGTCACCCCATCTTGGATTCCCCTAGGTCTCTAGTTTTCAGAAATGCACAGGTTTTGTAGGTTTCCCTAGGTGGCGGCTGAGCTACAAGCCAAAATCTACAGGTAGGCACTTTGCAAAAAACACCTCTGTTTTCCTTCACAAATTTGGATGTGTCCACGTTGCGCTTTGGGGCGTTTTCTGTCACAGGCGCTAGGCCTACCCACACAAGTGAGGTATCATTTTTATCGGGAGACGTGGGGGAACGCTGGGTGGAAGGAAATTTGTGGCTCCTCTCAGATTCCAGAACTTTCTGCCACAGAAATGTTAGGAACATGTGTTTTTTCAGCCAAATTTTGAGGTTTGCAAAGGATTCTGGGTAACAGAACCTGGTCCGAGCCACACAAGTCACCCCATCTTGGATTCCCCTAGGTCTCTAGTTTTCAGAAATGCACAGGTTGGGTAGGTTTCCCTAGGTGGCGGCTGAGCTACAAGCCAAAATCTACAGGTAGGCACTTTGCAAAAAACACCTCTGTTTTCCTTCAAAAATTGGGCTGTGTCTACGTTGAGCTTTGGGGCATTTTCCTGTCGCGGGCGCTAGGCCTACCCACACAAGTGAGGTATCATTTTTATCTGGAGACGTGGGGGAACGCTGGGTGGAAGGAAATTCGTGGGTCCTCTCAGATTCCAGAACTTTCTGCCACAGAAATGTGAGGAACATGTGTTTTTTTAGCCAAATTTTGAGGTTTTCAAAGGATTCTGGGTAACAGAACCTGGTCCGAGCCACACAAGTCAACCCATCTTGGATTCCCCTAGGTCTCTAGTTTTCAGAAATGCACAGGTTTGGTAGGTTTCCCTAGGAGGCGGCTGAGCTACAAGCCAAAATCTACAGGTAGGCACTTTGCAAAAAACACCTCTGTTTTCCTTCACAAATTTGGATGTGTCCACGTTGCGCTTTGGGGCGTTTTCTGTCACGGGCGCTAGGCCTACCCACACAAGTGAGGTATAATTTTTATCGGGAGACGTGGGGGAACGCTGGGTGGAAGGAAATTTGTGGCTCCTAGCAAATTCCAGAACTTTCTGCCACAGAAATGTTAGGAACATATGTTTTTTTAGCCAAATTTTGAGGTTTGCAAAGGATTCTGGGTAACAGAACCTGGTCCGAACAACACAAGTCACCCCATCTTGGATTCCCCTAGGTCTCTAGTTTTCAGAAATGCAAAGGTTTGCTAGGTTTCCCTAGGTGGCGGCTGAGCTACAAGCCAAAATCTACAGGTAGGCACTTTGCAAAAAACACCTCTGTTTTCCTTCACAAATTTGGATGTGTCCACGTTGCGCTTTGGGGCGTTTTCTGTCACGGGCGCTAGGCCTACCCACACAAGTGAGGTATAATTTTTATCGGGAGACGTGGGGGAACGCTGGGTGGAAGGAAATTTGTGGCTCCTCTCAAATTCCAGAACTTTCTGCCACAGAAATGTTAGGAACATATGTTTTTTTAGCCAAATTGTGAGGTCTGCAAAGGATTCTGGGTAACAGAACCTGGTCCGAACAACACAAGTCACCCCATCTCGGATTCCCCTAGGTCTCTAGTTTTCAGAAATGCACAGGTTTGGTAGGTTTCCCTAGGTGGCGGCTGAGCTACAAGCCAAAATCTACAGGTAGGCACTTTGCAAAAAACACCTCTGTTTTCCTTCACAAATTTGGATGTGTCCACGTTGCGCTTTGGGGCGTTTTCTGTCACGGGCGCTAGGCCTACCCACACAAGTGAGGTATCATTTTTATCGGGAGACGTGGGGGAACGCTGGGTGGAAGGAAATTTGTGGCTCCTCTCAGATTCCAGAACTTTCTGCCACAGAAATGTTAGGAACATGTATTTTTTTAGCTAAATTTTGAGGTTTGCAAAGGATTCTGGGTAACAGATCCTGGTCCGAGCCACACAAGTCACCCCATCTTGGATTCCCCTAGGTCTCTAGTTTTCAGAAATGCACAGGTTTGGTAGGTTTCCCTAGGTGGCGGCTGAGCTACAAGCCAAAATCTACAGGTAGGCACTTTGCAAAAAACACCTCTGTTTTCCTTCACAAATTTGGATGTGTCCACGTTGCGCTTTGGGGCGTTTTCTGTCACAGGCGCTAGGCCTACCCACACAAGTGAGGTATCATTTTTATCGGGAGACGTGGGGGAACGCTGGGTGGAAGGAAATTTGTGGCTCCTCTCAGATTCCAGAACTTTCTGCCACAGAAATGTTAGGAACATGTGTTTTTTCAGCCAAATTTTGAGGTTTGCAAAGGATTCTGGGTAACAGAACCTGGTCCGAGCCACACAAGTCACCCCATCTTGGATTCCCCTAGGTCTCTAGTTTTCAGAAATGCACAGGTTTGGTAGGTTTCCCTAGGTGGCGGCTGAGCTACAAGCCAAAATCTACAGGTAGGCACTTTGCAAAAAACACCTCTGTTTTCCTTCAAAAATTGGGCTGTGTCTACGTTGAGCTTTGGGGCATTTTCCTGTTGCGGGCGCTAGGCCTACCCACACAAGTGAGGTATCATTTTTATCTGGAGACGTGGGGGAACGCTGGGTGGAAGGAAATTCGTGGGTCCTCTCAGATTCCAGAACGTTCTGCCACAGAAATGTGAGGAACATGTGTTTTTTTAGCCAAATTTTGAGGTTTTCAAAGGATTCTGGGTAACAGAACCTGGTCCGAGCCACACAAGTCAACCCATCTTGGATTCCCCTAGGTCTCTAGTTTTCAGAAATGCACAGGTTTGGTAGGTTTCCCTAGGAGGCGGCTGAGCTACAAGCCAAAATCTACAGGTAGGCACTTTGCAAAAAACACCTCTGTTTTCCTTCACAAATTTGGATGTGTCCACGTTGCGCTTTGGGGCGTTTTCTGTCACGGGCGCTAGGCCTACCCACACAAGTGAGGTATAATTTTTATCGGGAGACGTGGGGGAACGCTGGGTGGAAGGAAATTTGTGGCTCCTCTCAAATTCCAGAACTTTCTGCCACAGAAATGTTAGGAACATATGTTTTTTTAACCAAATTTTGAGGTTTGCAAAGGATTCTGGGTAACAGAACCTGGTCCGAACAACACAAGTCACCCCATCTTGGATTCCCCTAGGTCTCTAGTTTTCAGAAATGCACAGGTTTGGTAGGTTTCCCTAGGTGGCGGCTGAGCTACAAGCCAAAATCTACAGGTAGGCACTTTGCAAAAACACCTCTGTTTTCCTTCACAAATTTGGATGTGTCCACGTTGCGCTTTGGGGTGTTTTCTGTCACGGGCGCTAGGCCTACCCACACAAGTGAGGTATCATTTTTATCGGGAGACGTGGGGGAACGCTGGGTGGAAGGAAATTTGTGGCTCCTCTCAGATTCCAGAACTTTCTGCCACAGAAATGTTAGGAACATGTGTTTTTTTAGCTAAATTTTGAGGTTTGCAAAGGATTCTGGGTAACAGATCCTGGTCCGAGCCACACAAGTCACCCCATCTTGGATTCCCCTAGGTCTCTAGTTTTCAGAAATGCACAGGTTTGGTAGGTTTCCCTAGGTGGCGGCTGAGCTACAAGCCAAAATCTACAGGTAGGCACTTTGCAAAAAACACCTCTGTTTTCCTTCACAAATTTGGATGTGTCCACGTTGCGCTTTGGGGCGTTTTCTGTCACAGGCGCTAGGCCTACCCACACAAGTGAGGTATCATTTTTATCGGGAGACGTGGGGGAACGCTGGGTGGAAGGAAATTTGTGGCTCCTCTCAGATTCCAGAACTTTCTGCCACAGAAATGTTAGGAACATGTGTTTTTTCAGCCAAATTTTGAGGTTTGCAAAGGATTCTGGGTAACAGAACCTGGTCCAAGCCACACAAGTCACCCCATCTTGGATTCCCCTAGGTCTCTAGTTTTCGGAAATGCACAGGTTTGGTAGGTTTCCCTAGGTGGCGGCTGAGCTACAAGCCAAAATCTACAGGTAGGCACTTTGCAAAAAACACCTCTGTTTTCCTTCAAAAATTGGGCTGTGTCTACGTTGCGCTTTGGGGCATTTTCCTGTCGCGGGCGCTAGGCCTACCCACACAAGTGAGGTATCATTTTTATTGGGAGACGTGGGGGAACGCTGGGTGGAAGGAAATTCGTGGCTCCTCTCAGATTCCAGAATTTTCTGCCACAGAAATGTGAGGAACATGTGTTTTTTTAGCCAAATTTTGAGGTTTGCAAAGGATTCTGGGTAACAGAACCTGGTCCGAGCCACACAAGTCACCCCATCTTGGATTCCCCTAGGTCTCTAGTTTTCAGAAATGCACAGGTTTGGTAGGTTTCCCTAGGTGGCGGCTGAGCTACAAGCCAAAATCTACAGGTAGGCACTTTGCAAAAAACACCTCTGTTTTCCTTCACAAATTTGGATGTGTCCACGTTGCGCTTTGGGGCGTTTTCTGTCGCGGGCGCTAGGCCTACCCACACAAGTGAGGTATCATTTTTATCGGGAGACGTGGGGGAACGCTGGGTGGAAGGAAATTCGTGGCTCCTCTCAGATTCCAGAACTTTCTGCCACAGAAATGTGAGGAACATGTGTTTTTTTAGCCAAATTTTGAGGTTTGCAAAGGATTCTGGGTAACAGAACCTGGTCCGAGCCACACAAGTCACCCCATCTTGGATTCCCCTAGGTCTCTAGTTTTCAGAAATGCACAGGTTTGGTAGGTTTCCCTAGGTGGCGGCTGAGCTACAAGCCAAAATCTACAGGTAGGCACTTTGCAAAAAACACCTCTGTTTTCCTTCACAAATTTGGATGTGTCCACGTTGCGCTTTGGGGCGTTTTCTGTCGCGGGCGCTAGGCCTACCCACACAAGTGAGGTATCATTTTTATCGGGAGACGTAGGGGAACGCTGGGAGGAAGGAAATGTGTGGCTCCTCTCAGATTCCAGAACTTTCTGCCACAGAAATGTTAGGAACATGTGTTTTTTTAGCCAAATTTTGAGGTTTGCAAAGGATTCTGGATAACAGAACCTGGTCCGAGCCACACAAGTCACCCCATCTTGGATTCCCCTAGGTCTCTTGTTTTCAGAAATGCACAGGTTTGGTAGGTTTCCCTAGGTGGCGGCTGAGCTACAGGCCAAAATCTACAGGTAGGCACTTTGCAAAAAACACCTCTGTTTTCCTTCCAAAATTTGGCTGTGTCCACGTTGCGCTTTGGGGCATTTCCTGTCACGGGCGCTAGGCCTACCCACACAAGTGAGGTATCATTTTTATCGGGAGACGTGGGGGAACGCTGGGTGGAAGGAAATTCGTGGCTCCTCTCAGATTCCAGAACTTTCTGCCACAGAAATGTGAGGAACATGTGTTTTTTTAGCCAAATGTTGAGGTTTGCAAAGGATTCTGGGTAACAGAACCTGGTCCGAGCCAAACAAGTCATCCCATCTTGGATTCCCCTAGGTCTCTAGTTTTCAGAAATGCACAGGTTTGGTAGGTTTCCCTAGGTGGCGGCTGAGCTACAAGCCAAAATCTACAGGTAGGCACTTTGCAAAAAACACCTCTGTTTTCCTTCACAAATTTGGATGTGTCCACGTTGCGCTTTGGGGCGTTTTCTGTCACGGGCCCTAGGCCTACCCACACAAGTGAGGTATCATTTTTATCGGGAGACGTGGGGGAACGCTGGGTGGAAGGAAATTTGTGGCTCCTCTCAAATTCCAGAACTTTCTGCCACAGAAATGTTAGGAACATATGTTTTTTTAGCCAAATTTTGAGGTTTGCAAAGGATTCTGGGTAACAGAACCTGGTCCGAACAACACAAGTCACCCCATCTTGGATTCCCCTAGGTCTCTAGTTTTCAGAAATGCACAGGTTTGGTAGGTTTCCCTAGGTGGCGGCTGAGCTACAAGCCAAAATCTACAGGTAGGCACTTTGCAAAAAACACCTCTGTTTTCCTTCACAAATTTGGATGTGTCCACGTTGCGCTTTGGGGCGTTTTCTGTCACGGGCGCTAGGCCTACCCACACAAGTGAGGTATCATTTTTATCGGGAGACGTGGGGGAACGCTGGGTGGAAGGAAATTTGTGGCTCCTCTCAGATTCCAGAACTTTCTGCCACAGAAATGTTAGGAACATGTGTTTTTTTAGCTAAATTTTAAGGTTTGCAAAGGATTCTGGGTAACAGATCCTGGTCCGAGCCACACAAGTCACCCCATCTTGGATTCCCCTAGGTCTCTAGTTTTCAGAAATGCACAGGTTTGGTAGGTTTCCCTAGGTGGCGGCTGAGCTACAAGCCAAAATCTACAGGTAGGCACTTTGCAAAAAACACCTCTGTTTTCCTTCACAAATTTGGATGTGTCCACGTTGCGCTTTGGGGCGTTTTCTGTCACAGGCGCTAGGCCTACCCACACAAGTGAGGTATCATTTTTATCGGGAGACGTGGGGGAACGCTGGGTGGAAGGAAATTTGTGGCTCCTCTCAGATTCCAGAACTTTCTGCCACAGAAATGTTAGGAACATGTGTTTTTTCAGCCAAATTTTGAGGTTTGCAAAGGATTCTGGGTAACAGAACCTGGTCCGAGCCACACAAGTCACCCCATCTTGGATTCCCCTAGGTCTCTAGTTTTCAGAAATGCACAGGTTGGGTAGGTTTCCCTAGGTGGCGGCTGAGCTACAAGCCAAAATCTACAGGTAGGCACTTTGCAAAAAACACCTCTGTTTTCCTTCAAAAATTGGGCTGTGTCTAGGTTGAGCTTTGGGGCATTTTCCTGTCGCGGGCGCTAGGCCTACCCACACAAGTGAGGTATCATTTTTATCTGGAGACGTGGGGGAACGCTGGGTGGAAGGAAATTCGTGGGTCCTCTCAGATTCCAGAACTTTCTGCCACAGAAATGTGAGGAACATGTGTTTTTTTAGCCAAATTTTGAGGTTTTCAAAGGATTCTGGGTAACAGAACCTGGTCCGAGCCACACAAGTCAACCCATCTTGGATTCCCCTAGGTCTCTAGTTTTCAGAAATGCACAGGTTTGGTAGGTTTCCCTAGGTGGCGGCTGAGCTACAAGCCAAAATCTACAGGTAGGCACTTTGCAAAAAACACCTCTGTTTTCCTTCACAAATTTGGATGTGTCCACGTTGCGCTTTGGGGCGTTTTCTGTCACGGGCCCTAGGCCTACCCACACAAGTGAGGTATCATTTTTATCGGGAGACGTGGGGGAACGCTGGGTGGAAGGAAATTTGTGGCTCCTCTCAAATTCCAGAACTTTCTGCCACAGAAATGTTAGGAACATATGTTTTTTTAGCCAAATTTTGAGGTTTGCAAAGGATTCTGGGTAACAGAACCTGGTCCGAACAACACAAGTCACCCCATCTTGGATTCCCCTAGGTCTCTAGTTTTCAGAAATGCACAGGTTTGGTAGGTTTCCCTAGGTGGCGGCTGAGCTACAAGCCAAAATCTACAGGTAGGCACTTTGCATAAAACACCTCTGTTTTCCTTCACAAATTTGGATGTGTCCACGTTGCGCTTTGGGGCGTTTTCTGTCACGGGCGCTAGGCCTACCCACACAAGTGAGGTATCATTTTTATCGGGAGACGTGGGGGAACGCTGGGTGGAAGGAAATTTGTGGCTCCTCTCAGATTCCAGAACTTTCTGCCACAGAAATGTTAGGAACATGTGTTTTTTTAGCTAAATTTTGAGGTTTGCAAAGGATTCTGGGTAACAGATCCTGGTCCGAGCCACACAAGTCACCCCATCTTGGATTCCCCTAGGTCTCTAGTTTTCAGAAATGCACAGGTTTGGTAGGTTTCCCTAGGTGGCGGCTGAGCTACAAGCCAAAATCTACAGGTAGGCACTTTGCAAAAAACACCTCTGTTTTCCTTCACAAATTTGGATGTGTCCACATTGCGCTTTGGGGCGTTTTCTGTCACAGGCGCTAGGCCTACCCACACAAGTGAGGTATCATTTTTATCGGGAGACGTGGGGGAACGCTGGGTGGAAGGAAATTTGTGGCTCCTCTCAGATTCCAGAACTTTCTGCCACAGAAATGTTAGGAACATGTGTTTTTTCAGCCAAATTTTGAGGTTTGCAAAGGATTCTGGGTAACAGAACCTGGTCCGAGCCACACAAGTCACCCCATCTTGGATTCCCCTAGGTCTCTAGTTTTCAGAAATGCACAGGTTGGGTAGGTTTCCCTAGGTGG
This sequence comes from Pleurodeles waltl, assembly GCF_031143425.1. Lineage (NCBI taxonomy): Eukaryota > Metazoa > Chordata > Amphibia > Caudata > Salamandridae > Pleurodeles > Pleurodeles waltl. The sequence continues at coordinate 230,217,672 of NC_090439.1, forward strand.
CGGCTGAGCTACAAGCCAAAATCTACAGGTAGGCACTTTGCAAAAAACACCTCTGTTTTCCTTCAAAAATTGGGCTGTGTCTACGTTGAGCTTTGGGGCATTTTCCTGTCGCGGGCGCTAGGCCTACCCACACAAGTGAGGTATCATTTTTATCTGGAGACGTGGGGGAACGCTGGGTGGAAGGAAATTCGTGGGTCCTCTCAGATTCCAGAACTTTCTGCCACAGAAATGTGAGGAACATGTGTTTTTTTAGCCAAATTTTGAGGTTTTCAAAGGATTCTGGGTAACAGAACCTGGTCCGAGCCACACAAGTCAACCCATCTTGGATTCCCCTAGGTCTCTAGTTTTCAGAAATGCACAGGTTTGGTAGGTTTCCCTAGGAGGCGGCTGAGCTACAAGCCAAAATCTACAGGTAGGCACTTTGCAAAAAACACCTCTGTTTTCCTTCACAAATTTGGATGTGTCCACGTTGCGCTTTGGGGCGTTTTCTGTCACGGGCGCTAGGCCTACCCACACAAGTGAGGTATAATTTTTATCGGGAGACGTGGGGGAACGATGGGTGGAAGGAAATTTGTGGCTCCTCTCAAATTCCAGAACTTTCTGCCACAGAAATGTTAGGAACATATGTTTTTTTAGCCAAATTTTGAGGTTTGCAAAGGATTCTGGGTAACAGAACCTGGTCCGAACAACACAAGTCACCCCATCTTGGATTCCCCTAGGTCTCTAGTTTTCAGAAATGCAAAGGTTTGGTAGGTTTCCCTAGGTGGCGGCTGAGCTACAAGCCAAAATCTACAGGTAGGCACTTTGCAAAAAACACCTCTGTTTTCCTTCACAAATTTGGATGTGTCCACGTTGCGCTTTGGGGCGTTTTCTGTCACGGGCGCTAGGCCTACCCACACAAGTGAGGTATAATTTTTATCGGGAGACGTGGGGGAACGCTGGGTGGAAGGAAATTTGTGGCTCCTCTCAAATTCCAGAACTTTCTGCCACAGAAATGTTAGGAACATATGTTTTTTTAGCCAAATTTTGAGGTTTGCAAAGGATTCTGGGTAACAGAACCTGGTCCGAACAACACAAGTCACCCCATCTCGGATTCCCCTAGGTCTCTAGTTTTCAGAAATGCACAGGTTTGGTAGGTTTCCCTAGGTGGCGGCTGAGCTACAAGCCAAAATCTACAGGTAGGCACTTTGCAAAAAACACCTCTGTTTTCCTTCACAAATTTGGATGTGTCCACGTTGCGCTTTGGGGCGTTTTCTGTCACGGGCGCTAGGCCTACCCACACAAGTGAGGTATCATTTTTATCGGGAGACGTGGGGGAACGCTGGGTGGAAGGAAATTTGTGGCTCCTCTCAGATTCCAGAACTTTCTGCCACAGAAATGTTAGGAACATGTGTTTTTTCAGCCAAATTTTGAGGTTTGCAAAGGATTCTGGGTAACAGAACCTGGTCCGAGCCACACAAGTCACCCCATCTTGGATTCCCCTAGGTCTCTAGTTTTCAGAAATGCACAGGTTTGGTAGGTTTCCCTAGGTGGCGGCTGAGCTACAAGCCAAAATCTACAGGTAGGCACTTTGCAAAAAACACCTCTGTTTTCCTTCAAAAATTGGGCTGTGTCTACGTTGAGCTTTGGGGCATTTTCCTGTTGCGGGCGCTAGGCCTACCCACACAAGTGAGGTATCATTTTTATCTGGAGACGTGGGGGAACGCTGGGTGGAAGGAAATTCGTGGGTCCTCTCAGATTCCAGAACGTTCTGCCACAGAAATGTGAGGAACATGTGTTTTTTTAGCCAAATTTTGAGGTTTTCAAAGGATTCTGGGTAACAGAACCTGGTCCGAGCCACACAAGTCAACCCATCTTGGATTCCCCTAGGTCTCTAGTTTTCAGAAATGCACAGGTTTGGTAGGTTTCCCTAGGAGGCGGCTGAGCTACAAGCCAAAATCTACAGGTAGGCACTTTGCAAAAAACACCTCTGTTTTCCTTCACAAATTTGGATGTGTCCACGTTGCGCTTTGGGGCGTTTTCTGTCACGGGCGCTAGGCCTACCCACACAAGTGAGGTATAATTTTTATCGGGAGACGTGGGGGAACGCTGGGTGGAAGGAAATTTGTGGCTCCTCTCAAATTCCAGAACTTTCTGCCACAGAAATGTTAGGAACATATGTTTTTTTAGCCAAATTTTGAGGTTTGCAAAGGATTCTGGGTAACAGAACCTGGTCCGAACAACACAAGTCACCCCATCTTGGATTCCCCTAGGTCTCTAGTTTTCAGAAATGCACAGGTTTGGTAGGTTTCCCTAGGTGGCGGCTGAGCTACAAGCCAAAATCTACAGGTAGGCACTTTGCAAAAACACCTCTGTTTTCCTTCACAAATTTGGAAGTGTCCACGTTGCGCTTTGGGGCGTTTTCTGTCACGGGCGCTAGGCCTACCCACACAAGTGAGGTATCATTTTTATCGGGAGACGTGGGGGAACGCTGGGTGGAAGGAAATTCGTGGCTCCTCTCAGATTCCAGAACTTTCTGCCACAGAAATGTGAGGAACATGTGTTTTTTTAGCCAAATGTTGAGGTTTGCAAAGGATTCTGGGTAACAGAACCTGGTCCGAGCCAAACAAGTCATCCCATCTTGGATTCCCCTAGGTCTCTAGTTTTCAGAAATGCACAGGTTTGGTAGGTTTCCCTAGGTGGCGGCTGAGCTACAAGCCAAAATCTACAGGTAGGCACTTTGCAAAAAACACCTCTGTTTTCCTTCACAAATTTGGATGTGTCCACGTTGCGCTTTGGGGCGTTTTCTGTCACGGGCGCTAGGCCTACCCACACAAGTGAGGTATAATTTTTATCGGGAGACGTGGGGGAACGCTGGGTGGAAGGAAATTTGTGGCTCCTCTCAAATTCCAGAACTTTCTGCCACAGAAATGTTAGGAACATATGTTTTTTTAGCCAAATTTTGAGGTTTGCAAAGGATTCTGGGTAACAGAACCTGGTCCGAACAACACAAGTCACCCCATCTTGGATCCCCTAGGTCTCTAGTTTTCAGAAATGCACAGGTTTGGAAGGTTTCCCTAGGTGGCGGCTGAGCTACAAGCCAAAATCTACAGGTAGGCACTTTGCAAAAAACACCTCTGTTTTCCTTCACAAATTTGGATGTGTCCACGTTGCTCTTTGGGGCGTTTTCTGTCACGGGCGCTAGGCCTACCCACACAAGTGAGGTATCATTTTTATCGGGAGACGTGGGGGAACGCTGGGTGGAAGGAAATTTGTGGCTCCTCTCAGATTCCAGAACTTTCTGCCACAGAAATGTTAGGAACATGTGTTTTTTTAGCTAAATTTTGAGGTTTGCAAAGGATTCTGGGTAACAGATCCTGGTCCGAGCCACACAAGTCACCCCATCTTGGATTCCCCTAGGTCTCTAGTTTTCAGAAATGCACAGGTTTGGTAGGTTTCCCTAGGTGGCGGCTGAGCTACAAGCCAAAATCTACAGGTAGGCACTTTGCAAAAAACACCTCTGTTTTCCTTCACAAATTTGGATGTGTCCACGTTGCGCTTTGGGGCGTTTTCGGTCACAGGCGCTAGGCCTACCCACACAAGTGAGGTATAATTTATATCGGGAGACGTTGGGGAACGCTGGGTGGAAGGAAATTTGGGGCTCCTCTCAGATTCCAGAACTTTCTGCCACAGAAATGTTAGGAACATGTGTTTTTTCAGCCAAATTTTGAGGTTTGCAAAGGATTCTGGGTAACAGAACCTGGTCCGAGCCACACAAGTCACCCCATCTTGGATTCCCCTAGGTCTCTAGTTTTCAGAAATGCACAGGTTTGGTAGGTTTCCCTAGGTGGCGGCTGAGCTACAAGCCAAAATCTACAGGTAGGCACTTTGCAAAAAACACCTCTGTTTTCCTTCACAAATTTGGATGTGTCCACGTTGCGCTTTGGGGCGTTTTCTGTCACGGGCCCTAGGCCTACACACACAAGTGAGGTATCATGTTTATCGGGAGACGTGGGGGAACGCTGGGTGGAAGGAAATTTGTGGCTCCTCTCAGATTCCAGAACTTTCTGCCACAGAAATGTTAGGAACATGTGTTTTTTTAGCCAAATTTTGAGGTTTGCAAAGGATTCTGGGTAACAGAACCTGGTCCGAGCCACACAAGTCACCCCATCTTGGATTCCCCTAGGTCTCTAGTTTTCAGAAATGCACAGGTTTGGTAGGTTTCCCTAGGTGGCGGCTGAGCTACAAGCCAAAATCTACAGGTAGGCACTTTGCAAAAAACACCTCTGTTTTCCTTCAAAAATTGGGCTGTGTCTACGTTGCGCTTTGGGGCATTTTCCTGTCGCGGGCGCTAGGCCTACCCACACAAGTGAGGTATCATTTTTATCGGGAGACGTGGGGGAACGCTGGGTGGAAGGAAATTTGTGGCTCCTCTCAGATTCCAGAACTTTCTGCCACAGAAATGTTAGGAACATGTGTTTTTTCAGCCAAATTTTGAGGTTTGCAAAGGATTCTGGGTAACAGAACCTGGTCCGAGCCACACAAGTCACCCCATCTTGGATTCCCCTAGGTCTCTAGTTTTCAGAAATGCACAGGTTTGGTAGGTTTCCCTAGGTGGCGGCTGAGCTACAAGCCAAAATCTACAGGTAGGCACTTTGCAAAAAACACCTCTGTTTTCCTTCAAAAATTGGGCTGTGTCTACGTTGCGCTTTGGGGCATTTTCCTGTCGCGGGCGCTAGGCCTACCCACACAAGTGAGATATCATTTTTATCGGGAGACGTGGGGGAACGCTGGGTGGAAGGAAATTCGTGGCTCCTCTCAGATTCCAGAATTTTCTGCACAGAAATGTGAGGAACATGTGTTTTTTTAGCCAAATTTTGAGGTTTGCAAAGGATTTTGGGTAACAGAACCTGGTCCGAGCCACACAAGTCACCCCATCTTGGATTCCCCTAGGTCTATAGTTTTCAGAAATGCACAGGTTTGGTAGGTTTCCCTAGGTGGCAGCTGAGCTACAAGCCAAAATCTACAGGTAGGCACTTTGCAAAAAACACCTCTGTTTTCCTTCACAAATTTGGATGTGTCCACGTTGCGCTTTGGGGCGTTTTCTGTCGCGGGCGCTAGGCCTACCCACACAAGTGAGGTATCATTTTTATCGGGAGACGTGGGGGAACGCTGGGTGGAAGGAAATTTGTGGCTCCTCTCAGATTCCAGAACTTTCTGCCACAGAAATGTTAGGAACATGTGTTTTTTTAGCCAAATTTTGAGGTTTGCAAAGGATTCTGGTTAACAGAACCTGGTCCGAGCCACACAAGTCACCCCATCTTGGATTCCCCTATGTCTCTAGTTTTCAGAAATGGAAAGTTTTGGTAGGTTTCCCTAGGTGGCGGCTGAGCTACAGGCCAAAATCTACAGGTAGGCACTTTGCAAAAAACACCTCTGTTTTCCTTCAAAAATGTGGCTGTGTCCACGTTGCGCTTTGGGGCATTTCCTGTCACGGGCGCTAGGCCTACCCACACAAGTGAGGTATCATTTTTATCGGGAGACGTGGGGGAACGCTGGGTGGAAGGAAATTCGTGGCTCCTCTCAGATTCCAGAACTTTCTGCCACAGAAATGTGAGGAACATGTGTTTTTTTAGCCAAATTGTGAGGTTTGCAAAGGATTCTGGGTAACAGAACCTGGTCCGAGCCACACAAGTCACCCCATCTTGGATTCCTCTAGGTCTCTAGTTTTCAGAAATGCACAGGTTTGGTAGGTTTTCCTAGGTGGCGGCTGAGCTACAGGCCAAAATCTGCAGGTAGGCACTTTGCAAAAAACACCTCTGTTTTCCTTCAAAAATTTGTCTGTGTCCACGTTGCGCTTTGGGGCATTTCCTGTCACGGGAGCTAGGCCTACCCACACAAGTGAGGTATCATTTTTATCGGGAGACGTGGGGGAACGCTGGATGGAAGGAAATTCGTGGCTCCTCTCAGATTCCAGAACTTTCTGCCACAGAAATGTGAGGAACATGTGTTTCTTTAGCCACATTTTGAGGTTTGCAAAGGATTCTGGGTAACAGAACCTGGTCCGAGCCACACAAGTCACCCCATCTTGGATTCCCCTAGGTCTCTAGTTTTCAGAAATGCACAGGTTTGGTAGGTTTCCCTAGGTGGCGGCTGAGCTACAAGCCAAAATCTACAGGTAGGCACTTTGCAAAAAACACCTCTGTTTTCCTTCAAAAATTTGGATGTGTCCAGGTTGCGCTTTGGGGCGTTTTCTGTCGCGGGCGCTAGGCCTACCCACACAAGTGAGGTATCATTTTTATCGGGAGACGTGGGGGAACGCTGGGTGGAAGGAAATTTGTGGCTCCTCTCAGATTCCAGAACTTTCTGCCACAGAAATGTTAGGAACATGTGTTTTTTTAGCCAAATTTTGAGGTTTGCAAAGGATTCTGGATAACAGAACCTGGTCCGAGCCACACAAGTCACCCCATCTTGGATTCCCCTAGGTCTCTTGTTTTCAGAAATGCACAGGTTTGGTAGGTTTCCCTAGGTGGCGGCTGAGCTACAGGCCAAAATCTACAGGTAGGCACTTTGCAAAAAACACCTCTGTTTTCCTTCAAAAATTTGGCTGTGTCCACATTGCGCTTTGGGGCATTTCCTGTCACGGGCGCTAGGCCTACCCACACTAGTGAGGTATCATTTTTATCGGGAGACGTGGGGGAACGCTGGGTGGAAGGAAATTTGTGGCTCATCTCAGATTCCAGAACTTTCTGCCACAGAAATGTTAGGAACATGTGTTTTTTTAGCCACATTTTGAGGTTTGCAAAGGATTCTGGGTAACAGAACCTGGTCCGAACAACACAAGTCACCCCATCTTGGATTCCCCTAGGTCTCTAGTTTTCAGAAATGCACAGGTTTGGTAGGTTTCCCTAGGTGGCGGCTGAGCTACAAGCCAAAATCTACAGGTAGGCACTTTGCAAAAAACACCTCTGTTTTCCTTCACAAATTTGGATGTGTCCACGTTGCGCTTTGGGGCGTTTTCTGTCGCGGGCGCTAGGCCTACCCACACAAGTGAGGTATCATTTTTATCGGGAGACGTGGGGGAACGCTGGGTGGAAGGAAATTTGTGGCTCTTCTCAGATTCCAGAACTTTCTGCCACAGAAATGTGAGGAACATGTGTTTTTTTAGCCAAATTTTGAGGTTTGCAAAGGATTCTGGGTAACAGAACCTGGTCCGAACCACACATGTCACCCCATCTTGGATTCCCCTAGGTCTCTAGTTTTCAGAAATGCACAGGTTTGGTAGGTTTCCCTAGGTGGCGGCTGAGCTACAAGCCAAAATCTACAGGTAGGCACTTTGCAAAAAACACCTCTGTTTTCCTTCACAAATTTGGATGTGTCCACGTTGCGCTTTGGGGCGTTTTCTGTCACGGGCGCTAGGCCTACCCACACAAGTGAGGTATAATTTTTATCGGGAGACGTGGGGGAATGCTGGGTGGAAGGAAATTTGTGGCTCCTCTCAAATTCCAGAACTTTCTGCCACAGAAATGTTAGGAACATATGTTTTTTTAGCCAAATTTTGAGGTTTGCAAAGGATTCTGGGTAACAGAACCTGGTCCGAACAACACAAGTCACCCCATCTTGGATTCCCCTAGGTCTCTAGTTTTCAGAAATGCACAGGTTTGGTAGGTTTCCCTAGGTGGCGGCTGAGCTACAAGCCAAAATCTACAGGTAGGCACTTTGCAAAAAACACCTCTGTTTTCCTTCACAAATTTGGATGTGTCCACGTTGCACTTTGGGGCGTTTTCTGTCACGGGCGCTAGGCCTACCCACACAAGTGAGGTATCATTTTTATCGGGAGACGTGGGGGAACGCTGGGTGGAAGGAAATTTGTGGCTCCTCTCAGATTTCAGAACTTTCTGCCACAGAAATGTTAGGAACATGTGTTTTTTTAGCTAAATTTTGAGGTTTGCAAAGGATTCTGGGTAACAGATCCTGGTCCGAGCCACACAAGTCACCCCATCTTGGATTCCCCTAGGTCTCTAGTTTTCAGAAATGCACAGGTTTGGTAGGTTTCCCTAGGTGGCGGCTGAGCTACAAGCCAAAATCTACAGGTAGGCACTTTGCAAAAAACACCTTTGTTTTCCATCACAAATTTGGATGTGTCCACGTTGCGCTTTGGGGCGTTTTCTGTCGCGGGCGCTAGGCCTACCCACACAAGTGAGGTATCATTTTTATCGGGAGACGTGGGGGAACGCTGGGTGGAAGGAAATTCGTGGCTCCTCTCAGATTCCAGAACTTTCTGCCACAGTAATGTTAGGAACATGTGTTTTTTTAGCCAAATTTTGAGGTTTGCAAAGGATTCTGGATAACAGAACCTGGTCCGAGCCACACAAGTCACCCCATCTTGGATTCCCCTAGGTCTCTAGTTTTCAGAAATGCACAGGTTTGGTAGGTTTCCCTAGGTGGCGGCTGAGCTACAAGCCAAAATCTACAGGTAGGCACTTTGCAAAAAACACCTCTGTTTTCCTTCACAAATTTGGATGTGTCCACGTTGCGCTTTGGGGCGTTTTCTGTCACGGGTGCTAGGCCTACCCACAAAAGTGAGGTATCATTTTTATCGGGAGACCTGGGGGAACGCTGGGTGGAAGGAAATTTGTGGCTCCTCTCAGATTCCAGAACTTTCTGCCACAGAAATGTGAGGAACATGTGTTTTTTTAGCCAAATTTTGAGGTTTGCAAAGGATTCTGGATAACAGAACCTGGTCCGAGCCACACAAGTCACCCCATCTTGGATTCCCCTAGGTCTCTTGTTTTCAGAAATGCACAGGTTTGGTAGGTTTCCCTAGGTGGCGGCTGAGCTACAGGCCAAAATCTACAGGTAGGCACTTTGCAAAAAACACCTCTGTTTTCCTTCAAAAATTTGGCTGTGTCCACATTGCGCTTTGGGGCATTTCCTGTCACGGGCGCTAGGCCTACCCACACAAGTGAGGTATCATTTTTATCGGGAGACGTGGGGGAACGCTGGGTGGAAGGAAATTCGTGGCTCCTCTCAGATTCCAGAACTTTCGGCCACAGAAATGTGAGGAACATGTGTTTTTTTAGCCAAATTTTGAGGTTTGCAAAGGATTCTGGATAACAGAACCTGGTCCGAGCCACACAAGTCACCCCATCTTGGATTCCCCTAGGTCTCTAGTTTTCAGAAATGCACAGGTTTGGTAGGTTTCCCTAGGTGGCGGCTGAGCTACAAGCCAAAATCTACAGGTAGGCACTTTGCAAAAAACACCTCTGTTTTCCTTCACAAATTTGGATGTGTCCACGTTGCGCTTTGGGGCATTTTCTGTCGCGGGCGCTATGCCTACCCACACAAGTGAGGTATCATTTTTATCGGGAGACGTGGGGGAACGCTGGGTGGAAGGAAATTCGTGGCTCCTCTCAGATTCCAGAACTTTCTGCCACAGAAATGATAGGAACATGTGTTTTTTCAGCCAAATTTTGAGGTTTGCAAAGGATTCTGGGTAACAGAACCTGGTCCGAGCCACACAAGTCACCCCATCTTGGATTCCCCTAGGTCTCTAGTTTTCAGAAATGCACAGGTTTGGTAGGTTTCCCTAGGTGGCGGCTGAGCTACAAGCCAAAATCTACAGGTAGGCACTTTGCAAAAAACACCTCTGTTTTCCTTCAAAAATTGGGCTGTGTCTACGTTGAGCTTTGGGGCATTTTCCTGTCGCGGGCGCTAGGCCTACCCACACAAGTGAGGTATCATTTTTATCTGGAGAAGTGGGGGAACGCTGGGTGGAAGGAAATTCGTGGGTCCTCTCAGATTCCAGAACTTTCTGCCACAGAAATGTGAGGAACATGTGTTTTTTTAGCCAAATTTTGAGGTTTTCAAAGGATTCTGGGTAACAGAACCTGGTCCGAGCCACACAAGTCAACCCATCTTGGATTCCCCTAGGTCTCTAGTTTTCAGAAATGCACAGGTTTGGTAGGTTTCCCTAGGAGGCGGCTGAGCTACAAGCCAAAATCTACAGGTAGGCACTTTGCAAAAAACACCCCTGTTTTCCTTCACAAATTTGGATGTGTCCACGTTGCGCTTTGGGGCGTTTTCTGTCACGGGCGCTAGGCCTACCCACACAAGTAAGGTATAATTTTTATCGGGAGACGTGGGGGAACGCTGGGTGGAAGAAAATTTGTGGCTCCTCTCAAATTCCAGAACTTTCTGCCACAGAAATGTTAGGAACATATGTTTTTTTATCCAAATTTTGAGGTTTGCAAAGGATTCTGGGTAACAGAACCTGGTCCGAACAACACAAGTCACCCCATCTTGGATTCCCCTAGGTCTCTAGTTTTCAGAAATGCACAGGTTTGGTAGGTTTCCCTAGGTGGCGGCTGAGCTACAAGCCAAAATCTACAGGTAGGCACTTTGCAAAAAACACCTCTGTTTTCCTTCACAAATTTGGATGTGTCCACGTTGCGCTTTGGGGCGTTTTCTGTCACGGGCGCTAGGCCTACCCACACAAGTGAGGTATCATTTTTATCGGGAGACGTGGGGGAACGCTGGGTGGAAGGAAATTTGTGGCTCCTCTCAGATTCCAGAACTTTCTGCCACAGAAATGTTAGGAACATGTGTTTTTTTAGCTAAATTTTGAGGTTTGCAAAGGATTCTGGGTAACAGATCCTGGTCCGAGCCACACAAGTCACCCCATCTTGGATTCCCCTAGGTCTCTAGTTTTCAGAAATGCACAGGTTTGGTAGGTTTCCCTAGGTGGCGGCTGAGCTACAAGCCAAAATCTACAGGTAGGCACTTTGCAAAAAACACCTTTGTTTTCCTTCACAAATTTGGATGTGTCCACGTTGCGCTTTGGGGCGTTTTCTGTCGCGGGCGCTAGGCCTACCCACACAAGTGAGGTATCATTTTTATCGGGAGACGTGGGGGAACGCTGGGTGGAAGGAAATTCGTGGCTCCTCTCAGATTCCAGAACTTTCTGCCACAGTAATGTTAGGAACATGTGTTTTTTTAGCCAAATTTTGAGGTTTGCAAAGGATTCTGGATAACAGAACCTGGTCCGAGCCACACAAGTCACCCCATCTTGGATTCCCCTAGGTCTCTAGTTTTCAGAAATGCACAGGTTTGGTAGGTTTCCCTAGGTGGCGGCTGAGCTACAAGCCAAAATCTACAGGTAGGCACTTTGCAAAAAACACCTCTGTTTTCCTTCACAAATTTGGATGTGTCCACGTTGCGCTTTGGGGCGTTTTCTGTCACGGGTGCTAGGCCTACCCACAAAAGTGAGGTATCATTTTTATCGGGAGACCTGGGGGAACGCTGGGTGGAAGGAAATTTGTGGCTCCTCTCAGATTCCAGAACTTTCTGCCACAGAAATGTGAGGAACATGTGTTTTTTTAGCCAAATTTTGAGGTTTGCAAAGGATTCTGGATAACAGAACCTGGTCCGAGCCACACAAGTCACCCCATCTTGGATTCCCCTAGGTCTCTTGTTTTCAGAAATGCACAGGTTTGGTAGGTTTCCCTAGGTGGCGGCTGAGCTACAGGCCAAAATCTACAGGTAGGCACTTTGCAAAAAACACCTCTGTTTTCCTTCAAAAATTTGGCTGTGTCCACATTGCGCTTTGGGGCATTTCCTGTCACGGGCGCTAGGCCTACCCACACAAGTGAGGTATCATTTTTATCGGGAGACGTGGGGGAACGCTGGGTGGAAGGAAATTCGTGGCTCCTCTCAGATTCCAGAACTTTCGGCCACAGAAATGTGAGGAACATGTGTTTTTTTAGCCAAATTTTGAGGTTTGCAAAGGATTCTGGATAACAGAACCTGGTCCGAGCCACACAAGTCACCCCATCTTGGATTCCCCTAGGTCTCTAGTTTTCAGAAATGCACAGGTTTGGTAGGTTTCGCTAGGTGGCGGCTGAGCTACAAGCCAAAATCTACAGGTAGGCACTTTGCAAAAAACACCTCTGTTTTCCTTCACAAATTTGGATGTGTCCACGTTGCGCTTTGGGGCGTTTTCTGTCGCGGGCGCTAGGCCTACCCACACAAGTGAGGTATCATTTTTATCGGGAGACGTGGGGGAACGCTGGGTGGAAGGAAATTCGTGGCTCCTCTCAGATTCCAGAACTTTCTGCCACAGAAATGTTAGGAACATGTGTTTTTTCAGCCAAATTTTGAGGTTTGCAAAGGATTCTGGGTAACAGAACCTGGTCCGAGCCACACAAGTCACCCCATCTTGGATTCCCCTAGGTCTCTAGTTTTCAGAAATGCACAGGTTTGGTAGGTTTCCCTAGGTGGCGGCTGAGCTACAAGCCAAAATCTACAGGTAGGCACTTTGCAAAAAACACCTCTGTTTTCCTTCAAAAATTGGGCTGTGTCTACGTTGAGCTTTGGGGCATTTTCCTGTCGCGGGCGCTAGGCCTACCCACACAAGTGAGGTATAATTTTTATCTGGAGAAGTGGGGGAACGCTGGGTGGAAGGAAATTCGTGGGTCCTCTCAGATTCCAGAACTTTCTGCCACAGAAATGTGAGGAACATGTGTTTTTTTAGCCAAATTTTGAGGTTTTCAAAGGATTCTGGGTAACAGAACCTGGTCCGAGCCACACAAGTCAACCCATCTTGGATTCCCCTAGGTCTCTAGTTTTCAGAAATGCACAGGTTTGGTAGGTTTCCCTAGGAGGCGGCTGAGCTACAAGCCAAAATCTACAGGTAGGCACTTTGCAAAAAACACCCCTGTTTTCCTTCACAAATTTGGATGTGTCCACGTTGCGCTTTGGGGCGTTTTCTGTCACGGGCGCTAGGCCTACCCACACAAGTGAGGTATAATTTTTATCGGGAGACGTGGGGGAACGCTGGGTGGAAGGAAATTTGTGGCTCCTCTCAAATTCCAGAACTTTCTGCCACAGAAATGTTAGGAACATATGTTTTTTTATCCAAATTTTGAGGTTTGCAAAGGATTCTGGGTAACAGAACCTGGTCCGAACAACACAAGTCACCCCATCTTGGATTCCCCTAGGTCTCTAGTTTTCAGAAATGCACAGGTTTGGTAGGTTTCCCTAGGTGGCGGCTGAGCTACAAGCCAAAATCTACAGGTAGGCACTTTGCAAAAAACACCTCTGTTTTCCTTCACAAATTTGGATGTGTCCACGTTGCGCTTTGGGGCGTTTTCTGTCACGGGCGCTAGGCCTACCCACACAAGTGAGGTATCATTTTTATCGGGAGACGTGGGGGAACGCTGGGTGGAAGGAAATTTGTGGCTCCTCTCAGATTCCAGAACTTTCTGCCACAGAAATGTTAGGAACATGTGTTTTTTTAGCTAAATTTTGAGGTTTGCAAAGGATTCTGGGTAACAGATCCTGGTCCGAGCCACACAAGTCACCCCATCTTGGATTCCCCTAGGTCTCTAGTTTTCAGAAATGCACAGGTTTGGTAGGTTTCCCTAGGTGGCGGCTGAGCTACAAGCCAAAATCTACAGGTAGGCACTTTGCAAAAAACACCTCTGTTTTCCTTCACAAATTTGGATGTGTCCTCTTTGCGCTTTGGGGCGTTTTCTGTCACAGGCGCTAGGCCTACCCACACAAGTGAGGTATCATTTTTATCGGGAGACGTGGGGGAACGCTAGGTGGAAGGAAATTTGTGGCTCCTCTCAGATTCCAGAACTTTCTGCCACAGAAATGTTAGGAACATGTGTTTTTTCAGCCAAATTTTGAGGTTTGCAAAGGATTCTGGGTAACAGAACCTGGTCCAAGCCACACAAGTCACCCCATCTTGGATTCCCCTAGGTCTCTAGTTTTCAGAAATGCACAGGTTTGGTAGGTTTCCCTAGGTGGCGGCTGAGCTACAAGCCAAAATCTACAGGTAGGCACTTTGCAAAAAACACCTCTGTTTTCCTTCACAAATTTGGATGTGTCCACGTTGCGCTTTGGGGCGTTTTCTGTCACAGGCGCTAGGCCTACCCACACAAGTGAGGTATCATTTTTATCGGGAGACGTGGGGGAACGCTGGGTGGAAGGAAATTCGTGGCTCCTCTCAGATTCCAGAATTTTCTGCCACAGAAATGTGAGGAACATGTGTTTTTTTAGCCAAATTTTGAGGTTTGCAAAGGATTCTGGGTAACAGAACCTGGTCCGAGCCACACAAGTCACCCCATCTTGGATTCCCCTAGGTCTCTAGTTTTCAGAAATGCACAGGTTTGGTAGGTTTCCCTAGGTGGCGGCTGAGCTACAAGCCAAAATCTACAGGTAGGCACTTTGCAAAAAACACCTCTGTTTTCCTTCACAAATTTGGATGTGTCCACGTTGCGCTTTGGGGCGTTTTCTGTCGCGGGCGCTAGGCCTACCCACACAAGTGAGGTATCATTTTTATCGGGAGACGTGGGGGAACGCTGGGTGGAAGGAAATTCGTGGCTCCTCTCAGATTCCAGAACTTTCTGCCACAGAAATGTGAGGAACATGTGTTTCTTTAGCCAAATTTTGAGGTTTGCAAAGGATTCTGGGTAACAGAACCTGGTCCGAGCCACACAAGTCACCCCATCTTGGATTCCCCTAGGTCTCTAGTTTTCAGAAATGCACAGGTTTGGTAGGTTTCCCTAGGTGGCGGCTGAGCTACAAGCCAAAATCTACAGGTAGGCACTTTGCAAAAAACACCTCTGTTTTCCTTCACAAATTTGGATGTGTCCACGTTGCGCTTTGGGGCGTTTTCTGTCGCGGGCGCTAGGCCTACCCACACAAGTGAGGTATCATTTTTATCGGGAGACGTGGGGGAACGCTGGGTGGAAGGAAATTTGTGGCTCCTCTCAGATTCCAGAACTTTCTGCCACAGAAATGTTAGGAACATGTGTTTTTTTAGCCAAATTTTGAGGTTTGCAAAGGATTCTGGATAACAGAACCTGGTCCGAGCCACACAAGTCACCCCATCTTGGATTCCCCTAGGTCTCTAGTTTTCAGAAATGCACAGGTTTGGTAGGTTTCCCTAGGTGGCGGCTGAGCTACAAGCCAAAATCTACAGGTAGGCACTTTGCAAAAAACACCTCTGTTTTCCTTCAAAAATTGGGCTGTGTCTACGTTGCGCTTTGGGGCGTTTCCTGTCGCGGGCGCTAGGCCTACCCACACAAGTGAGGTATCATTTTTATCGGGAGACGTGGGGGAACGCTGGGTGGAAGGAAATTTGTGGCTCCTCTCAGATTCCAGAACTTTCTGCCACAGAAATGTTAGGAACATGTGTTTTTTCAGCCAAATTTTGAGGTTTGCAAAGGATTCTGGGTAACAGAACCTGGTCCAAGCCACACAAGTCACCCCATCTTGGATTCCCCTAGGTCTCTAGTTTTCAGAAATGTACAGGTTTGGTAGGTTTCCCAAGGTGGCGGCTGAGCTACAAGCCAAAATCTACAGGTAGGCACTATGCAAAAAACACCTCTGTTTTCCTTCAAAAATTGGGCTGTGTCTACGTTGCGCTTTGGGGCATTTTCCTGTCGCGGGCGCTAGGTCTACCCACACAAGTGAGGTATCATTTTTATCGGGAGACGTGGGGGAACGCTGGGTGGAAGGAAATTCGTGGCTCCTCTCAGATTCCAGAATTTTCTGCCACAGAAATGTGAGGAACATGTGTTTTTTTAGCCAAATTTTGAGGTTTGCAAAGGATTCTGGGTAACAGAACCTGGTCCGAGCCACACAAGTCACCCCATCTTGGATTCCCCTAGGTCTCTAGTTTTCAGAAATGCACAGGTTTGGTAGGTTTCCCTAGGTGGCGGCTGAGCTACAAGCCAAAATCTACAGGTAGGCACTTTGCAAAAAACACCTCTGTTTTCCTTCACAAATTTGGATGTGTCCACGTTGCGCTTTGGGGCGTTTTCTGTCGCGGGCGCTAGGCCTACCCACACAAGTGAGGTATCATTTTTATCGGGAGACGTGGGGGAACGCTGGGTGGAAGGAAATTCGTGGCTCCTCTAAGATTCCAGAACTTTCTGCCACAGAAATGTGAGGAACATGTGTTTCTTTAGCCAAATTTTGAGGTTTGCAAAGGATTCTGGTAACAGAACCTGGTCCGAGCCACACAAGTCACCCCATCTTGGATTCTCCCAGGTCTCTAGTTTTCAGAAATGCACAGGTTTGGTAGGTTTCCCTAGGTGGCGGCTGAGCTACAAGCCAAAATCTACAGGTAGGCACTTTGCAAAAAACACCTCTGTTTTCCTTCACAAATTTGGATGTGTCCACGTTGCGCTTTGGGGCGTTTTCTGTCGCGGGCGCTAGGCCTACCCACACAAGTGAGGTATCATTTTTATCGGGAGACGTGGGGGAACGCTGGGAGGAAGGAAATGTGTGGCTCCTCTCAGATTCCAGAACTTTCTGCCACAGAAATGTTAGGAACATGTGTTTTTTTAGCCAAATTTTGAGGTTTGCAAAGGATTCTGGATAACAGAACCTGGTCCGAGCCACACAAGTCACCCCATCTTGGATTCCCCTAGGTCTCTTGTTTTCAGAAATGCACAGGTTTGGTAGGTTTCCCTAGGTGGCGGCTGAGCTACAGGCCAAAATCTACAGGTAGGCACTTTGCAAAAAACACCTCTGTTTTCCTTCCAACATTTGGCTGTGTCCACGTTGCGCTTTGGGGCATTTCCTGTCACGGGCGCTAGGCCTACCCACACAAGTGAGGTATCATTTTTATCGGGAGACGTGGGGGAACGCTGGGTGGAAGGAAATTCGTGGCTCCTCTCAGAATCCAGAACTTTCTGCCACAGAAATGTGAGGAACATGTGTTTTTTTAGCCAAATGTTGAGGTTTGCAAAGGATTCTGGGTAACAGAACCTGGTCAGAGCCACACAAGTCACCCCATCTTGGATTCCCCTAGGTCTCTAGTTTTCAGAAATGCACAGGTTTGGTAGGTTTCCCTAGGTGGCGGCTGAGCTACAAGCCAAAATCTACAGGTAGGCACTTTGCAAAAAACACCTCTGTTTTCCTTCACAAATTTGGATGTGTCCACGTTGCGCTTTGGGGCGTTTTCTGTCGCGGGCGCTAGGCCTACCCACACAAGTGAGGTATCATTTTTATCGGGAGACGTGGGGGAACGCTGGGTGGAAGGAAATTTGTGGCTCCTCTCAGATTCCAGAACTTTCTGCCACAGAAATGTTAGGAACATGTGTTTTTTTAGCCAAATTTTGAGGTTTGCAAAGGATTCTGGATAACAGAACCTGGTCCGAGCCACACAAGTCACCCCATCTTGGATTCCCCTAGGTCTCTTGTTTTCAGAAATGCACAGGTTTGGTAGGTTTCCCTAGGTGGCGGCTGAGCTACAGGCCAAAATCTACAGGTAGGCACTTTGCAAAAAACACCTCTGTTTTCCTTCAAAAATTTGGCTGTGTCCACGTTGCGCTTTGGGGCATTTCCTGTCACGGGCGCTAGGCCTACCCACACAAGTGAGATATCATTTTTATCGGGAGACGTGGGGGAACGCTGGGTGGAAGGAAATTCGTGGCTCCTCTCAGATTCCAGAACTTTCTGCCACAGAAATGTTAGGAACATGTGTTTTTTTAGCCAAATTTTGAGGTTTGCAAAGGATTCTGGGTAACAGATCCTGGTCCGAGCCACACAAGTCACCCCATCTTGGATTCCCCTAGGTCTCTAGTTTTCAGAAATGCACAGGTTTGGTAGGTTTCCCTAGGTGGCGGCTGAGCTACAAGCCAAAATCTACAGGTAGGCACTTTGCAAAAAACACCTCTGTTTTCCTTCACAAATTTGGATGTGTCCACGTTGCGCTTTGGGATGTTTTCTGTCACGGGCGCTAGGCCTACCCACAAAAGTGAGGTATCATTTTTATCGGGAGACCTGGGGGAACGCTTGGTGGAAGGAAATTTGTGGCTCCTCTCAGATTCCAGAACTTTCTGCCACAGAAATGTTAGGAACATGTGTTTTTTCAGCCAAATTTTGAGGTTTGCAAAGGATTCTGGGTAACAGAACCTGGTCCGAGCCACACAAGTCACCCCATCTTGGATTCCCCTAGGTCTCTAGTTTTCAGAAATGCACAGGTTTGGTAGGTTTCCCTAGGTGGCGGCTGAGCTACAAGCCAAAATCTACAGGTAGGCACTTTGCAAAAAACACCTCTGTTTTCCTTCACAAATTTGGATGTGTCCAGGTTGCGCTTTGGGGCGTTCTCTGTCGCGGGCGCTAGGCCTACCCACACAAGTGAGGTATCATTTTTATCGGGAGACGTGGGGGAACGCTGGGTGGAAGGAAATTTGTGGCTCCTCTCAGATTCCAGAACTTTCTGCCACAGAAATGTTAGGAACATGTGTTTTTTTAGCCAAATTTTGAGGTTTGCAAAGGATTCTGGATAACAGAACCTGGTCCGAGCCACACAAGTCACCCCATCTTGGATTCCCCTAGGTCTCTTGTTTTCAGAAATGCACAGGTTTGGTAGGTTTCCCTAGGTGGCGGCTGAGCTACAGGCCAAAATCTACAGGTAGGCACTTTGCAAAAAACACCTCTGTTTTCCTTCAAAAATTTGGCTGTGTCCACATTGCGCTTTGGGGCATTTCCTGTCACGGGCGCTAGGCCTACCCACACAAGTGAGGTGTCATTTTTATCGGGAGACGTGGGGGAACGCTGGGTGGAAGGAAATTCGTGGCTCCTCTCAGATTCCAGAACTTTCTGCCACAGAAATGTGAGGAACATGTGTTTTTTTAGCCAAATTTTGAGGTTTGCAAAGGATTCTGGGTAACAGAACCTGGTTCGAACCACACAAGTCACCCCATCTTGGATTCCGCTAGGTCTCTAGTTTTCAGAAATGCAAAGGTTTGGTAGGTTTCCCTAGGTGGCGGCTGAGCTACAAGCCAAAATCTACAGGTAGGCACTTTGCAAAAAACACCTCTGTTTTCCTTCACAAATTTGGATGTGTCCACGTTGCGCTTTGGGGCGTTTTCTGTCACGGGCGCTAGGCCTACCCACACAAGTGAGGTATCATTTTTATCGGGAGACGTAGGGGAACGCTGGGTGGAAGGAAATTTGTGGCTCCTCTCAGATTCCAGAACTTTCTGCCACAGAAATGTTAGGAACATGTGTTTTTTTAGCCAAATTTTGAGGTTTGCAAAGGATTCTGGGTAACAGAACCTGGTCCGAACAACACAAGTCACCCCATCTTGGATTCCCCTAGGTCTCTAGTTTTCAAAAATGCACAGGTTTGGTAGGTTTCCCTAGGTGTCGGCTGAGCTACAAGCCAAAATCTACAGGTAGGCACTTTGCAAAAAACACCTCTGTTTTCCTTCACAAATTTGGATGTGTCCACGTTGCGCTTTGGGGCGATTTCTGTCACGGGCGCTAGGCCTACCCACACAAGTGAGGTATCATTTTTATCGGGAGACGTGGGGGAACGCTGGGTGGAAGGAAATTTGTGGCTCCTCTCAGATTCCAGAACTTTCTGCCACAGAAATGTTAGGAACATGTGTTTTTTTAGCCAAATTTTGAGGTTTGCAAAGGATTCTGGGTAACAGATCCTGGTCCGAGCCACACAAGTCACCCCATCTTGGATTCCCCTAGGTCTCTAGTTTTCAGAAATGCACAGGTTTGGTAGGTTTCCCTAGGTGGCGGCTGAGCTACAAGCCAAAATCTACAGGTAGGCACTTTGCAAAAAACACCTCTGTTTTCCTTCACAAATTTGGATGTGTCCACGTTGCGCTTTGGGGCGTTTTCTGTCACAGGCGCTAGGCCTACCCACACAAGTGAGGTATCATTTTTATCGGGAGACGTGGGGGAACGCTGGGTGGAAGGAAATTTATGGCTCCTCTCAGATTCCAGAACTTTCTGCCACAGAAATGTGAGGAACATGTGTTTCTTTAGCCAAATTTTGAGGTTTGCAAAGGATTCTGGGTAACAGAACCTGGTCCGAGCCACACAAGTCACCCCATCTTGGATTCCCCTAGGTCTCTAGTTTTCAGAAATGCACAGGTTTGGTAGGTTTCCCTAGGTGGCGGCTGAGCTACAAGCCAAAATCTACAGGTAGGCACTTTGCAAAAAACACCTCTGTTTTCCTTCACAAATTTGGATGTGTCCACGTTGCGCTTTGGGGCGTTTCCTGTAGCGGGCGCTAGGCCTACCCACACAAGTGAGGTATCATTTTTATCGGGAGACTTGGGGGAACGCTGGGTGGAAGGAAATTCGTGGCTCCTCTCAGATTCCAGAATTTTCTGCCACAGAAATGTGAGGAACATGTGTTTTTTTAGCCAAATTTTGAAGTTTGCAAAGGATTCTGGGTAACAGAACCTGGTCCGAGCCACACAAGTCACCCCATCTTGGATTCCCCTAGGTCTCTAGTTTTCAGAAATGCACAGGTTTGGTAGGTTTCCCTAGGTGGCGGCTGAGCTACAAGCCAATATCTACAGGTAGGCACTTTGCAAAAAACACCTCTGTTTTCCTTCACAAATTTGGATGTGTCCACGTTGCGCTTTGGGGCGTTTTCTGTCACAGGCGCTAGGCCTACCCACACAAGTGAGGTATCATTTTTATCGGGAGACGTGGGGGAACGCTGGGTGGAAGGACATTTGTGGCTCCTCTCAGATTCCAGAACTTTCTGCCACAGAAATGTTAGGAACATGTGTTTTTTAGCCAAATTTTGAGGTTTGCAAAGGATTCTGGATAACAGAACCTGGTCCGAGCCACACAAGTCACCCCATCTTGGATTCCCCTAGGTCTCTTGTTTTCAGAAATGCACAGGTTTGGTAGATTTCCCTAGGTGGCGGCTGAGCTACAGGCCAAAATCTACAGGTAGGCACTTTGCAAAAAACACCTCTGTTTTCCTTCAAAAATTTGGCTGTGTCCACATTGCGCTTTGGGGCATTTCCTGTCACGGGCGCTAGGCCTACCCACACAAGTGAGGTATCATTTTTATCGGGAGACGTGGGGGAACGCTGGGTGGAAGGAAATTCGTGGCTCCCCTCAGATTCCAGAACTTTCTGCCACAGAAATGTGAGGAACATGTGTTTTTTTAGCCAAATTTTGAGGTTTGCAAAGGATTCTGGGTAACAGAACCTGGTTCGAACCACACAAGTCACCCCATCTTGGATTCCGCTAGGTCTCTAGTTTTCAGAAATGCAAAGGTTTGGTAGGTTTCCCTAAGTGGCGGCTGAGCTACAAGCCAAAATCTACAGGTAGGCACTTTGCAAAAAACACCTCTGTTTTCCTTCACAAATTTGGATGTGTCCACGTTGCGCTTTGGGGCGTTTTCTGTCACGGGCGCTAGGCCTACCCACACAAGTGAGGTATCATTTTTATCGGGAGACTTGGGGGAATGCTGGGTGGAAGGAAATTCGTGGCTCCTCTCAGATTCCAGAATTTTCTGCCACAGAAATGTGAGGAACATGTGTTTTTTTAGCCAAATTTTGAGGTTTGCAAAGGATTCTGGGTAACAGAACCTGGTCCGAGCCACACAAGTCACCCCATCTTGGATTCCCCTAGGTCTCTAGTTTTCAGAAATGCACAGGTGTGGTAGGTTTCCCTAGGTGGCGGCTGAGCTACAAGCCAATATCTACAGGTAGGCACTTTGCAAAAAACACCTCTGTTTTCCTTCAAAAATTTGGCTGTGTCTACGTTGCGCTTTGGGGCGTTTCCTGTCGCGGGCGCTAGGCCTACCCACACAAGTGAGGTATCATTTTTATCGGGAGACGTGGGGGAAAGCTGGGTGGAAGGAAATTCGTGGCTCCTCTCAGATTCCAGAACTTTCTGCCACAGAAATGTGAGGAACATGTGTTTTTTTAGCCAAATTTTGAGGTTTGCAAAGGATTCTGGGTAACAGAACCTGGTCCGAGCCACACAAGTCACCCCAGCTTGGATTCCCCTAGGTCTCTAGTTTTCAGAAATGCACAGGTTTGGTAGGTTTCCCTAGGTGGCGGCTGAGCTACAAGCCAAAATCTACAGGTAGGCACTTTGCAAAAAACACCTCTGTTTTCCTTCACAAATTTGGATGTGTCCACGTTGCGCTTTGGGGCGTTTTCTGTCACGGGCGCTAGGCCTACCCACACAAGTGAGGTATCATTTTTATCGGGAGACGTGGGGGAACGCTGGGTGGAAGGAAATTTGTGGCTCCTCTCTGATTCCAGAACTTTCTGCCACAGAAATGTTAGGAACATGTGTTTTTTCAGCCAAATTTTGAGGTTTGCAAAGGATTCTGGGTAACAGAACCTGGTCCGAGCCACACAAGTCACCCCATCTTGGATTCCCCTAGGTCTCTAGTTTTCAGAAATGCACAGGTTTGGTAGGTTTCCCTAGGTGGCGGCTGAGCTACAAGCCAAAATCTACAGGTAGGCACTTTGCAAAAAACAACTCTGTTTTCCTTCAAAAATTGGGCTGTGTCTACGTTGCGCTTTGGGGCGTTTCCTGTCGCGGGCGCTACGCCTACCCACACAAGTGAGGTATAATTTTTATCGGGAGACATGGGGGAACGCTGGGTGGAAGGAAATTCGTGGCTCCTCTCAGATTCCAGAATTTTCTGCCACAGAAATGTGAGGAACATGTGTTTTTTTAGCCAAATTTTGAGGTTTGCAAAGGATTCTGGGTAACAGAACCTGGTCCGAGCCACACAAGTCACCCCATCTTGGATTCCCCTAGGTCTCTAGTTTTCAGAAATGCACAGGTTTGGTAGGTTTCCCTAGGTGGCGGCTGAGCTACAAGCCAAAATCTACAGGTAGGCACTTTGCAAAAAACACCTCTGTTTTCCTTCACAAATTTGGATGTGTCCACGTTGCGCTTTGGGGCGTTTTCTGTCGCGGGCGCTAGGCCTACCCACACAAGTGAGGTATCATTTTTATCGGGAGACGTGGGGGAACGCTGGGAGGAAGGAAATGTGTGGCTCCTCTCAGATTCCAGAACTTTCTGCCACAGAAATGTTAGTAACATGTGTTTTTTTAGCCAAATTTTGAGGATTGCAAAGGATTCTGGATAACAGAACCTGGTCCGAGCCACACAAGTCACCCCATCTTGGATTCCCCTAGGTCTCTTGTTTTCAGAAATGCACAGGTTTGGTAGGTTTCCCTAGGTGGCGGCTGAGCTACAAGCCAAAATCTACAGGTAGGCACTTTGCAAAAAACACCTCTGTTTTCCTTCAAAAATTGGGCTGTGTCTACGTTGCGCTTTGGGGCGTTTCCTGTCGCGGGCGCTAGGCCTACCCACACAAGTGAGGTATCATTTTTATCGGGAGACGTGGGGGAACGCTGGGTGGAAGGAAATTCGTGGCTCCTCTCAGATTCCAGAATTTTCTGCCACAGAAATGTGAGGAACATGTGTTTTTTTAGCCAAATTTTGAGGTTTGCAAAGGATTCTGGGTAACAGAACCTGGTCCGAGCCACACAAGTCACCCCATCTTGGATTCCCCTAGGTCTCTAATTTTCAGAAATGCACAGGTTTGGTAGGTTTCCCTAGGTGGCGGCTGAGCTACAAGCCAAAATCTACAGGTAGGCACTTTGCAAAAAACACCTCTGTTTTCCTTCCAAAATTTGGCTGTGTCCACGTTGCGCTTTGGGGCATTTCCTGTCACGGGCGCTAGGCCTACCCACACAAGTGAGGTATCATTTTTATCGGGAGACGTGGGGGAACGCTGGGTGGAAGGAAATTCGTGGCTCCTCTCAGATTCCAGAACTTTCTGCCACAGAAATGTGAGGAACATGTGTTTTTTTAGCCAAATTTTGAGGTTTGCAAAGGATTCTGGGTAACATAACCTGGTCCGAACCACACATGTCACCCCATCTTGGATTCCCCTAGGTCTCTAGTTTTCAGAAATGCACAGGTTTGGTAGGTTTCCCTAGGTGGCGGCTGAGCTACACGCCAAAATCTACAGGTAGGCACTTTGCAAAAAACACCTCTGTTTTCCTTCACAAATTTGGATGTGTCCACGTTGCGCTTTGGGGCGTTTTCTGTCACGGGCGCTAGGCCTACCCACACAAGTGAGGTATCATTTTTATCGGGAGACGTGGGGGAAAGCTGGGTGGAAGGACATTTGTGGCTCCTCTCAGATTCCAGAACTTTCTGCCACAGAAATGTTAGGAACATGTGTTTTTTTAGCCAAATTTTGAGGTTTGCAAAGGATTCTGGGTAACAGATCCTGGTCCGAGCCACACAAGTCACCCCATCTTGGATTCCCCTAGGTCTCTAGTTTTCAGAAATGCACAGGTTTGGTAGGTTTCCCTAGGTGGCGGCTGAGCTACAAGCCAAAATCTACAGGTAGGCACTTTGCAAAAAACACCTCTGTTTTCCTTCACAAATTTGGATGTGTCCACGTTGCGCTTTGGGGCGTTTTCTGTCACGGGCGCTAGGCCTACCCACACAAGTGAGGTATCATTTTTATCGGGAGACCTGGGGGAACGCTGGGTGGAAGGAAATTTGCGGCTCCTCTCAGATTCCAGAACTTTCTGCCACAGAAATGTTAGGAACATGTGTTTTTTCAGCCAAATTTTGAGGTTTGCAAAGGATTCTGGGTAACAGAACCTGGTCCGAGCCACACAAGTCACCCCATCTTGGATTCCCCTAGGTCTCTAGTTTTCAGAAATGCACAGGTTTGGTAGGTTTCCCTAGGTGGCGGCTGAGCTACAAGCCAAAATCTACAGTTAGGCACTTTGCAAAAAACACCTCTGTTTTCCCTTAAAAATTGGGCTGTGTCTACGTTGCGCTTTGGGGCGTTTCCTGTCGCGGGCGCTAGGCCTACCCACACAAGTGAGGTATCATTTTTATCGGGAGACGTGGGGGAACGCTGGGTGGAAGGAAATTCGTGGCTCCTCTCAGATTCCAGAATTTTCTGCCACAGAAATGTGAGGAACATGTGTTTTTTTAGCCAAATTTTGAGGTTTGCAAAGGATTCTGGGTAACAGAACCTGGTCCGAGCCACACAAGTCACCCCATCTTGGATTCCCCTAGGTCTCTAGTTTTCAGAAATGCACAGGTTTGGTAGGTTTCCCTAGGTGGCGGCTGAGCTACAAGCCAAAATCTACAGGTAGGCACTTTGCAAAAAACACCTCTGTTTTCCTTCACAAATTTGGATGTGTCCACGTTGCGCTTTGGGGCGTTTTCTGTCACGGGCGCTAGGCCTACCCACACAAGTGAGGTATCATTTTTATCGGGAGACGTGGGGGAACGCTGGGAGGAAGGAAATGTGTGGCTCCTCTCAGATTCCAGAACTTTCTGCCACAGAAATGTTAGGAACATGTGTTTTTTAAGCCAAATTTTGAGGTTTGCAAAGGATTCTGGATAACAGAACCTGGTCCGAGCCACACAAGTCACCCCATCTTGGATTCCCCTAGGTCTCTTGTTTTCAGAAATGCACAGGTTTGGTAGGTTTCCCTAGGTGGCGGCTGAGCTACAAGCCAAAATCTACAGGTAGGCACTTTGCAAAAAACACCTCTGTTTTCCTTCAAAAATTTGGCTGTGTCTACGTTGCGCTTTGGGGCGTTTCCTGTCGCGGGCGCTAGGCCTACCCACACAAGTGAGGTATCATTTCTATCGGGAGACGTGGGGGAACGCTGGGTGGAAGGAAATTCGTGGCTCCTCTCAGATTCCAGAATTTTCTGCCACAGAAATGTGAGGAACATGTGTTTTTTTAGCCAAATTTTGAGGTTTGCAAAGGATTCTGGGTAACAGAACCTGGTCCGAGCCACACAAGTCACCCCATCTTGGATTCCCCTAGGTCTCTAATTTTCAGAAATGCACAGGTTTGGTAGGTTTCCCTAGGTGGCGGCTGAGCTACAAGCCAAAATCTACAGGTAGGCACTTTGCAAAAAACACCTCTGTTTTCCTTCACAAATTTGGATGTGTCCACGTTGCGCTTTGGGGCGTTTTCTGTCACGGGCGCTAGGCCTACCCACACAAGTGAGGTATCATTTTTATCGGGAGACGTGGGGGAACGCTGGGTGGAAGGAAATTCGTGGCTCCTCTCAGATTCCAGAACTTTCTGCCACAGAAATGTTAGGAACATGTGTTTTTTTAGCCAAATTTTGAGGTTTGCAAAGGATTCTGGGTAACAGATCCTGGTCCGAGCCACACAAGTCACCCCATCTTGGATTCCCCTAGGTCTCTAGTTTTCAGAAATGCACAGGTTTGGTAGGTTTCCCTAGGTGGCGGCTGAGCTACAAGCCAAAATCTACAGGTAGGCACTTTGCAAAAAACACCTCTGTTTTCATTCAAAAATTGGGCTGTGTCTACGTTGCGCTTTGGGGCGTTTCCTGTCGCGGGCGCTAGGCCTACCCACACAAGTGAGGTATAATTTTTATCGGGAGACGTGGGGGAACGCTGGGTGGAAGGAAATTTGTGGCTCCTCTCAGATTCCAGAACTTTCTGCCACAGAAATGTTAGGAACATGTGTTTTTTCAGCCAAATTTTGAGGTTTGCAAAGGATTCTGGGTAACAGAACGTGGTCCGAACCACACAAGTCACCCCATCTTGGATTCCCCTAGGTCTCTAGTTTTCAGAAATGCACAGGTTTGGTAGGTTTCCCTAGGTGGCGGCTGAGCTACAAGCCAAAATCTACAGGTAGGCACTTTGCAAAAAACACCTCTGTTTTCCTTAAAAAATTGGGCTGTGTCTACGTTGCGCTTTGGGGCGTTTCCTGTCGCGGGCGCTAGGCCTACCCACACAAGTGAGGTATCATTTTTATCGGGAGACGAGGGGGAACGCTGGGTGGAAGGAAATTCGTGGCTCCTCTCAGATTCCAGAATTTTCTGCCACAGAAATGTGAGGAACATGTGTTTTTTTAGCCAAATTTTGAGGTTTGCAAAGGATTCTGGGTAACAGAACCTGGTCCGAGCCACACAAGTCACCCCATCTTGGATTCCGCTAGGTCTCTAGTTTTCAGAAATGCACAGGTTTGGTAGGTTTCCCTAGGTGGCGGCTGAGCTACAAGCCAAAATCTACAGGTAGGCACTTTGCAAAAAACACCTCTGTTTTCCTTCACAAATTTGGATGTGTCCACGTTGCGCTTTGGGGAGTTTTCGGTCGCGGGCGCTAGGCCTACCCACACAAGTGAGGTATCATTTTTATCGGGAGACGTGGGGAAACGCTGGGAGGAAGGAAATGTGTGGCTCCTCTCAGATTCCAGAACTTTCTGCCACAGAAATGTTAGGAACATGTGTTTTTTTAGCCAAATTTTGAGGTTTGCAAAGGATTCTGGATAACAGAACCTGGTCCGAGCCACACAAGTCACCCCATCTGGATTCCCCTAGGTCTCTAGTTTTCAGAAATGCACAGGTTTGGTAGGTTTCCCTAGGTGGCGGCTGAGCTACAGGCCAAAATCTACAGGTAGGCACTTTGCAAAAAACACCTCTGTTTTCCTTCAAAAATTTGGCTGTGTCCACATTGCGCTTTGGGGCATTTCCTGTCACGGGCGCTAGGCCTACCCACACAAGTGAGGTATCATTTTTATCGGGAGACGTGGGGGAACGCTGGGTGGAAGGAAATTCGTGGCTCCTCTAAGATTCCAGAACTTTCTGCCACAGAAATGTGAGGAACATGTGTTTTTTTAGCCAAATTTTGAGGTTTGCAAAGGATTCTGGGTAACAGAACCTGGTTCGAACCACACAAGTCACCCCATCTTGGATTCCCCTAGGTCTCTCGTTTTCAGAAATGCAAAGGTTTGGTAGGTTTCCCTAGGTGGCGGCTGAGCTACACGCCAAAATCTACAGGTAGGCACTTTGCAAAAAACACCTCTGTTTTCCTTCACAAATTTGGATGTGTCCACGTTGCGCTTTGGGGCGTTTTCTGTCACGGGCGCTAGGCCTACCCACACAAGTGAGGTATCATTTTTATCGGGAGACGTGGGGAACACTGGGTGGAAGGAAATTTGTGGCTCCTCTCAGATTCCAGAACTTTATGCCACAGAAATGTGAGGAACATGTGTTTTTTTAGCCAAATTTTGAGGTTTGCAAAGGATTCTGGGTAACAGAACCTGGTCCGAACAACACAAGTCACCCCATCTTGGATTCCCCTAGGTCTCTAGTTTTCAGAAATGCACAGGTTTGGTAGGTTTCCCTAGGTGGCGGCTGAGCTACAAGCCAAAATCTACAGGTAGGCACTTTGCAAAAAACACCTCTGTTTTCCTTCACAAATTTGGATGTGTCCACGTTGCGCTTTGGGGCGTTTTCTGTCACGGGCGCTAGGCCTACCCACACAAGTGAGGTATCATTTTTATCGGGAGACGTGGGGGAACGCTGGGTGGAAGGAAATTTGTGGCTCCTCTCAGATTCCAGAACTTTCCGCCACAGAAATGTTAGGAACATGTGTTTTTTTAGCCAAATTTTGAGGTTTGCAAAGGATTCTGGGTAACAGATCCTGGTCCGAGCCACACAAGTCACCCCATTTTGGATTCCCCTAGGTCTCTAGTTTTCAGAAATGCACAGGTTTGGTAGGTTTCCCTAGGTGGCGGCTGAGCTACAAGCCAAAATCTACAGGTAGGCACTTTGCAAAAAACACCTCTGTTTTCCTTCACAAATTTGGATGTGTCCACGTTGTGCTTTGGGGCGTTTTCTGTCACGGTCGCTAGGCCTACCCACACAAGTGAGGTATCATTTTTATCGGGAGACATGGGGGAACGCTGGGTGGAAGGAAATTTGTGGCTCCTCTCAGATTCCAGAACTTTCTGCCACAGAAATGTTAGGAACATGTGTTTTTTCAGCCAAATTTTGAGGTTTGCAAAGGATTCTGGGTAACAGAACCTGGTCCGAGCCACACAAGTCACCCCATCTTGGATTCCCCTAGGTCTCTAGTTTTTAGAAATGCACAGGTTTGGTAGGTTTCCCTAGGTGGCGGCTGAGCTACAAGCCAAAATCTACAGGTAGGCACTTTGCAAAAAACACCTCTGTTTTCCTTCACAAATTTGGATGTGTCCATGTTGCGCTTTGGGGCGTTTTCTGTCGCGGGCGCTAGGCCTACCCACACAAGTGAGGTATCATTTTTATCGGGAGACGTGGGGGAACGCTGGGTGGAAGGAAATTCGTGGCTCCTCTCAGATTCCAGAACTTTCTGCCACCGAAATGTGAGGAACATGTGTTTCTTTAGCCAAATTTTGAGGTTTGCAAAGGATTCTGGGTAACAGAACCTGGTCCGAGCCACACAAGTCACCCCATCTTGGATTCCCCTAGGTCTCTAGTTTTCAGAAATGCACAGGTTTGGTAGGTTTCCCTAGGTGGCGGCTGAGCTACAAGCCAAAATCTACAGGTAGGCACTTTGCAAAAAACACCTCTGTTTTCCTTCACAAATTTGGATGTGTCCACGTTGCGCTTTGGGGCGTTTTCTGTCGCGTTCGCTAGGCCTACCCACACAAGTGAGGTATCATTTTTATCGGGAGACGTGGGGGAACGCTGGGTGGAAGGAAATTCGTGGCTCCTCTCAGATTCCAGAACTTTCTGCCACAGAAATGTGAGGAACATGTGTTTCTTTAGCCAAATTTTGAGGTTTGCAAAGGATTCTGGGTAACAGAACCTGGTCCGAGCCACACAAGTCACCCCATCTTGGATTCCCCTAGGGCTCTAGTTTTCAGAAATGCACAGGTTTGGTAGGTTTCCCTAGGTGGCGGCTGAGCTACAAGCCAAAATCTACAGGTAGGCACTTTGCAAAAAACACCTCTGTTTTCCTTCACAAATTTGGATGTGTCCACGTTGCGCTTTGGGGCGTTTTCTGTCGCGGGCGCTAGGCCTACCCACACAAGTGAGGTATCATTTTTATCGGGAGACGTGGGGGAACGCTGGGAGGAAGAAAATGTGTGGCTCCTCTCAGATTCCAGAACTTTCTGCCACAGAAATGTTAGGAACATGTGTTTTTTTAGCCAAATTTTGAGGTTTGCAAAGGATTCTGGATAACAGAACCTGGTCCGAGCCACACAAGTCACCCCATCTTGGATTCCCCTAGGTCTCTTGTTTTCAGAAATGCACAGGTTTGGTAGGTTTCCCTAGGTGGCGGCTGAGCTACAGGCCAAAATCTACAGGTAGGCACTTTGCAAAAAACACCTCTGTTTTCCTTCCAAAATTTGGCTGTGTCCACGTTGCGCTTTGGGGCATTTCCTGTCACGGGCGCCAGGCCTACCCACACAAGTGAGGTATCATTTTTATCGGGAGACGTGGGGGAACGCTGGGTGGAAGGAAATTCGTGGCTCCTCTCAGATTCCAGAACTTTCTGCCACAGAAATGTGAGGAACATGTGTTTTTTTAGCCAAATTTTGAGGTTTGCAAAGGATTCTGGGTAACATAACCTGGTCCGAACCACACATGTCACCCCATCTTGGATTCCCCTAGGTCTCTAGTTTTCAGAAATGCACAGGTTTGGTAGGTTTCCCTAGGTGGCGGCTGAGCTACAAGCCAAAATCTACAGGTAGGCACTTTGCAAAAAACACCTCTGTTTTCCTTCAAAAATTTGGCTGTGTCTACGTTGCGGTTTGGGGCGTTTCCTGTCGCGGGCGCTAGGCCTACCCACACAAGTGAGGTATCATTTTTATCGGGAGACGTGGGGGAACGCTGGGTGGAAGGAAATTCGTGGCTCCTCTCAGATTCCACAACTTTCTGCCACAGAAATGTGAGGAACATGTGTTTTTTTAGCCACATTTTGAGGTTTGCAAAGGATTCTGGGTAACAGAACCTGGTCCGAGCCACACAAGTCACCCCATCTTGGATTCCCCTAGGTCTCTAGTTTTCAGAAATGCACAGGTTTGGTAGGTTTCCCTAGGTGGCGGCTGAGCTACAAGCCAAAATCTACAGGTAGGCACTTTGCAAAAAACACCTCTGTTTTCCTTCACAAATTTGGATGTGTCCACGTTGCGCTTTGGGGCGTTTTCTGTCACGGGCGCTAGGCCTACCCACACAAGTGAGGTATCATTTTTATCGGGAGACGTGGGGGAACGCTGGGTGGAAGGAAATTTGTGGCTCCTCTCAGATTCCAGAACTTTCTGCCACAGAAATATGAGGAACATGTGTTTTTTTAGCCAAATTTTGAGGTTTGCAAAGGATTCTGGGTAACAGATCCTGGTCCGAGCCACACAAGTCACCCCATCTTGGATTCCCCTAGGTCTCTAGTTTTCAGAAATGCACAGGTTTGGTAGGTTTCCCTAGGTGGCGGCTGAGCTACAAGCCAAAATCTACAGGTAGGCACTTTGCAAAAAACACCTCTGTTTTCCTTCACAAATTTGGATGTGTCCACGTTGCGCTTTGGGGCGTTTTCTATCACGGGCGCTAGGCCTACCCACACAAGTGAGGTATCATTTTTATCTGGAGACCTGGGGGAACACTGGGTGGAAGGAAATTTGCGGCTCCTCTCAGATTCCAGAACTTTCTGCCACAGAAATTTTAGGAACATGTGTTTTTTCAGCCAAATTTTGAGGTTTGCAAAGGATTCTGGGTAACAGAACCTGGTCCGAGCCACACAAGTCACCCCATCTTCGATTCCCCTAGGTCTCTAGTTTTCAGAAATGCACAGGTTTGGTAGGTTTCCCTAGGTGGCGGCTGAGCTACAAGCCAAAATCTACAGGTAGGCACTTTGCAAAAAACACCTCTGTTTTCCTTCAAAAATTGGGCTGTGTCTACGTTGCGCTTTGGGGCGTTTCCTGTCGCGAGCGCTAGGCCTACCCACACAAGTGAGGTATCATTTTTATCGGGAGACGTGGGGGAACGCTGGGTGGAAGGAAATTCGTGTCTCCTCTCAGATTCCAGAATTTTCTGCCACAGAAATGTGAGGAACATGTGTTTTTTTAGCCAAATTTTGAGGTTTGCAAAGGATTCTGGGTAACAGAACCTGGTCCGAGCCACACAAGTCACCCCATCTTGGATTCCCCTAGGTCTCTAATTTTCAGAAATGCACAGGTTTGGTAGGTTTCTCTAGGTGGCGGCTGAGCTACAAGCCAAAATCTACAGATAGGCACTTTGCAAAAAACACCTCTGTTTTCCTTCACAAATTTGGATGTCTCCACGTTGCGCTTTGGGGCGTTTTCTGTCGCGGGCGCTAGGCCTACCCACACAAGTGAGGTATCATTTTTATCGGGAGACGTGGGGGAACGCTGGGTGGAAGGAAATTTGTGGCTCCTCTCAGATTCCAGAACTTTCTGCCACAGAAATGTGAGGAACATGTGTTTTTTTAGCCAAATTTTGAGGTTTGCAAAGGATTCTGGATAACAGAACCTGGTCCGAGCCACACAAGTCACCCCATCTTGGATTCCCCTAGGTCTCTTGTTTTCAGAAATGCACAGGTTTGGTAGGTTTCCCTAGGTGGCGGCTGAGCTACAGGCCAAAATCTACAGGTAGGCACTTTGCAAAAAACACCTCTGTTTTCCTTCAAAAATTTGGCTGTGTCCACGTTGCGCTTTGGGGCATTTCCTGTCATGGGCGCTAGGCCTACCCACACAAGTGAGGTATCATTTTTATCGAGAGACGTGGGGGAACGCTGGGTGGAAGGACATTCGTGGCTCCTCTCAGATTCCAGAACTTTCTGCCACAGAAATGTTAGGAACATGTGTTTTTTTAGCCAAATTTTGAGGTTTGCAAAGGATTCTGGATAACAGAACCTGGTCCGAGCCACACAAGTCACCCCATCTTGGATTCCCCTAGGTCTCTTGTTTTCAGAAATGCACAGGTTTGGTAGGTTTCCCTAGGTGGCGGCTGAGCTACAGGGCAAAATCTACAGGTAGGCACTTTGCAAAAAACACCTCTGTTTTCCTTCCAAAATTTGGCTGTGTCCACGTTGCGCTTTGGGGCATTTCCTGTCACGGGCGCTAGGCTTACCCACACAAGTGAGGTATCATTTTTATCGGGAGATGTGGGGGAACGCTGGGTGGAAGGAAATTCGTGGCTCCTCTCAGATTCCAGAACTTTCTGCCACAGAAATGTGAGGAACATGTGTTTTTTTAGCCAAATTTTGAGGTTTGCAAAGGATTCTGGGTAACATAACCTGGTCCGAACCACACATGTCACCCCATCTTGGATTCCCCTAGGTCTCTAGTTTTCAGAAATGCACAGGTTTGGTAGGTTTCCCTAGGTGGCGGCTGAGCTACAAGCCAAAATCTACAGGTAGGCACTTTGCAAAAAACACCTCTGTTTTCCTTCAAAAATTTGGCTGTGTCTACGTTGCAGTTTGGGGCGTTTCCTGTCGCGGGCGCTAGGCCTACCCACACAAGTGAGGTATCATTTTTATCGGGAGACGTGGGGGAACGCTGGGTGGAAGGAAATTCGTGGCTCCTCTCAGATTCCAGAACTTTCTGCCACAGAAATGTGAGGAACATGTGTTTTTTATCCAAATTTTGAGGTTTGCAAAGGATTCTGGGTAACAGAACCTGGTCCGAGCCACACAAGTCACCCCATCTTGGATTCCCCTAGGTCTCTAGTTTTCAGAAATGCACAGGTTTGGTAGGTTTCCCTAGGTGGCGGCTGAGCTACAAGCCAAAATCTACAGGTAGGCACTTTGCAAAAAACACCTCTGTTTTCCTTCACAAATTTGGATGTGTCCACGTTGCGCTTTGGGGTGTTTTCTGTCACGGGCGCTAGGCCTACCCACACAAGTGAGGTATCATTTTTATCGCGAGACGTGGGGGAACGCTGGGTGGAAGGAAATTTGTGGCTCCTCTCAGATTCCAGAACTTTCTGCCACAGAAATGTGAGGAACATGTGTTTTTTTAGCCAAATTTTGAGGTTTGCAAAGGATTCTGGGTAACAGATCCTGGTCCGAGCCACACAAGTCACCCCATCTTGGATTCCCCTAGGTCTCTAGTTTTCAGAAATGCACAGGTTTGGTAGGTTTCCCTAGGTGGCGGCTGAGCTACAAGCCAAAATCTACAGGTAGGCACTTTGCAAAAAACACCTCTGTTTTCCTTCACAAATTTGGATGTGTCCACGTTGCGCTTTGGGGCGTTTTCTGTCACGGGCGCTAGGCCTACCCACACAAGTGAGGTATCATTTTTATCGGGAGACCTGGGGGAAAGCTGGGTGGAAGGAAATTTGCGGCTCCTCTCAGATTCCAGAACTTTCTGCCACAGAAATTTTAGGAACATGTGTTTTTTCAGCCAAATTTTGAGGTTTGCAAAGGATTCTGGGTTACAGAACCTGGTCCGAGCCACACAAGTCACCCCATCTTCGATTCCCCTAGGTCTCTAGTTTTCAGAAATGCACAGGTTTGGTAGGTTTCCCTAGGTGGCGGCTGAGCTACAAGCCAAAATCTACAGGTAGGCACTTTGCAAAAAACACCTCTGTTTTCCTTCAAAAATTGGGCTGTGTCTACGTTGCACTTTGGGGCGTTTCCTGTCGCGGGCGCTAGGCCTACCCACACAAGTGAGGTATCATTTTTATCGGGAGACGTGGGGGAACGCTGGGTGGAAGGAAATTCGTGGCTCCTCTCAGATTCCAGAACTTTCTGCCACAGAAATGTTTGGAACATGTGTTTTTTTAGCCAAATTTTGAGGTTTGCAAAGGATTCTGGGTAACAGAACCTGGTCCGAGCCACACAAGTCACCCCATCTTGGATTCCCCTAGGTCTCTAGTTTTCAGAAATGCACAGGTTTGGTAGGTTTCCCTAGGTGGCGGCTGAGCTACAAGCCAAAATCTACAGGTAGGCACTTTGCAAAAAACACCTCTGTTTTCCTTCACAAATTTGGATGTGTCCACGTTGCGCTTTGGGGCGTTTTCTGTCACGGGCGCTAGGCCTACCCACACAAGTGAGGTATCATTTTTATCGCGAGACGTGGGGGAACGCTGGGTGGAAGGAAATTTGTGGCTCCTCTCAGATTCCAGAACTTTCTGCCACAGAAATGTGAGGAACATGTGTTTTTTTAGCCAAATTTTGAGGTTTGCAAAGGATTCTGGGTAACAGATCCTGGTCCGAGCCACACAAGTCACCCCATCTTGGATTCCCCTAGGTCTCTAGTTTTCAGAAATGCACAGGTTTGGTAGGTTTCCCTAGGTGGCGGCTGAGCTACAAGCCAAAATCTACAGGTAGGCACTTTGCAAAAAACACCTCTGTTTTCCTTCACAAATTTGGATGTGTCCACGTTGCGCTTTGGGGCGTTTTCTGTCACGGGCGCTAGGCCTACCCACACAAGTGAGGTATCATTTTTATCGGGAGACCTGGGGGAACGCTGGGTGGAAGGAAATTTGCGGCTCCTCTCAGATTCCAGAACTTTCTGCCACAGAAATTTTAGGAACATGTGTTTTTTCAGCCAAATTTTGAGGTTTGCAAAGGATTCTGGGTAACAGAACCTGGTCCGAGCCACACAAGTCACCCCATCTTCGATTCCCCTAGGTCTCTAGTTTTCAGAAATGCACAGGTTTGGTAGGTTTCCCTAGGTGGCGGCTGAGCTACAAGCCAAAATCTACAGGTAGGCACTTTGAAAAAAACACCTCTGTTTTCCTTCAAAAATTGGGCTGTGTCTACGTTGCGCTTTGGGGCGTTTCCTGTCGCGGGCGCTAGGCCTACCCACACAAGTGAGGTATCATTTTTATCGGGAGACGTGGGGGAACGATGGGTGGAAGGAAATTCGTGGCTCCTCTCAGATTCCAGGATTTTCTGCCACAGAAATGTGAGGAACATGTGTTTTTGTAGCCAAATTTTGAGGTTTGCAGAGGATTCTGGGTAACAGAACCTGGTCCGAGCCACACAAGTCACCCCATCTTGGATTCCCCTAGGTCTCTAATTTTCAGAAATGCACAGGTTTGGTAGGTTTCCCTAGGTGGCGGCTGAGCTACAAGCCAAAATCTACAGATAGGCACTTTGCAAAAAACACCTCTGTTTTCCTTCACAAATTTGGATGTGTCCACGTTGCGCTTTGGGGCGTTTTCTGTCGCGGGCGCTAGGCCTACCCACACAAGTGAGGTATCATTTTTATCGGGAGACGTGGGGGAACGCTGGGTGGAAGGAAATTTGTGGCTCCTCTCAGATTCCAGAACTTTCTGCCACAGAAATGTTAGGAACATGTGTTTTTTTAGCCAAATTTTGAGGTTTGCAAAGGATTCTGGATAACAGAACCTGGTCCGAGCCACACAAGTCACCCCATCTTGGATTCCCCTAGGTCTCTTGTTTTCAGAAATGCACAGGTTTGGTAAGTTTCCCTAGGTGGCGGCTGAGCTACAGGCCAAAATCTACAGGTAGGCACTTTGCAAAAAACACCTCTGTTTTCCTTCAAAAATTTGGCTGTGTCCACGTTGCGCTTTGGGGCATTTCCTGTCATGGGCGCTAGGCCTACCCACACAAGTGAGGTATCATTTTTATCGGGAGACGTGGGGGAACGCTGGGTGGAAGGAAATTCGTGGCTCCTCTCAGATTCCAGAACTTTCTGCCACAGAAATGTTAGGAACATGTGTTTTTTTAGCCAAATTTTGAGGTTTGCAAAGGATTCTGGGTAACAGAACCTGGTCCAAGCCACACAAGTCACCCCATCTTGGATTCCCCTAGGTCTCTAGTTTTCAGAAATGCACAGGTTTGGTAGGTTTCCCTAGGTGGCGGCTGAGCTACAAGCCAAAATCTACAGGTAGGCACTTTGCAAAAAACACCTCTGTTTTCCTTCACAAATTTGGATGTGTCCACGTTGCGCTTTGGGGCGTTTTCTGTCGCGGGCGCTAGGCCTACCCACACAAGTGAGGTATCATTTTTATCGGGAGACGTGGGGGAACGCTGGGAGGAAGGAAATGTGTGGCTCCTCTCAGATTCCAGAACTTTCTGCCACAGAAATGTTAGTAACATGTGTTTTTTTAGCCAAATTTTGAGGTTTGCAAAGGATTCTGGATAACAGAACCTGGTCCGAGCCACACAAGTCACCCCATCTTGGATTCCCCTAGGTCTCTTGTTTTCAGAAATGCACAGGTTTGGTAGGTTTCCCTAGGTGGCGGCTGAGCTACAGGCCAAAATCTACAGGTAGGCACTTTGCAAAAAACACCTCTGTTTTCCTTCCAAAATTTGGCTGTGTCCACGTTGCACTTTGGGGCATTTCCTGTCACGGGCGCTAGGCTTACCCACACAAGTGAGGTATCATTTTTATCGGGAGACGTGGGGGAACGCTGGGTGGAAGCAAATTCGTGGCTACTCTCAGATTCCAGAACTTTCTGCCACAGAAATGTGAGGAACATGTGTTTTTTTAGCCAAATTTTGAGGTTTGCAAAGGATTCTGGGTAACATAACCTGGTCCGAACCACACATGTCACCCCATCTTGGATTCCCCTAGGTCTCTAGTTTTCAGAAATGCACAGGTTTGGTAGGTTTCCCTAGGTGGCGGCTGAGCTACAAGCCAAAATCTACAGGTAGGCACTTTGCAAAAAACACCTCTGTTTTCCTTCAAAAATTTGGCTGTGTCTACGTTGCGGTTTGGGGCATTTACTGTCGCGGGCGCTAGGCCTACCCACACAAGTGAGGTATCATTTTTATCGGGAGACGTGGGGGAACGCTGGGTGGAAGGAAATTCGTGGCTCCTCTCAGATTCCAGAACTTTCTGCCACAGAAATGTGAGGAACATGTGTTTTTTTAGCCAAATTTTGAGGTTTGCAAAGGATTCTGGGTAACAGAACCTGGTCCGAGCCACACAAGTCACCCCATCTTGGATTCCCCTAGGTCTCTAGTTTTCAGAAATGCACAGGTTTGGTAGGTTTCCCTAGGTGGCGGCTGAGCTACAAGCCAAAATCTACAGGTAGGCACTTTGCAAAAAACACCTCTGTTTTCCTTCACAAATTTGGATGTGTCCACGTTGCGCTTTGGGGCGTTTTCTGTCACGGGCGCTAGGCCTACCCACACAAGTGAGGTATCATTTTTATCGCGAGACGTGGGGGAACGCTGGGTGGAAGGAAATTTGTGGCTCCTCTCAGATTCCAGAACTTTCTGCCACAGAAATGTGAGGAACATGTGTTTTTTTAGCCAAATTTTGAGGTTTGCAAAGGATTCTGGGTAACAGATCCTGGTCCGAGCCACACAAGTCACCCCATCTTGGATTCCCCTAGGTCTCTAGTTTTCAGAAATGCACAGGTTTGATAGGTTTCCCTAGGTGGCGGCTGAGCTAAAAGCCAAAATCTACAGGTAGGCACTTTGCAAAAAACACCTCTATTTTCCTTCACAAATTTGGATGTGTCCACGTTGCGCTTTGGGGCGTTTTCTGTCACGGGCGCTAGGCCTACCCACACAAGTGAGGTATCATTTTTATCGGGAGACGTGGGGGAACGCTGGGTGGAAGGAAATTTGCGGCTCCTCTCAGATTCCAGAACTTTCTGCCACAGAAATGTTAGGAACATGTGTTTTTTCAGCCAAATTTTGAGGTTTGCAAAGGATTCTGGGTAACAGAACCTGGTCCGAGCCACACAAGTCACCCCATCTTGGATTCCCCTAGGTCTCTTGTTTTCAGAAATGCACAGGTTTGGTAGGTTTCCCTAGGTGGTGTCTGAGCTACAGGCCAAAATCTACAGGTAGGCACTTTGCAAAAAACACCTCTGTTTTCCTTCCAAAATTTGGCTGTGTCCACGTTGCGCTTTGGGGCATTTCCTGTCACGGGCGCTAGGCCTACCCACACAAGTGAGGTATCATTTTTATCGGGAGACGTGGGGGAACGCTGGGTGGAAGGAAATTCGTGGCTCCTCTCAGATTCCAGAACTTTCTGCCACAGAAATGTGAGGAACATGTGTTTTTTTAGCCAAATTTTGAGGTTTGCAAAGGATTCTGGGTAACATAACCTGGTCCGAACCACACATGTCACCCCATCTTGGATTCCCCTAGGTCTCCAGTTTTCAGAAATGCACAGGTTTGGTAGGTTTCCCTAGGTGGCGGCTGAGCTACAAGCCAAAATCTACAGGTAGGCACTTTGCAAAAAACACCTCTGTTTTC
The DNA here is from genome assembly GCF_031143425.1 of Pleurodeles waltl. Taxonomy (NCBI): domain Eukaryota; kingdom Metazoa; phylum Chordata; class Amphibia; order Caudata; family Salamandridae; genus Pleurodeles; species Pleurodeles waltl. The sequence goes on from NC_090439.1 coordinate 230,256,414, forward strand.
CTTCAAAAATTTGGCTGTGTCTACGTTGCGGTTTGGGGCGTTTCCTGTCGCGGGCGCTAGGCCTACCCACACAAGTGAGGTATCATTTTTATCGGGAGACGTGGGGGAACGCTGGGTGGAAGGAAATTCGTGGCTCCTCTCAGATTCCACAACTTTCTGCCACAGAAATGTGAGGAACATGTGTTTTTTTAGCCACATTTTGAGGTTTGCAAAGGATTCTGGGTAACAGAACCTGGTCCGAGCCACACAAGTCACCCCATCTTGGATTCCCCTAGGTCTCTAGTTTTCAGAAATGCACAGGTTTGGTAGGTTTCCCTAGGTGGCGGCTGAGCTACAAGCCAAAATCTACAGGTAGGCACTTTGCAAAAAACACCTCTGTTTTCCTTCACAAATTTGGATGTGTCCACGTTGCGCTTTGGGGCGTTTTCTGTCACGGGCGCTAGGCCTACCCACACAAGTGAGGTATCATTTTTATCGGGAGACGTGGGGGAACGCTGGGTGGAAGGAAATTTGTGGCTCCTCTCAGATTCCAGAACTTTCTGCCACAGAAATATGAGGAACATGTGTTTTTTTAGCCACATTTTGAGGTTTGCAAAGGATTCTGGGTAACAGAACCTGGTCCGAGCCACACAAGTCACCCCATCTTGGATTCCCCTAGGTCTCTAGTTTTCAGAAATGCACAGGTTTGGTAGGTTTCCCTAGGTGGCGGCTGAGCTACAAGCCAAAATCTACAGGTAGGCACTTTGCAAAAAACACCTCTGTTTTCCTTCACAAATTTGGATGTGTCCACGTTGCGCTTTGGTGCGTTTTCTGTCACGGGCGCTAGGCCTACCCACACAAGTGAGGTATCATTTTTATCGGGAGACGTGGGGGAACGCTGGGTGGAAGGAAATTTGTGGCTCCTCTCAGATTCCAGAACTTTCTGCCACAGAAATATGAGGAACATGTGTTTTTTTAGCCAAATTTTGAGGTTTGCAAAGGATTCTGGGTAACAGATCCTGGTCCGAGCCACACAAGTCACCCCATCTTGGATTCCCCTAGGTCTCTAGTTTTCAGAAATGCACAGGTTTGGTAGGTTTCCCTAGGTGGCGGCTGAGCTACAAGCCAAAATCTACAGGTAGGCACTTTGCAAAAAACACCTCTGTTTTCCTTCACAAATTTGGATGTGTCCACGTTGCGCTTTGGGGCGTTTTCTATCACGGGCGCTAGGCCTACCCACACAATTGAGGTATCATTTTTATCTGGAGACCTGGGGGAACACTGGGTGGAAGGAAATTTGCGGCTCCTCTCAGATTCCAGAACTTTCTGCCACAGAAATTTTAGGAACATGTGTTTTTTCAGCCAAATTTTGAGGTTTGCAAAGGATTCTGGGTAACAGAACCTGGTCCGAGCCACACAAGTCACCCCATCTTCGATTCCCCTAGGTCTCTAGTTTTCAGAAATGCACAGGTTTGGTAGGTTTCCCTAGGTGGCGGCTGAGCTACAAGCCAAAATCTACAGGTAGGCACTTTGCAAAAAACACCTCTGTTTTCCTTCAAAAATTGGGCTGTGTCTACGTTGCGCTTTGGGGCGTTTCCTGTCGCGGGCGCTAGGCCTACCCACACAAGTGAGGTATCATTTTTATCGGGAGACGTGGGGGAACGCTGGGTGGAAGGAAATTCGTGTCTCCTCTCAGATTCCAGAATTTTCTGCCACAGAAATGTGAGGAACATGTGTTTTTTTAGCCAAATTTTGAGGTTTGCAAAGGATTCTGGGTAACAGAACCTGGTCCGAGCCACACAAGTCACCCCATCTTGGATTCCCCTAGGTCTCTAATTTTCAGAAATGCACAGGTTTGGTAGGTTTCCCTAGGTGGCGGCTGAGCTACAAGCCAAAATCTACAGATAGGCACTTTGCAAAAAACACCTCTGTTTTCCTTCACAAATTTGGATGTGTCCACGTTGCGCTTTGGGGCGTTTTCTGTCGCGGGCGCTAGGCCTACCCACACAAGTGAGGTATCATTTTTATCGGGAGACGTGGGGGAACGCTGGGTGGAAGGAAATTTGTGGCTTCTCTCAGATTCCAGAACTTTCTGCCACAGAAATGTTAGGAACATGTGTTTTTTTAGCCAAATTTTTAGGTTTGCAAAGGATTCTGGATAACAGAACCTGGTCCGAGCCACACAAGTCACCCCATCTTGGATTCCCCTAGGTCTCTTGTTTTCAGAAATGCACAGGTTTGGTAGGTTTCCCTAGGTGGCGGCTGAGCTACAGGCCAAAATCTACAGGTAGGCACTTTGCAAAAAACACCTCTGTTTTCCTTCAAAAATTTGGCTGTGTCCACGTTGCGCTTTGGGGCATTTCCTGTCATGGGCGCTAGGCCTACCCACACAAGTGAGGTATCATTTTTATCGAGAGACGTGGGGGTACGCTGGGTGGAAGGAAATTCGTGGCTCCTCTCAGATTCCAGAACTTTCTGCCACAGAAATGTTAGGAACATGTGTTTATTTAGCCAAATTTTGAGGTTTGCAAAGGATTCTGGATAACAGAACCTGGTCCGAGCCACACAAGTCACCCCATCTTGGATTCCCCTAGGTCTCTTGTTTTCAGAAATGCACAGGTTTGGTAGGTTTCCCTAGGTGGCGGCTGAGCTACAGGCCAAAATCTACAGGTAGGCACTTTGCAAAAAACACCTCTGTTTTCCTTCCAAAATTTGGCTGTGTCCACGTTGCGCTTTGGGGCATTTCCTGTCACGGGCGCTAGGCTTACCCACACAAGTGAGGTATCATTTTTATCGGGAGATGTGGGGGAACGCTGGGTGGAAGGAAATTCGTGGCTCCTCTCAGATTCCAGAACTTTCTGCCACAGAAATGTGAGGAACATGTGTTTTTTTAGCCAAATTTTGAGGTTTGCAAAGGATTCTGGGTAACATAACCTGGTCCGAACCACACATGTCACCCCATCTTGGATTCCCCTAGGTCTCTAGTTTTCAGAAATGCACAGGTTTGGTAGGTTTCCCTAGGTGGCGGCTGAGCTACAAGCCAAAATCTACAGGTAGGCACTTTGCAAAAAACACCTCTGTTTTCCTTCAAAAATTTGGCTGTGTCTACGTTGCAGTTTGGGGCGTTTCCTGTCGCGGGCGCTAGGCCTACCCACACAAGTGAGGTATCATTTTTATCGGGAGACGTGGGGGAACGCTGGGTGGAAGGAAATTCGTGGCTCCTCTCAGATTCCAGAACTTTCTGCCACAGAAATGTGAGGAACATGTGTTTTTTTAGCCAAATTTTGAGGTTTGCAAAGGATTCTTGGGTAACAGAACCTGGTCCGAGCCACACAAGTCACCCCATCTTGGATTCCCCTAGGTCTCTAGTTTTCAGAAATGCACAGGTTTGGTAGGTTTCCCTAGGTGGCGGCTGAGCTACAAGCCAAAATCTACAGGTAGGCACTTTGCAAAAAACACCTCTGTTTTCCTTCACAAATTTGGATGTGTCCACGTTGCGCTTTGGGGTGTTTTCTGTCACGGGCGCTAGGCCTACCCACACAAGTGAGGTATCATTTTTATCGCGAGACGTGGGGGAACGCTGGGTGGAATGAAATTCGTGGCTCCTCTCAGATTCCAGAACTTTCTGCCACAGAAATGTGAGGAACATGTGTTTTTTTAGCCAAATTTTGAGGTTTGCAAAGGATTCTGGGTAACAGATCCTGGTCCGAGCCACACAAGTCACCCCATCTTGGATTCCCCTAGGTCTCTAGTTTTCAGAAATGCACAGGTTTGGTAGGTTTCCCTAGGTGGCGGCTGAGCTACAAGCCAAAATCTACAGGTAGGCACTTTGCAAAAAACACCTCTGTTTTCCTTCACAAATTTGGATGTGTCCACGTTGCGCTTTGGGGCGTTTTCTGTCACGGGCGCTAGGCCTACCCACACAAGTGAGGTATCATTTTTATCGGGAGACCTGTGGGAAAGCTGGGTGGAAGGAAATTTGCGGCTCCTCTCAGATTCCAGAACTTTCTGCCACAGAAATTTTAGGAACATGTGTTTTTTCAGCCAAATTTTGAGGTTTGCAAAGGATTCTGGGTTACAGAACCTGGTCCGAGCCACACAAGTCACCCCATCTTCGATTCCCCTAGGTCTCTAGTTTTCAGAAATGCACAGGTTTGGTAGGTTTCCCTAGGTGGCGGCTGAGCTACAAGCCAAAATCTACAGGTAGGCACTTTGCAAAAAACACCTCTGTTTTCCTTCAAAAATTGGGCTGTGTCTACGTTGCACTTTGGGGCGTTTCCTGTCGCGGGCGCTAGGCCTACCCACACAAGTGAGGTATCATTTTTATCGGGAGACGTGGGGGAACGCTGGGTGGAAGGAAATTCGTGGCTCCTCTCAGATTCCAGAACTTTCTGCCACAGAAATGTGAGGAACATGTGTTTTTTTAGCCAAATTTTGAGGTTTGCAAAGGATTCTGGGTAACAGAACCTGGTCCGAGCCACACAAGTCACCCCATCTTGGATTCCCCTAGGTCTCTAGTTTTCAGAAATGCACAGGTTTGGTAGGTTTCCCTAGGTGGCGGCTGAGCTACAAGCCAAAATCTACAGGTAGGCACTTTGCAAAAAACACCTCTGTTTTCCTTCACAAATTTGGATGTGTCCACGTTGCGCTTTGGGGCGTTTTCTGTCACGGGCGCTAGGCCTACCCACACAAGTGAGGTATCATTTTTATCGCGAGACGTGGGGGAACGCTGGGTGGAAGGAAATTTGTGGCTCCTCTCAGATTCCAGAACTTTCTGCCACAGAAATGTGAGGAACATGTGTTTTTTTAGCCAAATTTTGAGGTTTGCAAAGGATTCTGGGTAACAGATCCTGGTCCGAGCCACACAAGTCACCCCATCTTGGATTCCCCTAGGTCTCTAGTTTTCAGAAATGCACAGGTTTGGTAGGTTTCCCTAGGTGGCGGCTGAGCTACAAGCCAAAATCTACAGGTAGGCACTTTGCAAAAAACACCACTGTTTTCCTTCACAAATTTGGATGTGTCCACGTTGCGCTTTGGGGCATTTTCTGTCACGGGCGCTAGGCCTACCCACACAAGTGAGGTATCATTTTTATCGGGAGACCTGGGGGAACGCTGGGTGGAAGGAAATTTGCGGCTCCTCTCAGATTCCAGAACTTTCTGCCACAGAAATTTTAGGAACATGTGTTTTTTCAGCCAAATTTTGAGGTTTGCAAAGGATTCTGGGTAACAGAACCTGGTCCGAGCCACACAAGTCACCCCATCTTCGATTCCCCTAGGTCTCTAGTTTTCAGAAATGCACAGGTTTGGTAGGTTTCCCTAGGTGGCGGCTGAGCTACAAGCCAAAATCTACAGGTAGGCACTTTGAAAAAAACACCTCTGTTTTCCTTCAAAAATTGGGCTGTGTCTACGTTGCGCTTTGGGGCGTTTCCTGTCGCGGGCGCTAGGCCTACCCACACAAGTGAGGTATCATTTTTATCGGGAGACGTGGGGGAACGATGGGTGGAAGGAAATTCGTGGCTCCTCTCAGATTCCAGGATTTTCTGCCACAGAAATGTGAGGAACATGTGTTTTTGTAGCCAAATTTTGAGGTTTGCAGAGGATTCTGGGTAACAGAAGCTGGTCCGAGCCACACAAGTCACCCCATCTTGGATTCCCCTAGGTCTCTAATTTTCAGAAATGCACAGGTTTGGTAGGTTTCCCTAGGTGGCGGCTGAGCTACAAGCCAAAATCTACAGATAGGCACTTTGCAAAAAACACCTCTGTTTTCCTTCACAAATTTGGATGTGTCCACGTTGCGCTTTGGGGTGTTTTCTGTCACGGGCGCTAGGCCTACCCACACAAGTGAGGTATCATTTTTATCGCGAGACGTGGGGGAACGCTGGGTGGAATGAAATTTGTGGCTCCTCTCAGATTCCAGAACTTTCTGCCACAGAAATGTGAGGAACATGTGTTTTTTTAGCCAAATTTTGAGGTTTGCAAAGGATTCTGGGTAACAGATCCTGGTCCGAGCCACACAAGTCACCCCATCTTGGATTCCCCTAGGTCTCTAGTTTTCAGAAATGCACAGGTTTGGTAGGTTTCCCTAGGTGGCGGCTGAGCTACAAGCCAAAATCTACAGGTAGGCACTTTGCAAAAAACACCTCTGTTTTCCTTCACAAATTTGGATGTGTCCACGTTGCGCTTTGGGGCGTTTTCTGTCACGGGCGCTAGGCCTACCCACACAAGTGAGGTATCATTTTTATCGGGAGACCTGGGGGAAAGCTGGGTGGAAGGAAATTTGCGGCTCCTCTCAGATTCCAGAACTTTCTGCCACAGAAATTTTAGGAACATGTGTTTTTTCAGCCAAATTTTGAGGTTTGCAAAGGATTCTGGGTTACAGAACCTGGTCCGAGCCACACAAGTCACCCCATCTTCGATTCCCCTAGGTCTCTAGTTTTCAGAAATGCACAGGTTTGGTAGGTTTCCCTAGGTGGCGGCTGAGCTACAAGCCAAAATCTACAGGTAGGCACTTTGCAAAAAACACCTCTGTTTTCCTTCAAAAATTGGGCTGTGTCTACGTTGCACTTTGGGGCGTTTCCTGTCGCGGGCGCTAGGCCTACCCACACAAGTGAGGTATCATTTTTATCGGGAGACGTGGGGGAACGCTGGGTGGAAGGAAATTCGTGGCTCCTCTCAGATTCCAGAACTTTCTGCCACAGAAATGTGAGGAACATGTGTTTTTTTAGCCAAATTTTGAGGTTTGCAAAGGATTCTGGGTAACAGAACCTGGTCCGAGCCACACAAGTCACCCCATCTTGGATTCCCCTAGGTCTCTAGTTTTCAGAAATGCACAGGTTTGGTAGGTTTCCCTAGGTGGCGGCTGAGCTACAAGCCAAAATCTACAGGTAGGCACTTTGCAAAAAACACCTCTGTTTTCCTTCACAAATTTGGATGTGTCCACGTTGCGCTTTGGGGCGTTTTCTGTCACGGGCGCTAGGCCTACCCACACAAGTGAGGTATCATTTTTATCGCGAGACGTGGGGGAACGCTGGGTGGAAGGAAATTTGTGGCTCCTCTCAGATTCCAGAACTTTCTGCCACAGAAATGTGAGGAACATGTGTTTTTTTAGCCAAATTTTGAGGTTTGCAAAGGATTCTGGGTAACAGATCCTGGTCCGAGCCACACAAGTCACCCCATCTTGGATTCCCCTAGGTCTCTAGTTTTCAGAAATGCACAGGTTTGGTAGGTTTCCCTAGGTGGCGGCTGAGCTACAAGCCAAAATCTACAGGTAGGCACTTTGCAAAAAACACCACTGTTTTCCTTCACAAATTTGGATGTGTCCACGTTGCGCTTTGGGGCATTTTCTGTCACGGGCGCTAGGCCTACCCACACAAGTGAGGTATCATTTTTATCGGGAGACCTGGGGGAACGCTGGGTGGAAGGAAATTTGCGGCTCCTCTCAGATTCCAGAACTTTCTGCAACAGAAATTTTAGGAACATGTGTTTTTTCAGCCAAATTTTGAGGTTTGCAAAGGATTCTGGGTAACAGAACCTGGTCCGAGCCACACAAGTCACCCCATCTTCGATTCCCCTAGGTCTCTAGTTTTCAGAAATGCACAGGTTTGGTAGGTTTCCCTAGGTGGCGGCTGAGCTACAAGCCAAAATCTACAGGTAGGCACTTTGAAAAAAACACCTCTGTTTTCCTTCAAAAATTGGGCTGTGTCTACGTTGCGCTTTGGGGCGTTTCCTGTCGCGGGCGCTAGGCCTACCCACACAAGTGAGGTATCATTTTTATCGGGAGACGTGGGGGAACGATGGGTGGAAGGAAATTCGTGGCTCCTCTCAGATTCCAGGATTTTCTGCCACAGAAATGTGAGGAACATGTGTTTTTGTAGCCAAATTTTGAGGTTTGCAGAGGATTCTGGGTAACAGAAGCTGGTCCGAGCCACACAAGTCACCCCATCTTGGATTCCCCTAGGTCTCTAATTTTCAGAAATGCACAGGTTTGGTAGGTTTCCCTAGGTGGCGGCTGAGCTACAAGCCAAAATCTACAGATAGGCACTTTGCAAAAAACACCTCTGTTTTCCTTCACAAATTTGGATGTGTCCACGTTGCGCTTTGGGGCGTTTTCTGTCGCGGGCGCTAGGCCTACCCACACAAGTGAGGTATCATTTTTATCGGGAGACGTGGGGGAACGCTGGGTGGAAGGAAATTTGTGGCTCCTCTCAGATTCCAGAACTTTCTGCCACAGAAATGTTAGGAACATGTGTTTTTTTAGCCAAATTTTGAGGTTTGCAAAGGATTCTGGATAACAGAACCTGGTCCGAGCCACACAAGTCACCCCATCTTGGATTCCCCTAGGTCTCTTGTTTTCAGAAATGCACAGGTTTGGTAAGTTTCCCTAGGTGGCGGCTGAGCTACAGGCCAAAATCTACAGGTAGGCACTTTGCAAAAAACACCTCTGTTTTCCTTCAAAAATTTGGCTGTGTCCACGTTGCGCTTTGGGGCATTTCCTGTCATGGGCGCTAGGCCTACCCACAAAAGTGAGGTATCATTTTTATCGGGAGACGTGGGGGAACGCTGGGTGGAAGGAAATTCGTGGCTCCTCTCAGATTCCAGAACTTTCTGCCACAGAAATGTGAGGAACATGTGTTTGTTTAGCCAAATTTTGAGGTTTGCAAAGGATTCTGGGTAACAGAACCTGGTCCGAGCCACACAAGTCACCCCATCTTGGATTCCCCTAGGTCTCTAGTTTTCAGAAATGCACAGGTTTGGTAGGTTTCCCTAGGTGGCGGCTGAGCTACAAGCCAAAATCTACAGGTAGGCACTTTGCAAAAAACACCTCTGTTTTCCTTCACAAATTTGGATGTGTCCACGTTGCGCTTTGGGGCGTTTTCTGTCACGGGCGCTAGGCCTACCCACACAAGTGAGGTATCATTTTTATCGGGAGACCTGGGGGAAAGCAGGGTGGAAGGAAATTTGCGGCTCCTCTCAGATTCCAGAACTTTCTGCCACAGAAATTTTAGGAACATGTGTTTTTTCAGCCAAATTTTGAGGTTTGCAAAGGATTCTGGGTTACAGAACCTGGTCCGAGCCACACAAGTCACCCCATCTTCGATTCCCTTAGGTCTCTAGTTTTCAGAAATGCACAGGTTTGGTAGGTTTCCCTAGGTGGCGGCTGAGCTACAAGCCAAAATCTACAGGTAGGCACTTTGCAAAAAACACCTCTGTTTTCCTTAAAAAATTGGGCTGTGTCTACGTTGCACTTTGGGGCGTTTCCTGTCGCGGGCGCTAGGCCTACCCACACAAGTGAGGTATCATTTTTATCGGGAGACGTGGGGGAACGCTGGGTGGAAGGAAATTCGTGGCTACTCTCAGATTCCAGAACTTTCTGCCACAGAAATGTGAGGAACATGTGTTTTTTTAGCCAAATTTTGAGGTTTGCAAAGGATTCTGGGTAACAGAACCTGATCCGAGCCACACAAGTCACCCCATCTTGGATTCCCCTAGGTCTCTAGTTTTCAGAAATGCACAGGTTTGGTAGGTTTCCCTAGGTGGCGGCTGAGCTACAAGCCAAAATCTACAGGTAGGCACTTTGCAAAAAACACCTCTGTTTTCCTTCACAAATTTGGATGTGTCCACGTTGCGCTTTGGGGCGTTTTCTGTCACGGGCGCTAGGCCTACCCACACAAGTGAGGTATCATTTTTATCGCGAGACGTGGGGGAACGCTGGGTGGAAGGAAATTTGTGGCTCCTCTCAGATTCCAGAACTTTCTGCCACAGAAATGTGAGGAACATGTGTTTTTTTAGCCAAATTTTGAGGTTTGCAAAGGATTCTGGGTAACAGATCCTGGTCCGAGCCACACAAGTCACCCCATCTTGGATTCCCCTAGGTCTCTAGTTTTCAGAAATGCACAGGTTTGGTAGGTTTCCCTAGGTGGCGGCTGAGCTACAAGCCAAAATCTACAGGTAGGCACTTTGCAAAAAACACCTCTGTTTTCCTTCACAAATTTGGATGTGTCCACGTTGCGCTTTGGGGCGTTTTCTGTCACGGGCGCTAGGCCTACCCACACAAGTGAGGTATCATTTTTATCGGGAGACCTGGGGGAACGCTGGGTGGAAGGAAATTTGCGGCTCCTCTCAGATTCCAGAACTTTCTGCCACAGAAATTTTAGGAACATGTGTTTTTTCAGCCAAATTTTGAGGTTTGCAAAGGATTCTGGGTAACAGAACCTGGTCCGAGCCACACAAGTCACCCCATCTTCGATTCCCCTAGGTCTCTAGTTTTCAGAAATGCACAGGTTTGGTAGGTTTCCCTAGGTGGCGGCTGAGCTACAAGCCAAAATCTACAGGTAGGCACTTTGAAAAAAACACCTCTGTTTTCCTTCAAAAATTGGGCTGTGTCTACGTTGCGCTTTGGGGCGTTTCCTGTCGCGGGCGCTAGGCCTACCCACACAAGTGAGGTATCATTTTTATCGGGAGACGTGGGGGAACGATGGGTGGAAGGAAATTCGTGGCTCCTCTCAGATTCCAGGATTTTCTGCCACAGAAATGTGAGGAACATGTGTTTTTGTAGCCAAATTTTGAGGTTTGCAGAGGATTCTGGGTAACAGAACCTGGTCCGAGCCACACAAGTCACCCCATCTTGGATTCCCCTAGGTCTCTAATTTTCAGAAATGCACAGGTTTGGTAGGTTTCCCTAGGTGGCGGCTGAGCTACAAGCCAAAATCTACAGATAGGCACTTTGCAAAAAACACCTCTGTTTTCCTTCACAAATTTGGATGTGTCCACGTTGCGCTTTGGGGCGTTTTCTGTCGCGGGCGCTAGGCCTACCCACACAAGTGAGGTATCATTTTTATCGGGAGACGTGGGGGAACGCTGGGTGGAAGGAAATTTGTGGCTCCTCTCAGATTCCAGAACTTTCTGCCACAGAAATGTTAGGAACATGTGTTTTTTTAGCCAAATTTTGAGGTTTGCAAAGGATTCTGGATAACAGAACCTGGTCCGAGCCACCCAAGTCACCCCATCTTGGATTCCCCTAGGTCTCTTGTTTTCAGAAATGCACAGGTTTGGTAAGTTTCCCTAGGTGGCGGCTGAGCTACAGGCCAAAATCTACATGTAGGCACTTTGCAAAAAACACCTCTGTTTTCCTTCAAAAATTTGGCTGTGTCCACGTTGCGCTTTGGGGCATTTCCTGTCATGGGCGCTAGGCCTACCCACACAAGTGAGGTATCATTTTTATCGGGAGACGTCGGGGAACGCTGGGTGGAAGGAAATTCGTGGCTCCTCTCAGATTCCAGAACTTTCTGCCACAGAAATGTTAGGAACATGTGTTTTTTTAGCCAAATTTTGAGGTTTGCAAAGGATTCTGGGTAACAGAACCTGGTCCAAGCCACACAAGTCACCCCATCTTGGATTCCCCTAGGTCTCTAGTTTTCAGAAATGCACAGGTTTGGTAGGTTTCCCTAGGTGGCGGCTGAGCTACAAGCCAAAATCTACAGGTAGGCACTTTGCAAAAAACACCTCTGTTTTCCTTCACAAATTTGGATGTGTCCACGTTGCGCTTTGGGGCGTTTTCTGTCGCGGGCGCTAGGCCTACCCACACAAGTGAGGTATCATTTTTATCGGGAGACGTGGGGGAACGCTGGGAGGAAGGAAATGTGTGGCTCCTCTCAGATTCCAGAACTTTCTGCCACAGAAATGTTAGTAACATGTGTTTTTTTAGCCAAATTTTGAGGTTTGCAAAGGATTCTGGATAACAGAACCTGGTCCGAGCCACACAAGTCACCCCATCTTGGATTCCCCTAGGTCTCTTGTTTTCAGAAATGCACAGGTTTGGTAGGTTTCCCTAGGTGGCGGCTGAGCTACAGGCCAAAATCTACAGGTAGGCACTTTGCAAAAAACACCTCTGTTTTCCTTCCAAAATTTGGCTGTGTCCACGTTGCGCTTTGGGGCATTTCCTGTCACGGGCGCTAGGCTTACCCACACAAGTGAGGTATCATTTTTATCGGGAGACGTGGGGGAACGCTGGGTGGAAGGAAATTCGTGGCTCTTCTCAGATTCCAGAACTTTCTGCCACAGAAATGTGAGGAACATGTGTTTTTTTAACCAAATTTTGAGGTTTGCAAAGGATTCTGGGTAACATAACCTGGTCCGAACCACACATGTCACCCCATCTTGGATTCCCCTAGGTCTCTAGTTTTCAGAAATGCACAGGTTTGGTAGGTTTCCCTAGGTGGCGGCTGAGCTACAAGCCAAAATCTACAGGTAGGCACTTTGCAAAAAACACCTCTGTTTTCCTTCAAAAATTTGGCTGTGTCTACGTTGCGGTTTGGGGCATTTCCTGTCGCGGGCGCTAGGCCTACCCACACAAGTGAGGTATCATTTTTATCGGGAGACGTGGGGGAACGCTGGGTGGAAGGAAATTCGTGGCTCCTCTCAGATTCCAGAACTTTCTGCCACAGAAATGTGAGGAACATGTGTTTTTTTAGCCAAATTTTGAGGTTTGCAAAGGATTCTGGGTAACAGAACCTGGTCCGAGCCACACAAGTCACCCCATCTTGGATTCCCCTAGGTCTCTAGTTTTCAGAAATGCACAGGTTTGGTAGGTTTCCCTAGGTGGCGGCTGAGCTACAAGCCAAAATCTACAGGTAGGCACTTTGCAAAAAACACCTCTGTTTTCCTTCACAAATTTGGATGTGTCCACGTTGCGCTTTGGGGCGTTTTCTGTCACGGGCGCTAGGCCTACCCACACAAGTGAGGTATCATTTTTATCGCGAGACGTGGGGGAACGCTGGGTGGAAGGAAATTTGTGGCTCCTCTCAGATTCCAGAACTTTCTGCCACAGAAATGTGAGGAACATGTGTTTTTTTAGCCAAATTTTGAGGTTTGCAAAGGATTCTGGGTAACAGATCCTGGTCCGAGCCACACAAGTCACCCCATCTTGGATTCCCCTAGGTCTCTAGTTTTCAGAAATGCACAGGTTTGGTAGGTTTCCCTAGGTGGCGGCTGAGCTAAAAGCCAAAATCTACAGGTAGGCACTTTGCAAAAAACACCTCTGTTTTCCTTCACAAATTTGGATGTGTCCACGTTGCGCTTTGGGGCGTTTTCTGTCGCGGGCGCTAGGCCTACCCACACAAGTGAGGTATCATTTTTATCGGGAGACGTGGGGGAACGCTGGGTGGAAGGAAATTTGTGGCTCCTCTCAGATTCCAGAACTTTCTGCCACAGAAATGTTAGGAACATGTGTTTTTTTAGCCAAATTTTGAGGTTTGCAAAGGATTCTCGATAACAGAACCTGGTCCGAGCCACACAAGTCACCCCATCTTGGATTCCCCTAGGTCTCTTGTTTTCAGAAATGCACAGGTTTGGTAGGTTTCCCTAGGTGGCGGCTGAGCTACAGGCCAAAATCTACAGGTAGGCACTTTGCAAAAAACACCTCTGTTTTCCTTAAAAAATTTGGCTGTGTCCACGTTGCGCTTTGGGGCATTTCCTGTCATGGGCGCTAGGCCTACCCACACAAGTGAGGTATCATTTTTATCGGGAGACGTGGGGGAACGCTGGGTGGAAGGAAATTTGCGGCTCCTCTCAGATTCCAGAACTTTCTGCCACAGAAATGTTAGGAACATGTGTTTTTTCAGCCAAATTTTGAGGTTTGCAAAGGATTCTGGGTAACAGAACCTGGTCCGAGCCTCACAAGTCACCCCATCTTGGATTCCCCTAGGTCTCTAGTTTTCAGAAATGCACAGGTTTGGTAGGTTTCCCAAGGTGGCGGCTGAGCTACAAGCCAAAATCTACAGGTAGGCACTTTGCAAAAAACACCTCTGTTTTCCTTCAAAAATTGGGCTGTGTCTACGTTGCGCTTTGGGGCATTTCCTGTCGCGGGCGCTAGGCCTACCCACACAAGTGAGGTATCATTTTTATCGGGAGACGTGGGGGAACGCTGGGTGGAAGGAAATTCGTGGCTCCTCTCAGACTCCAGAATTTTCTGCCACAGAAATGTGAGGAACATGAGTTTTTTTAGCCAAATTTTGAGGTTTGCAAAGGATTCTGGGTAACAGAACCTGGTCCGAGCCACACAAGTCACCCCATCTTGGATTCCCCTAGGTCTCTAGTTTTCAGAAATGCACAGGTTTGGTAGGTTTCCCTAGGTGGCGGCTGAGCTACAAGCCAAAATCTACAGGTAGGCACTTTGCAAAAAACACCTCTATTTTCCTTCACAAATTTGGATGTGTCCACGTTGCGCTTTGGGGCGTTTTCTGTCGCGGGCGCTTGGCCTACCCACACAAGTGAGGAATCATTTTTATCGGGAGACGTGGGGGAACGCTGGGTGGAAGGAAATTAGTTGCTCCTCTCAGATTCCAGAACTTTCTGCCACAGAAATGTTAGGAACATGTGTTTTTTTAGCCAAATTTTGAGGTTTGCAAAGGATTCTGGATAACAGAACCTGGTCCGAGCCACACAAGTCACCCCATCTTGGATTCCCCTAGGTCTCTTGTGTTCAGAAATGCACAGGTTTGGTAGGTTTCCCTAGGTGGCGGCTGAGCTACAGGCCAAAATCTACAGGTAGGCACTTTGCAAAAAACACCTCTGTTTTCCTTCAAAAATTTGGCTGTGTCCACATTGCACTTTGGGGCGTTTTCTGTCACGGGCGCTAGGCCTACCCACACAAGTGAGGTATCATTTTTATCGGGAGACCTGGGGGAACGCTGGGTGGAAGGAAATTTGTGGCTCCTCACAGATTCCAGAACTTTCTGCCACAGAAATGTTAGGAACATGTGTTTTTTCAGCCAAATTTTGAGGTTTGCAAAGGATTCTGGGTAACAGAACCTGGTCCGAGCCACACAAGTCACCCCATCTTGGATTCCCCTAGGTCTCTAGTTTTCAGAAATGCACAGGTTTGGTAGGTTTCCCTAGGTGGCGGCTGAGCTACAAGCCAAAATCTACAGGTAGGCACTTTGCAAAAAACACCTCTGTTTTCCTTCAAAAATTGGGCTGTGTCTACGTTGCGCTTTGGGGCATTTCCTGTCGCGGGCGCTAGGCCTACCCACACAAGTGAGGTATCATTTTTATCGGGAGACGTGGGGGAACGCTGGGTGGAAGGAAATTCGTGGCTCCTCTCAGACTCCAGAATTTTCTGCCACAGAAATGTGAGGAACATGTGTTTTTTTAGCCAAATTTTGAGGTTTGCAAAGGATTCTGGGTAACAGAACCTGGTCCGAGCCACACAAGTCACCCCATCTTGGATTCCCCTAGGTCTCTAGTTTTCAGAAATGCACAGGTTTGGTAGGTTTCCCTAGGTGGCGGCTGAGCTACAAGCCAAAATCTACAGGTAGGCACTTTGCAAAAAACACCTCTATTTTCCTTCACAAATTTGGATGTGTCCACGTTGCGCTTTGGGGCGTTTTCTGTCGCGGGCGCTAGGCCTACCCACACAAGTGAGGAATCATTTTTATCGGGAGACGTGGGGGAACGCTGGGTGGAAGGAAATTAGTTGCTCCTCTCAGATTCCAGAACTTTCTGCCACAGAAATGTTAGGAACATGTGTTTTTTTAGCCAAATTTTGAGGTTTGCAAAGGATTCTGGATAACAGAACCTGGTCCGAGCCACACAAGTCACCCCATCTTGGATTCCCCTAGGTCTCTTGTTTTCAGAAATGCACAGGTTTGGTAGGTTTCCCTAGGTGGCGGCTGAGCTACAGGCCAAAATCTACAGGTAGGCACTTTGCAAAAAACACCTCTGTTTTCCTTCACAAATTTGGATGTGTCCACGTTGCGCTTTGGGGCGTTTTCTGTCACGGGCGCTAGGCCTACCCACACAAGTGAGGTATCATTTTTATCGGGAGACCTGGGGGAATGCTGGGTGGAAGGAAATTTGCGGCTCCTCTCAGATTCCAGAACTTTCTGCCACAGAAATGTTAGGAACATGTGTTTTTTCAGCCAAATTTTGAGGTTTGCAAAGGATTCTGGGTAACAGAACGTGGTCCGAGCCACACAAGTCACCCCATCTTCGATTCCCCTAGGTCTCTAGTTTTCAGAAATGCACAGGTTTGGTAGGTTTCCCTAGGTGGCGGCTGAGCTACAAGCCAAAATCTACAGGTAGGCACTTTGCAAAAAACACCTCTGTTTTCCTTCAAAAATTGGGCTGTGTCTACGTTGCGCTTTGGGGCGTTTCCTGTCGCGGGCGCTAGGCCTACCCACACAAGTGAGGTATCATTTTTATCGGGAGACGTGGGGGAACGCTGGGTGGAAGGAAATTCGTGGCTCCTCTCAGATTCCAGAATTTTCTGCCACTGAAATGTGAGGAACATGTGTTTTTTTAGCCAAATTTTGAGGTTTGCAAAGGATTCTGGGTAACAGAACCTGGTCCGAGCCACACAAGTCACCCCATCTTGGATTCCCCTAGGTCTCTAATTTTCAGAAATGCACAGGTTTGGTAGGTTTCCCTAGGTGGCGGCTGAGCTACAAGCCAAAATCTACAGGTAGGCACTTTGCAAAAAACACCTCTGTTTTCCTTCAAAAATTGGGCTGTGTCTACGTTGCGCTTTGGGGCATTTCCTGTCGCGGGCGCTAGGCCTACCCACACAAGTGAGGTATCATTTTTATCGGGAGACGTGGGGGAACGCTGGGTGGAAGGAAATTCGTGGCTCCTCTCAGACTCCAGAATTTTCTGCCACAGAAATGTGAGGAACATGAGTTTTTTTAGCCAAATTTTGAGGTTTGCAAAGGATTCTGGGTAACAGAACCTGGTCCGAGCCACACAAGTCACCCCATCTTGGATTCCCCTAGGTCTCTAGTTTTCAGAAATGCACAGGTTTGGTAGGTTTCCCTAGGTGGCGGCTGAGCTACAAGCCAAAATCTACAGGTAGGCACTTTGCAAAAAACACCTCTATTTTCCTTCACAAATTTGGATGTGTCCACGTTGCGCTTTGGGGCGTTTTCTGTCGCGGGCGCTTGGCCTACCCACACAAGTGAGGAATCATTTTTATCGGGAGACGTGGGGGAACGCTGGGTGGAAGGAAATTAGTTGCTCCTCTCAGATTCCAGAACTTTCTGCCACAGAAATGTTAGGAACATGTGTTTTTTTAGCCAAATTTTGAGGTTTGCAAAGGATTCTGGATAACAGAACCTGGTCCGAGCCACACAAGTCACCCCATCTTGGATTCCCCTAGGTCTCTTGTGTTCAGAAATGCACAGGTTTGGTAGGTTTCCCTAGGTGGCGGCTGAGCTACAGGCCAAAATCTACAGGTAGGCACTTTGCAAAAAACACCTCTGTTTTCCTTCAAAAATTTGGCTGTGTCCACATTGCGCTTTGGGGCGTTTTCTGTCACGGGCGCTAGGCCTACCCACACAAGTGAGGTATCATTTTTATCGGGAGACCTGGGGGAACGCTGGGTGGAAGGAAATTTGTGGCTCCTCACAGATTCCAGAACTTTCTGCCACAGAAATGTTAGGAACATGTGTTTTTTCAGCCAAATTTTGAGGTTTGCAAAGGATTCTGGGTAACAGAACCTGGTCCGAGCCACACAAGTCACCCCATCTTGGATTCCCCTAGGTCTCTAGTTTTCAGAAATGCACAGGTTTGGTAGGTTTCCCTAGGTGGCGGCTGAGCTACAAGCCAAAATCTACAGGTAGGCACTTTGCAAAAAACACCTCTGTTTTCCTTCAAAAATTGGGCTGTGTCTACGTTGCGCTTTGGGGCATTTCCTGTCGCGGGCGCTAGGCCTACCCACACAAGTGAGGTATCATTTTTATCGGGAGACGTGGGGGAACGCTGGGTGGAAGGAAATTCGTGGCTCCTCTCAGACTCCAGAATTTTCTGCCACAGAAATGTGAGGAACATGTGTTTTTTTAGCCAAATTTTGAGGTTTGCAAAGGATTCTGGGTAACAGAACCTGGTCCGAGCCACACAAGTCACCCCATCTTGGATTCCCCTAGGTCTCTAGTTTTCAGAAATGCACAGGTTTGGTAGGTTTCCCTAGGTGGCGGCTGAGCTACAAGCCAAAATCTACAGGTAGGCACTTTGCAAAAAACACCTCTATTTTCCTTCACAAATTTGGATGTGTCCACGTTGCGCTTTGGGGCGTTTTCTGTCGCGGGCGCTAGGCCTACCCACACAAGTGAGGAATCATTTTTATCGGGAGACGTGGGGGAACGCTGGGTGGAAGGAAATTAGTTGCTCCTCTCAGATTCCAGAACTTTCTGCCACAGAAATGTTAGGAACATGTGTTTTTTTAGCCAAATTTTGAGGTTTGCAAAGGATTCTGGATAACAGAACCTGGTCCGAGCCACACAAGTCACCCCATCTTGGATTCCCCTAGGTCTCTTGTTTTCAGAAATGCACAGGTTTGGTAGGTTTCCCTAGGTGGCGGCTGAGCTACAGGCCAAAATCTACAGGTAGGCACTTTGCAAAAAACACCTCTGTTTTCCTTCACAAATTTGGATGTGTCCACGTTGCGCTTTGGGGCGTTTTCTGTCACGGGCGCTAGGCCTACCCACACAAGTGAGGTATCATTTTTATCGGGAGACCTGGGGGAATGCTGGGTGGAAGGAAATTTGCGGCTCCTCTCAGATTCCAGAACTTTCTGCCACAGAAATGTTAGGAACATGTGTTTTTTCAGCCAAATTTTGAGGTTTGCAAAGGATTCTGGGTAACAGAACGTGGTCCGAGCCACACAAGTCACCCCATCTTCGATTCCCCTAGGTCTCTAGTTTTCAGAAATGCACAGGTTTGGTAGGTTTCCCTAGGTGGCGGCTGAGCTACAAGCCAAAATCTACAGGTAGGCACTTTGCAAAAAACACCTCTGTTTTCCTTCAAAAATTGGGCTGTGTCTACGTTGCGCTTTGGGGCGTTTCCTGTCGCGGGCGCTAGGCCTACCCACACAAGTGAGGTATCATTTTTATCGGGAGACGTGGGGGAACGCTGGGTGGAAGGAAATTCGTGGCTCCTCTCAGATTCCAGAATTTTCTGCCACTGAAATGTGAGGAACATGTGTTTTTTTAGCCAAATTTTGAGGTTTGCAAAGGATTCTGGGTAACAGAACCTGGTCCGAGCCACACAAGTCACCCCATCTTGGATTCCCCTAGGTCTCTAATTTTCAGAAATGCACAGGTTTGGTAGGTTTCCCTAGGTGGCGGCTGAGCTACAAGCCAAAATCTACAGATAGGCACTTTGCAAAAAACACCTCTGTTTTCCTTCACAAATTTGGATGTGTCCACGTTGCGCTTTGGGGCGTTTTCTGTCGCGGGCGCTAGGCCTACCCACACAAGTGAGGTATCATTTTTATCGGGAGACGTGGGGGAACGCTGGGTGGAAGGAAATTTGTGGCTCCTCTCAGATTCCAGAACTTTCTGCCACAGAAATGTTAGGAACATGTGTTTTTTTAGCCAAATTTTGAGGTTTGCAAAGGATTCTGGATAACAGAACCTGGTCCGAGCCACACAAGTCACCCCATCTTGGATTCCCCTAGGTCTCTTGTTTTCAGAAATGCACAGGTTTGGTAGGTTTCCCTAGGTGGCGGCTGAGCTACAGGCCAAAATCTACAGGTAGGCACTTTGCAAAAAACACCTCTGTTTTCCTTCAAAAATTTGGCTGTGTCCACGTTGCGCTTTGGGGCATTTCCTGTCATGGGCGCTAGGCCTACCCACACAAGTGAGGTATCATTTTTATCGGGAGACGTGGGGGAACGCTGGGTGGAAGGAAATTCGTGGCTCCTCTCAGATTCCAGAACTTTCTGCCACAGAAATGTTAGGAACATGTGTTTTTTAGCCAAATTTTGAGGTTTGCAAAGGATTCTGGGTAACAGAACCTGGTCCAAGCCACACAAGTCACCCCATCTTGGATTCCCCTAGGTCTCTAGTTTTCAGAAATGCACAGGTTTGGTAGGTTTCCCTAGGTGGCGGCTGAGCTACAAGCCAAAATCTACAGGTAGGCACTTTGCAAAAAACACCTCTGTTTTCCTTCACAAATTTGGATGTGTCCACGTTGCGCTTTGGGGCGTTTTCTGTCGCGGGCGCTAGGCCTACCCACACAAGTGAGGTATCATTTTTATCGGGAGACGTGGGGGAACGCTGGGAGGAAGGAAATGTGTGGCTCCTCTCAGATTCCAGAACTTTCTGCCACAGAAATGTTAGTAACATGTGTTTTTTTAGCCAAATTTTGAGGATTGCAAAGGATTCTGGATAACAGAACCTGGTCCGAGCCACACAAGTCACCCCATCTTGGATTCCCCTAGGTCTCTTGTTTTCAGAAATGCACAGGTTTGGTAGGTTTCCCTAGGTGGCGGCTGAGCTACAGGCCAAAATCTACAGGTAGGCACTTTGCAAAAAACACCTCTGTTTTCCTTCCAAAATTTGGCTGTGTCCACGTTGCGCTTTGGGGCATTTCCTGTCACGGGCGCTAGGCCTACCCACACAAGTGAGGTATCATTTTTATCGGGAGACGTGGGGGAACGCTGAGTGGAAGGAAATTCGTGGCTCCTCTCAGATTCCAGAACTTTCTGCCACAGAAATGTGAGGAACATGTGTTTTTTTAGCCAAATTTTGAGGTTTGCAAAGGATTCTGGGTAACATAACCTGGTCCGAACCACACATGTCACCCCATCTTGGATTCCCCTAAGTCTCTAGTTTTCAGAAATGCACAGGTTTGGTAGGTTTCCCTAGGTGGCGGCTGAGCTACAAGCCAAAATCTACAGGTAGGCACTTTGCAAAAAACACCTCTGTTTTCCTTCACAAATTTGGATGTGTCCACGTTGCGCTTTGGGGCGTTTTCTGTCACGGGCGCTAGGCCTACCCACACAAGTGAGGTATCATTTTTATCGGGAGACCTGGGGGAACGCTGGGTGGAAGGAAATTTGCGGCTCCTCTCAGATTCCAGAACTTTCTGCCACAGAAATGTTAGGAACATGTGTTTTTTCAGCCAAATTTTGAGGTTTGCAAAGGATTCTGGGTAACAGAACGTGGTCCGAGCCACACAAGTCACCCCATCTTCGATTCCCCTAGGTCTCTAGTTTTCAGAAATGCACAGGTTTGGTAGGTTTCCCTAGGTGGCGGCTGAGCTACAAGCCAAAATCTACAGGTAGGCACTTTGCAAAAAACACCTCTGTTTTCCTTCAAAAATTGGGCTGTGTCTACGTTGCGCTTTGGGGCGTTTCCTGTCGCGGGCGCTAGGCCTACCCACACAAGTGAGGTATCATTTTTATCGGGAGACGTGGGGGAACGCTGGGTGGAAGGAAATTCGTGGCTCCTCTCAGATTCCAGAATTTTCTGCCACTGAAATGTGAGGAACATGTGTTTTTTTAGCCAAATTTTGAGGTTTGCAAAGGATTCTGGGTAACAGAACCTGGTCCGAGCCACACAAGTCACCCCATCTTGGATTCCCCTAGGTCTCTAATTTTCAGAAATGCACAGGTTTGGTAGGTTTCCCTAGGTGGCGGCTGAGCTACAAGCCAAAATCTACAGATAGGCACTTTGCAAAAAACACCTCTGTTTTCCTTCACAAATTTGGATGTGTCCACGTTGCGCTTTGGGGCGTTTTCTGTCGCGGGCGCTAGGCCTACCCACACAAGTGAGGTATCATTTTTATCGGGAGACGTGGGGGAACGCTGGGTGGAAGGAAATTTGTGGCTCCTCTCAGATTCCAGAACTTTCTGCCACAGAAATGTTAGGAACATGTGTTTTTTTAGCCAAATTTTGAGGTTTGCAAAGGATTCTGGATAACAGAACCTGGTCCGAGCCACACAAGTCACCCCATCTTGGATTCCCCTAGGTCTCTTGTTTTCAGAAATGCACAGGTTTGGTAGGTTTCCCTAGGTGGCGGCTGAGCTACAGGCCAAAATCTACAGGTAGGCACTTTGCAAAAAACACCTCTGTTTTCCTTCAAAAATTTGGCTGTGTCCACGTTGCGCTTTGGGGCATTTCCTGTCATGGGCGCTAGGCCTACCCACACAAGTGAGGTATCATTTTTATCGGGAGACGTGGGGGAACGCTGGGTGGAAGGAAATTCGTGGCTCCTCTCAGATTCCAGAACTTTCTGCCACAGAAATGTTAGGAACATGTGTTTTTTAGCCAAATTTTGAGGTTTGCAAAGGATTCTGGGTAACAGAACCTGGTCCAAGCCACACAAGTCACCCCATCTTGGATTCCCCTAGGTCTCTAGTTTTCAGAAATGCACAGGTTTGGTAGGTTTCCCTAGGTGGCGGCTGAGCTACAAGCCAAAATCTACAGGTAGGCACTTTGCAAAAAACACCTTTGTTTTCCTTCACAAATTTGGATGTGTCCACGTTGCGCTTTGGGGCGTTTTCTGTCGCGGGCGCTAGGCCTACCCACACAAGTGAGGTATCATTTTTATCGGGAGACGTGGGGGAACGCTGGGAGGAAGGAAATGTGTGGCTCCTCTCAGATTCCAGAACTTTCTGCCACAGAAATGTTAGTAACATGTGTTTTTTTAGCCAAATTTTGAGGATTGCAAAGGATTCTGGATAACAGAACCTGGTCCGAGCCACACAAGTCACCCCATCTTGGATTCCCCTAGGTCTCTTGTTTTCAGAAATGCACAGGTTTGGTAGGTTTCCCTAGGTGGCGGCTGAGCTACAGGCCAAAATCTACAGGTAGGCACTTTGCAAAAAACACCTCTGTTTTCCTTCCAAAATTTGGCTGTGTCCACGTTGCGCTTTGGGGCATTTCCTGTCACGGGCGCTAGGCCTACCCACACAAGTGAGGTATCATTTTTATCGGGAGACGTGGGGGAACGCTGAGTGGAAGGAAATTCGTGGCTCCTCTCAGATTCCAGAACTTTCTGCCACAGAAATGTGAGGAACATGTGTTTTTTTAGCCAAATTTTGAGGTTTGCAAAGGATTCTGGGTAACATAACCTGGTCCGAACCACACATGTCACCCCATCTTGGATTCCCCTAAGTCTCTAGTTTTCAGAAATGCACAGGTTTGGTAGGTTTCCCTAGGTGGCGGCTGAGCTACAAGCCAAAATCTACAGGTAGGCACTTTGCAAAAAACACCTCTGTTTTCCTTCAAAAATTTGGCTGTGTCTACGTTGCGGTTTGGGGCGTTTCCTGTCGCGGGCGCTAGGCCTACCCACACAAGTGAGGTATCATTTTTATCGGGAGACGTGGGGGAACGCTGGGTGGAAGGAAATTCGTGGCTCCTCTCAGATTCCAGAACTTTCTGCCACAGAAATGTGAGGAACATGTGTTTTTTTAGCCAAATTTTGAGGTTTGCAAAGGATTCTGGGTAACAGAACCTGGTCCGAGCCACACAAGTCACCCCATCTTGGATTCCCCTAGGTCTCTAGTTTTCAGAAATGCACAGGTTTGGTAGGTTTCCCTAGGTGGCGGCTGAGCTACAAGCCAAAATCTACAGGTAGGCACTTTGCAAAAAACACCTCTGTTTTCCTTCACAAATTTGGATGTGTCTACGTTGCGCTTTGGGGCGTTTTCTGTCACGGGCGCTAGGCCTACCCACACAAGTGAGGTATCATTTTTATCGGGGGATGTGGGGGAACGCTGGGTGGAAGGAAATTTGTGGCTCCTCTCAGATTCCAGAACTTTCTGCCACAGAAATGTGAGGAACATGTGTTTTTTTAGCCAAATTTTGAGGTTTGCAAAGGATTCTGGGTAACAGATCCTGGTCCGAGCCACACAAGTCACCCCATCTTGGATTCCCCTAGGTCTTTAGTTTTCAGAAATGCACAGGTTTGGTAGGTTTCCCTAGGTGGCGGCTGAGCTACAAGCCAAAATCTACAGGTAGGCACTTTGCAAAAAACACCTCTGTTTTCCTTCACAAATTTGGATGTTTCCACGTTGCGCTTTGGGGCGTTTTCAGTCACGGGCGCTAGGCCTACCCACACAAGTGAGGTATCATTTTTATCGGGAGACCTGGGGGAACGCTGGGTGGAAGGAAATTTGCGGCTCCTCTCAGATTCCAGAACTTTCTGCCACAGAAATATTAGGAACATGTGTTTTTTCAGCCAAATTTTGAGGTTTGCAAAGGATTCTGGGTAACAGAACCTGGTCCGAGCCACACAAGTCACCCCATCTTCGATTCCCCTAGGTCTCTAGTTTTCAGAAATGCACAGGTTTGGTAGGTTTCCCAAGGTGGCGGCTGAGCTACAAGCCAAAATCTACAGGTAGGCACTTCGCAAAAAACACCTCTGTTTTCCTTCAAAAATTGGGCTGTGTCTACGTTGCGCTTTGGGGCGTTTCCTGTTGCGGGCGCTAGGCCTACCCACACAAGTGAGGTATCATTTTTATCAGGAGACGTGGGGGAACGCTGGGTGGAAGGAAATTCATGGCTCCTCTCAGATTCCAGAACTTTCTGCCACAGAAATGTTAGGAACATGTGTTTTTTTAGCCAAATTTTGAGGTTTGCAAAGGATTCTGGGTAACAGATCCTGGTCCGAGCCACACAAGTCACCCCATCTTGGATTCCCCTAGGTCTCTAGTTTTCAGAAATGCACAGGTTTGGTAGGTTTCCCTAGGTGGCGGCTGAGCTACAAGCCAAAATCTACAGGTAGGCACTTTGCAAAAAACACCTCTGTTTTCCTTCACAAATTTGGATGTGTCCACGTTGCGCTTTGGGGCGTTTTCTGTCACGGGCGCTAGGCCTACCCACACAAGTGAGGTATCATTTTTATCGGGAGACCTGGGGGAACGCTAGGTGGAAGGAAATTTGTGGCTCCTCTCAGATTCCAGAACTTTCTGCCACAGAAATGTTAGGAACATGTGTTTTTTCAGCCAAATTTTGAGGTTTGCAAAGGATTCTGGGTAACAGAACCTGGTCCGAGCCACACAAGTCACCCCATCTTGGATTCCCCTAGGTCTCTAGTTTTCAGAAATGCACAGGTTTGGTAGGTTTCCCTAGGTGGCGGCTGAGCTACAAGCCAAAATCTACAGGTAGGCACTTTGCAAAAAACACCTCTGTTTTCCTTCACAAATTTGGATGTGTCCACGTTGCGCTTTGGGGCGTTTTCTGTCGCGGGCGCTATGCCTACCCACACAAGTGAGGTATCATTTTTATCGGGAGACGTGGGGGAACGCTGGGAGGAAGGAAATGTGTGGCTCCTCTCAGATTCCAGATCTTTCTGCACAGAAATGTTAGTAACATGTGTTTTTTTAGCCAAATTTTGAGGATTGCAAAGGATTCTGGATAACAGAACCTGGTCCGAGCCACACAAGTCACCCCATCTTGGATTCCCCTAGGTCTCTTGTTTTCAGAAATGCACAGGTTTGGTAGGTTTCCCTAGGTGGCGGCTGAGCTACAAGCCAAAATCTACAGGTAGGCACTTTGCAAAAAACACCTCTGTTTTCCTTCAAAAATTGGGCTGTGTCTACGTTGCGCTTTGGGGCGTTTCCTGTCGCGGGCGCTAGGCCTACCCACACAAGTGAGGTATCATTTTTATCGGGAGACGTGGGGGAACGCTGGGTGGAAGGAAATTCGTGGCTCCTCTCAGATTCCAGAATTTTCTGCCACAGAAATGTGAGGAACATGTGTTTTTTTAGCCAAATTTTGAGGTTTGCAAAGGATTCTGGGTAACAGAACCTGGTCCGAGCCACACAAGTCACCCCATCTTGGATTCCCCTAGGTCTCTAATTTTCAGAAATGCACAGGTTTGGTAGGTTTCCCTAGGTGGCGGCTGAGCTACAAGCCAAAATCTACAGATAGGCACTTTGCAAAAAACACCTCTGTTTTCCTTCACAAATTTGGATGTGTCCACGTTGCGCTTTGGGGCGTTTTCTGTCGCGGGCGCTAGGCCTACCCACACAAGTGAGGTATCATTTTTATCGGGAGACGTGGGGGAACGCTGGGTGGAAGGAAATTTGTGGCTCCTCTCAGATTCCAGAACTTTCTGCCACAGAAATGTTAGGAACATGTGTTTTTTTAGCCAAATTTTGAGGTTTGCAAAGGATTCTGGATAACAGAACCTGGTCCGAGCCACACAAGTCACCCCATCTTGGATTCCCCTAGGTCTCTTGTTTTCAGAAATGCACAGGTTTGGTAGGTTTCCCTAGGTGGCGGCTGAGCTACAGGCCAAAATCTACAGGTAGGCCCTTTGCAAAAAACACCTCTGTTTTCCTTCAAAAATTTGGCTGTGTCCACGTTGCGCTTTGGGGCATTTCCTGTCATGGGCGCTAGGCCTACCCACACAAGTGAGGTATCATTTTTATCGGGAGACGTGGGGGAACGCTGGGTGGAAGGAAATTCGTGGCTCCTCTCAGATTCCAGAACTTTCTGCCACAGAAATGTTAGGAACATGTGTTTTTTTAGCCAAATTTTGAGGTTTGCAAAGGATTCTGGGTAACAGAACCTGGTCCAAGCCACACAAGTCACCCCATCTTGGATTCCCCTAGGTCTCTAGTTTTCAGAAATGCACAGGTTTGGTAGGTTTCCCTAGGTGGCGGCTGAGCTACAAGCCAAAATCTACAGGTAGGCACTTTGCAAAAAACACCTCTGTTTTCCTTCACAAATTTGGATGTGTCCACGTTGCGCTTTGGGGCGTTTTCTGTCGCGGGCGCTAGGCCTACCCACACAAGTGAGGTATCATTTTTATCGGGAGACGTGGGGGAACGCTGGGAGGAAGGAAATGTGTGGCTCCTCTCAGATTCCAGAACTTTCTGCCACAGAAATGTTAGTAACATGTGTTTTTTTAGCCAAATTTTGAGGATTGCAAAGGATTCTGGATAACAGAACCTGGTCCGAGCCACACAAGTCACCCCATCTTGGATTCCCCTAGGTCTCTTGTTTTCAGAAATGCACAGGTTTGGTAGGTTTCCCTAGGTGGCGGCTGAGCTACAGGCCAAAATCTACAGGTAGGCACTTTGCAAAAAACACCTCTGTTTTCCTTCCAAAATTTGGCTGTGTCCACGTTGCGCTTTGGGGCATTTCTTGTCACGGGCGCTAGGCCTACCCACACAAGTGAGGTATCATTTTTATCGGGAGACGTGGGGGAACGCTGAGTGGAAGGAAATTCGTGGCTCCTCTCAGATTCCAGAACTTTCTGCCACAGAAATGTGAGGAACATGTGTTTTTTTAGCCAAATTTTGAGGTTTGCAAAGGATTCTGGGTAACATAACCTGGTCCGAACCACACATGTCACCCCATCTTGGATTCCCCTAGGTCTCTAGTTTTCAGAAATGCACAGGTTTGGTAGGTTTCCCTAGGTGGCGGCTGAGCTACAAGCCAAAATCTACAGGTAGGCACTTTGCAAAAAACACCTCTGTTTTCCTTCAAAAATTTGGCTGTGTCTACGTTGCGGTTTGGGGCGTTTCCTGTCGCGGGCGCTAGGCCTACCCACACAAGTGAGGTATCATTTTTATCGGGAGACGTGGGGGAACGCTGGGTGGAAGGAAATTCGTGGCTCCTCTCAGATTCCAGAACTTTCTGCCACAGAAATGTGAGGAACATGTGTTTTTTTAGCCAAATTTTGAGGTTTGCAAAGGATTCTGGGTAACAGAACCTGGTCCGAGCCACACAAGTCACCCCATCTTGGATTCCCCTAGGTCTCTAGTTTTCAGAAATGCACAGGTTTGGTAGGTTTCCCTAGGTGGCGGCTGAGCTACAAGCCAAAATCTACAGGTAGGCACTTTGCAAAAAACACCTCTGTTTTCCTTCACAAATTTCGATGTGTCCACGTTGCGCTTTGGGGCGTTTTCTGTCACGGGCGCTAGGCCTACCCACACAAGTGAGGTATCATTTTTATCGGGAGACGTGGGGGGAACGCTGGGAGGAAGGAAATGTGTGGCTCCTCTCAGATTCCAGAACTTTCTGCCACAGAAATGTTAGTAACATGTGTTTTTTTAGCCAAATTTTGAGGATTGCAAAGGATTCTGGATAACAGAACCTGGTCCGAGCCACACAAGTCACCCCATCTTGGATTCCCCTAGGTCTCTTGTTTTCAGAAATGCACAGGTTTGGTAGGTTTCCCTAGGTGGCGGCTGAGCTACAGGCCAAAATCTACAGGTAGGCACTTTGCAAAAAACACCTCTGTTTTCCTTCCAAAATTTGGCTGTGTCCACGTTGCGCTTTGGGGCATTTCTTGTCACGGGCGCTAGGCCTACCCACACAAGTGAGGTATCATTTTTATCGGGAGACGTGGGGGAACGCTGAGTGGAAGGAAATTCGTGGCTCCTCTCAGATTCCAGAACTTTCTGCCACAGAAATGTGAGGAACATGTGTTTTTTTAGCCAAATTTTGAGGTTTGCAAAGGATTCTGGGTAACATAACCTGGTCCGAACCACACATGTCACCCCATCTTGGATTCCCCTAGGTCTCTAGTTTTCAGAAATGCACAGGTTTGGTAGGTTTCCCTAGGTGGCGGCTGAGCTACAAGCCAAAATCTACAGGTAGGCACTTTGCAAAAAACACCTCTGTTTTCCTTCAAAAATTTGGCTGTGTCTACGTTGCGGTTTGGGGCGTTTCCTGTTGCGGGCGCTAGGCCTACCCACACAAGTGAGGTATCATTTTTATCGGGAGACGTGGGGGAACGCTGGGTGGAAGGAAATTCGTGGCTCCTCTCAGATTCCAGAACTTTCTGCCACAGAAATGTGAGGAACATGTGTTTTTTTAGCCAAATTTTGAGGTTTGCAAAGGATTCTGGGTAACAGATCCTGGTCCGAGCCACACAAGTCACCCCATCTTGGATTCCACTAGGTCTCTAGTTTTCAGAAATGCACAGATTTGGTAGGTTTCCCTAGATGGCGGCTGAGCTACAAGCCAAAATCTACAGGTAGGCACTTTGCAAAAAACACCTCTGTTTTCCTTCACAAATTTGGATGTGTCCACGTTGCGCTTTGGGGCGTTTTCTGTCGCGGGCGCTAGGCCTACCCACACAAGTGAGGTATCATTTTTATCGGGAGACGTGGGGGAACGCTGGGAGGAAGGAAATGTGTGGCTCCTCTCAGATTCCAGAACTTTCTGCCACAGAAATGTTAGTAACATGTGTTTTTTTAGCCAAATTTTGAGGTTTGCAAAGGATTCTGGATAACAGAACCTGGTCCGAGCCACACAAGTCACCCCATCTTGGATTCCCCTAGGTCTCTTGTTTTCAGAAATGCACAGGTTTGGTAGGTTTCCCTAGGTGGCGGCTGAGCTACAGGCCAAAATCTACAGGTAGGCACTTTGCAAAAAACACCTCTGTTTTCCTTCAAAAATTTGGCTGTGTCCACGTTGCGCTTTGGGGCATTTCCTGTCACGGGCGCTAGGCTTACCCACACAAGTGAGGTATCATTTTTATCGGGAGACGTGGGGGAACGCTGGGTGGAAGGAAATTCGTGGCTCTTCTCAGATTCCAGAACTTTCTGCCACAGAAATGTGAGGAACATGTGTTTTTTTAGCCAAATTTTGAGGTTTGCAAAGGATTCTGGGTAACATAACCTGGTCCGAACCACACATGTCACCCCATCTTGGATTCCCCTAGGTCTCTAGTTTTCAGAAATGCCCAGGTTTGGTAGGTTTCCCTAGGTGGCGGCTGAGCTACAAGCCAAAATCTACAGGTAGGCACTTTGCAAAAAACACCTCTGTTTTCCTTCAAAAATTTGGCTGTGTCTACGTTGCGGTTTGGGGCATTTCCTGTCGCGGGCGCTAGGCCTACCCACACAAGTGAGGTATCATTTTTATCGGGAGACGTGGGGGAACGCTGGGTGGAAGGAAATTCGTGGCTCCTCTCAGATTCCAGAACTTTCTGCCACAGAAATGTGAGGAACATGTGTTTTTTTAGCCAAATTTTGAGGTTTGCAAAGGATTCTGGGTAACAGAACCTGGTCCGAGCCACACAAGTCACCCCATCTTGGATTCCCCTAGGTCTCTAGTTTTCAGAAATGCACAGGTTTGGTAGGTTTCCCTAGGTGGCGGCTGAGCTACAAGCCAAAATCTACAGGTAGGCACTTTGCAAAAAACACCTCTGTTTTCCTTCACAAATTTGGATGTGTCCACGTTGCGCTTTGGGGCGTTTTCTGTCACGGGCGCTAGGCCTATCCAAACAAGTGAGGTATCATTTTTATCGGGAGACGTGGGGGAACGCTGGGTGGAAGGAAATTTGCGGCTCCTCTCAGATTCCAGAACTTTCTGCCACAGAAATGTTAGGAACATGTGTTTTTTCAGCCAAATTTTGAGGTTTGCAAAGGATTCTGGGTAACAGAACCTGGTCCGAGCCACACAAGTCACCCCATCTTCGATTCCCCTAGGTCTCTAGTTTTCAGAAATGCACAGGTTTGGTAGGTTTCCGTAGGTGGCGGCTGAGCTACAAGCCAAAATCTACAGATAGGCACTTTGCAAAAAACACCTCTGTTTTCCTTCACAAATTTGGATGTGTCCACGTTGCGCTTTGGGGCGTTTTCTGTCGCGGGCGCTAGGCCTACCCACACAAGTGAGGTATCATTTTTATCGGGAGATGTGGGGGAACGCTGGGTGGAAGGAAATTTGTGGCTCCTCTCAGATTCCAGAACTTTCTGCCACAGAAATGTTAGGAACATGTGTTTTTTTAGCCAAATTTTGAGGTTTGCAAAGGATTCTCGATAACAGAACCTGGTCCGAGCCACACAAGTCACCCCATCTTGGATTCCCCTAGGTCTCTTGTTTTCAGAAATGCACAGGTTTGGTAGGTTTCCCTAGGTGGCGGCTGAGCTACAGGCCAAAATCTACAGGTAGGCACTTTGCAAAAAACACCTCTGTTTTCCTTAAAAAATTTGGCTGTGTCCACGTTGCGCTTTGGGGCATTTCCTGTCATGGGCGCTAGGCCTACCCACACAAGTGAGGTATCATTTTTATCGGGAGACGTGGGGGAACGCTGGGTGGAAGGAAATTCGTGGCTCTTCTCAGATTCCAGAACTTTCTGCCACAGAAATGTGAGGAACATGTGTTTTTTTAGCCAAATTTTGAGGTTTGCAAAGGATTCTGGGTAACATAACCTGGTCCGAACCACACATGTCACCCCATCTTGGATTCCCCTAGGTCTCTAGTTTTCAGAAATGCACAGGTTTGGTAGGTTTCCCTAGGTGGCGGCTGAGCTACAAGCCAAAATCTACAGGTAGGCACTTTGCAAAAAACACCTCTGTTTTCCTTCAAAAATTTGGCTGTGTCTACGTTGCGGTTTGGGGCATTTCCTGTCGCGGGCGCTAGGGCTACCCACACAAGTGAGGTATCATTTTTATCGGGAGACGTGGGGGAACGCTGGGTGGAAGGAAATTCGTGGCTCCTCTCAGATTCCAGAACTTTCTGCCACAGAAATGTGAGGAACATGTGTTTTTTTAGCCAAATTTTGAGGTTTGCAAAGGATTCTGGGTAACAGAAGCTGGTCCGAGCCACACAAGTCACCCCATCTTGGATTCCCCTAGGTCTCTAGTTTTCAGAAATGCACAGGTTTGGTAGGTTTCCCTAGGTGGCGGCTGAGCTACAAGCCAAAATCTACAGGTAGGCACTTTGCAAAAAACACCTCTGTTTTCCTTCACAAATTTGGATGTGTCCACGTTGCGCTTTGGGGCGTTTTCTGTCACGGGCGCTAGGCCTACCCACACAAGTGAGGTATCATTTTTATCGCGAGACGTGGGGGAACGCTGGGTGGAAGGAAATTTGTGGCTCCTCTCAGATTCCAGAACTTTCTGCCACAGAAATGTGAGGAACATGTGTTTTTTTAGCCAAATTTTGAGGTTTGCAAAGGATTCTGGGTAACAGATCCTGGTCCGAGCCACACAAGTCACCCCATCTTGGATTCCCCTAGGTCTCTAGTTTTCAGAAATGCACAGGTTTGGTAGGTTTCCCTAGGTGGCGGCTGAGCTAAAAGCCAAAATCTACAGGTAGGCACTTTGCAAAAAACACCTCTGTTTTCCTTCACAAATTTGGATGTGTCCACGTTGCGCTTTGGGGCGTTTTCTGTCACGGGCGCTAGGCCTACCCACACAAGTGAGGTATCATTTTTATCGGGAGACGTGGGGGAACGCTGGGTGGAAGGAAATTTGCGGCTCCTCTCAGATTCCAGAACTTTCTGCCACAGAAATGTTAGGAACATGTGTTTTTTCAGCCAAATTTTGAGGTTTGCAAAGGATTCTGGGTAACAGAACCTGGTCCGAGCAACACAAGTCACCCCATCTTCGATTCCCCTAGGTCTCTAGTTTTCAGAAATGCACAGGTTTGGTAGGTTTCCATAGGTGGCGGCTGAGCTACAAGCCAAAATCTACAGGTAGGCACTTTGCAAAAAACACCTCTGTTTTCCTTCAAAAATTGGGCTGTGTCTATGTTGCGCTTTGGGGCGTTTCCTGTCGCGGGCGCTAGGCCTACCCACACAAGTGAGGTATCATTTTTATCGGGAGACGTGGGGGAACGCTGGGTGGAAGGAAATTCGTGGCTCCTCTCAGATTCCAGAATTTTCTGCCACAGAAATGTGAGGAACATGTGTTTTTTCAGCCAAATTTTGAGGTTTGCAAAGGATTCTGGGTAACAGAACCTGGTCCGAGCCACACAAGTCACCCCATCTTGGATTCCCCTAGGTCTCTAATTTTCAGAAATGCACAGGTTTGGTAGGTTTCCCTAGGTGGCGGCTGAGCTACAAGCCAAAATCTACAGATAGGCACTTTGCAAAAAACACCTCTGTTTTCCTTCACAAATTTGGATGTGTCCACGTTGCGCTTTGGGGCGTTTTCTGTCGCGGGCGCTAGGCCTACCCACACAAGTGAGGTATCATTTTTATCGGGAGACGTGGGGGAACGCTGGGTGGAAGGAAATTTGTGGCTCCTCTCAGATTCCAGAACTTTCTGCCACAGAAATGTTAGGAACATGTGTTTTTTTAGCCAAATTTTGAGGTTTGCAAAGGATTCTCGATAACAGAACCTGGTCCGAGCCACACAAGTCACCCCATCTTGGATTCCCCTAGGTCTCTTGTTTTCAGAAATGCACAGGTTTGGTAGGTTTCCCTAGGTGGCGGCTGAGCTACAGGCCAAAATCTACAGGTAGGCACTTTGCAAAAAACACCTCTGTTTTCCTTAAAAAATTTGGCAGTGTCCACGTTGCGCTTTGGGGCATTTCCTGTCATGGGCGCTAGGCCTACCCACACAAGTGAGGTATCATTTTTATCGGGAGACGTGGGGGAACGCTGGGTGGAAGGAAATTTGCGGCTCCTCTCAGATTCCAGAACTTTCTGCCACAGAAATGTTAGGAACATGTGTTTTTTCAGCCAAATTTTGAGGTTTGCAAAGGATTCTGGGTAACAGAACCTGGTCCGAGCCACACAAGTCACCCCATCTTGGATTCCCCTAGGTCTCTAGTTTTCAGAAATGCCCAGGTTTGGTAGGTTTCCCTAGGTGGCGGCTGAGCTACAAGCCAAAATCTACAGGTAGGCACTTTGCAAAAAACACCTCTGTTTTCCTTCAAAAATTGGGCTGTGTCTACGTTGCGCTTTGGGGCATTTCCTGTCGCGGGCGCTAGGCCTACCCACACAAGTGAGGTATCATTTTTATTGGGAGACGTGGGGGAACGCTGGGTGGAAGGAAATTCGTGGCTCCTCTCAGACTCCAGAATTTTCTGCCACAGAAATGTGAGGAACATGTGTTTTTTTAGCCAAATTTTGAGGTTTGCAAAGGATTCTGGGTAACAGAACCTGGTCCGAGCCACACAAGTCACCCCATCTTGGATTCCCCTAGGTCTCTAGTTTTCAGAAATGCACAGGTTTGGTAGGTTTCCCTAGGTGGCGGCTGAGCTACAAGCCAAAATCTACAGGTAGGCACTTTGCAAAAAACACCTCTATTTTCCTTCACAAATTTGGATGTGTCCACGTTGCGCTTTGGGGCGTTTTCTGTCGCGGGCGCTTGGCCTACCCACACAAGTGAGGAATCATTTTTATCGGGAGACGTGGGGGAACGCTGGGTGGAAGGAAATTAGTTGCTCCTCTCAGATTCCAGAACTTTCTGCCACAGAAATGTTAGGAACATGTGTTTTTTTAGCCAAATTTTGAGGTTTGCAAAGGATTCTGGATAACAGAACCTGGTCCGAGCCACACAAGTCACCCCATCTTGGATTCCCCTAGGTCTCTTGTTTTCAGAAATGCACAGGTTTGGTAGGTTTCCCTAGGTGGCGGCTGAGCTACAGGCCAAAATCTACAGGTAGGCACTTTGCAAAAAACACCTCTGTTTTCCTTCAAAAATTGGGCTGTGTCTACGTTGCGCTTTGGGGCATTTCCTGTCGCGGGCGCTAGGCCTACCCACACAAGTGAGGTATCATTTTTATCGGGAGACGTGGGGGAACGCTGGG
This sequence comes from Pleurodeles waltl, assembly GCF_031143425.1. NCBI lineage: Eukaryota > Metazoa > Chordata > Amphibia > Caudata > Salamandridae > Pleurodeles > Pleurodeles waltl. The sequence goes on from NC_090439.1 coordinate 230,290,616, forward strand.
TGGAAGGAAATTCGTGGCTCCTCTCAGACTCCAGAATTTTCTGCCACAGAAATGTGAGGAACATGTGTTTTTTTAGCCAAATTTTGAGGTTTGCAAAGGATTCTGGGTAACAGAACCTGGTCCGAGCCACACAAGTCACCCCATCTTGGATTCCCCTAGGTCTCTAGTTTTCAGAAATGCACAGGTTTGGTAGGTTTCCCTAGGTGGCGGCTGAGCTACAAGCCAAAATCTACAGGTAGGCACTTTGCAAAAAACACCTCTATTTTCCTTCACAAATTTGGATGTGTCCACGTTGCGCTTTGGGGCGTTTTCTGTCGCGGGCGCTAGGCCTACCCACACAAGTGAGGAATCATTTTTATCGGGAGACGTGGGGGAACGCTGGGTGGAAGGAAATTAGTTGCTCCTCTCAGATTCCAGAACTTTCTGCCACAGAAATGTTAGGAACATGTGTTTTTTTAGCCAAATTTTGAGGTTTGCAAAGGATTCTGGATAACAGAACCTGGTCCGAGCCACACAAGTCACCCCATCTTGGATTCCCCTAGGTCTCTTGTTTTCAGAAATGCACAGGTTTGGTAGGTTTCCCTAGGTGGCGGCTGAGCTACAGGCCAAAATCTACAGGTAGGCACTTTGCAAAAAACACCTCTGTTTTCCTTCAAAAATTTGGCTGTGTCCACATTGCGCTTTGGGGCATTTCCTGTCACGGGCGCTAGGCCTACCCACACAAGTGAGGTATCATTTTTATCGGGAGACGTGGGGGAACGCTGGGTGGAAGGAAATTCGTGGCTCCTCTCAGATTCCAGAACTTTCTGCCACAGAAATGTGAGGAACATGTGTTTTTTTAGCCAAATTTTGAGGTTTGCAAAGGATTCTGGGTAACAGATCCTGGTCCGAGCCACACAAGTCACCCCATCTTGGATTCCCCTAGGTCTCTAGTTTTCAGAAATGCACAGGTTTGGTAGGTTTCCCTAGGTGGCGGCTGAGCTACAAGCCAAAATCTACAGGTAGGCACTTTGCAAAAAACACCTCTGTTTTCCTTCACAAATTTGGATGTGTCCACGTTGCGCTTTGGGGCGTTTTCTGTCACGGGCGCTAGGCCTACCCACACAAGTGAGGTATCATTTTTATCGGGAGACCTGGGGGAACGCTGGGTGGAAGGAAATTTGCGGCTCCTCTCAGATTCCAGAACTTTCTGCCACAGAAATGTTAGGAACATGTGTTTTTTCAGCCAAATTTTGAGGTTTGCAAAGGATTCTGGGTAACAGAACCTGGTCCGAGCCACACAAGTCACCCCATCTTCGATTCCCCTAGGTCTCTAGTTTTCAGAAATACACAGGTTTGGTAGGTTTCCCTAGGTGGCGGCTGAGCTACAAGCCAAAATCTACAGGTAGGCACTTTGCAAAAAACACCTCTGTTTTCCTTCAAAAATTGGGCTGTGTCTACGTTGCGCTTTGGGGCGTTTCCTGTCGCGGGCGCTAGGCCTACCCACACAAGTGAGGTATCATTTTTATCGGGAGACGTGGGGGAACGCTGGGTGGAAGGAAATTCGTGGCTCCTCTCAGATTCCAGAATTTTCTGCCACTGAAATGTGAGGAACATGTGTTTTTTTAGCCAAATTTTGAGGTTTGCAAAGGATTCTGGGTAACAGAACCTGGTCCGAGCCACACAAGTCACCCCATCTTGGATTCCCCTAGGTCTCTAATTTTCAGAAATGCACAGGTTTGGTAGGTTTCCCTAGGTGGCGGCTGAGCTACAAGCCAAAATCTACAGATAGGCACTTTGCAAAAAACACCTCTGTTTTCCTTCACAAATTTGGATGTGTCCACGTTGCGCTTTGGGGCGTTTTCTGTCGCGGGCGCTAGGCCTACCCACACAAGTGAGGTATCATTTTTATCGGGAGACGTGGGGGAACGCTGGGTGGAAGGAAATTTGTGGCTCCTCTCAGATTCCAGAACTTTCTGCCACAGAAATGTTAGGAACATGTGTTTTTTTAGCCAAATTTTGAGGTTTGCAAAGGATTCTGGATAACAGAACCTGGTCCGAGCCACACAAGTCACCCCATCTTGGATTCCCCTAGGTCTCTTGTTTTCAGAAATGCACAGGTTTGGTAGGTTTCCCTAGGTGGCGGCTGAGCTACAGGCCAAAATCTACAGGTAGGCACTTTGCAAAAAACACCTCTGTTTTCCTTCAAAAATTTGGCTGTGTCCACGTTGCGCTTTGGGGCATTTCCTGTCATGGGCGCTAGGCCTACCCACACAAGTGAGGTATCATTTTTATCGGGAGACGTGGGGGAACGCTGGCTGGAAGGAAATTCGTGGCTCCTCTCAGATTCCAGAACTTTCTGCCACAGAAATGTTAGGAACATGTGTTTTTTAGCCAAATTTTGAGGTTTGCAAAGGATTCTGGGTAACAGAACCTGGTCCAAGCCACACAAGTCACCCCATCTTGGATTCCCCTAGGTCTCTAGTTTTCAGAAATGCACAGGTTTGGTAGGTTTCCCTAGGTGGCGGCTGAGCTACAAGCCAAAATCTACAGGTAGGCACTTTGCAAAAAACACCTCTGTTTTCCTTCACAAATTTGGATGTGTCCACGTTGCGCTTTGGGGCGTTTTCTGTCGCGGGCGCTAGGCCTACCCACACAAGTGAGGTATCATTTTTATCGGGAGACGTGGGGGAACGCTGGGAGGAAGGAAATGTGTGGCTCCTCTCAGATTCCAGAACTTTCTGCCACAGAAATGTTAGTAACATGTGTTTTTTTAGCCAAATTTTGAGGATTGCAAAGGATTCTGGATAACAGAACCTGGTCCGAGCCACACAAGTCACCCCATCTTGGATTCCCCTAGGTCTCTTGTTTTCAGAAATGCACAGGTTTGGTAGGTTTCCCTAGGTGGCGGCTGAGCTACAGGCCAAAATCTACAGGTAGGCACTTTGCAAAAAACACCTCTGTTTTCCTTCCAAAATTTGGCTGTGTCCACGTTGCGCTTTGGGGCATTTCCTGTCACGGGCGCTAGGCCTACCCACACAAGTGAGGTATCATTTTTATCGGGAGACGTGGGGGAACGCTGAGTGGAAGGAAATTCGTGGCTCCTCTCAGATTCCAGAACTTTCTGCCACAGAAATGTGAGGAACATGTGTTTTTTTAGCCAAATTTTGAGGTTTGCAAAGGATTCTGGGTAACATAACCTGGTCCGAACCACACATGTCACCCCATCTTGGATTCCCCTAAGTCTCTAGTTTTCAGAAATGCACAGGTTTGGTAGGTTTCCCTAGGTGGCGGCTGAGCTACAAGCCAAAATCTACAGGTAGGCACTTTGCAAAAAACTCCTCTGTTTTCCTTCAAAAATTTGGCTGTGTCTACGTTGCGGTTTGGGGCGTTTCCTGTCGCGGGCGCTAGGCCTACCCACACAAGTGAGGTATCATTTTTATCGGGAGACGTGGGGGAACGCTGGGTGGAAGGAAATTCGTGGCTCCTCTCAGATTCCAGAACTTTCTGCCACAGAAATGTGAGGAACATGTGTTTTTTTAGCCAAATTTTGAGGTTTGCAAAGGATTCTGGGTAACAGAACCTGGTCCGAGCCACACAAGTCACCCCATCTTGGATTCCCCTAGGTCTCTAGTTTTCAGAAATGCACAGGTTTGGTAGGTTTCCCTAGGTGGCGGCTGAGCTACAAGCCAAAATCTACAGGTAGGCACTTTGCAAAAAACACCTCTGTTTTCCTTCACAAATTTGGATGTGTCCACGTTGCGCTTTGGGGCGTTTTCTGTCACGGGCGCTAGGCCTACCCACACAAGTGAGGTATCATTTTTATCGGGGGATGTGGGGGAACGCTGGGTGGAAGGAAATTTGTGGCTCCTCTCAGATTCCAGAACTTTCTGCCACAGAAATGTGAGGAACATGTGTTTTTTTAGCCAAATTTTGAGGTTTGCAAAGGATTCTGGGTAACAGATCCTGGTCCGAGCCACACAAGTCACCCCATCTTGGATTCCCCTAGGTCTTTAGTTTTCAGAAATGCACAGGTTTGGTAGGTTTCCCTAGGTGGCGGCTGAGCTACAAGCCAAAATCTACAGGTAGGCACTTTGCAAAAAACACCTCTGTTTTCCTTCACAAATTTGGATGTTTCCACGTTGCGCTTTGGGGCGTTTTCTGTCACGGGCGCTAGGCCTACCCACACAAGTGAGGTATCATTTTTATCGGGAGACGTGGGGGAACGCTGGGTGGAAGGAAATTTGTGGCTCCTCTCAGATTCCAGAACTTTCTGCCACAGAAATGTTAGGAACATGTGTTTTTTTAGCCAAATTTTGAGGTTTGCAAAGGATTCTGAATAACAGAACCTGGTCCGAGCCACACAAGTCACCCCATATTGGATTCCCCTAGGTCTCTTGTTTTCAGAAATGCACAGGTTTGGTAGGTTTCCCTAGGTGGCGGCTGAGCTACAGGCCAAAATCTACAGGTAGGCACTTTGCAAAAAACACCTCTGTTTTCCTTCCAAAATTTGGCTGTGTCCACGTTGCGCTTTGGGGCATTTCCTGTCACGGGCGCTAGGCCTACCCACACAAGTGAGGTATCATTTTTATCGGGAGACGTGGGGGAACGCTGAGTGGAAGGAAATTCGTGGCTCCTCTCAGATTCCAGAACTTTCTGCCACAGAAATGTGAGGAACATGTGTTTTTTTAGCCAAATTTTGAGGTTTGCAAAGGATTCTGGGTAACATAACCTGGTCCGAACCACACATGTCACCCCATCTTGGATTCCCCTAGGTCTCTAGTTTTCAGAAATGCACAGGTTTGGTAGGTTTCCCGAGGTGGCGGCTGAGCTACAAGCCAAAATCTACAGGTAGGCACTTTGCAAAAAACACCTCTGTTTTCCTTCAAAAATTTGGCTGTGTCTACGTTGCGGTTTGGGGCGTTTCCTGTTGCGGGCGCTAGGCCTACCCACACAAGTGAGGTATCATTTTTATCGGGAGACGTGGGGGAACGCTGGGTGGAAGGAAATTTGTGGCTCCTCTCAGATTCCAGAACTTTCTGCCACAGAAATGTGAGGAACATGTGTTTTTTTAGCCAAATTTTGAGGTTTGCAAAGGATTCTGGGTAACAGATCCTGGTCCGAGCCACACAAGTCACCCCATCTTGGATTCCCCTAGGTCTCTAGTTTTCAGAAATGCACAGATTTGGTAGGTTTCCCTAGGTGACGGCTGAGCTACAAGCCAAAATCTACAGGTAGGCACTTTGCAAAAAACACCTCTGTTTTCCTTCACAAATTTGGATGTTTCCACGTTGCGCTTTGGGGCGTTTTCTGTCACGGGCGCTAGGCCTACCCACACAAGTGAGGTATCATTTTTATCGGGAGACCTGGGGGAACGCTGGGTGGAAGGAAATTTGCGGCTCCTCTCAGATTCCAGAACTTTCTGCCACAGAAATATTAGGAACATGTGTTTTTTCAGCCAAATTTTGAGGTTTGCAAAGGATTCTGGGTAACAGAACCTGGTCCGAGCCACACAAGTCACCCCATCTTCGATTCCCCTAGGTCTCTAGTTTTCAGAAATGCACAGGTTTGGTAGGTTTCCCTAGGTGGCGGCTGAGCTACAAGCCAAAATCTACAGGTAGGCACTTTGCAAAAAACACCTCTGTTTTCCTTCAAAAATTGGGCTGTGTCTACGTTGCGCTTTGGGGCGTTTCCTGTTGCGGGCGCTAGGCCTACCCACACAAGTGAGGTATCATTTTTATCAGGAGACGTGGGGGAACGCTGGGTGGAAGGAAATTCGTGGCTCCTCTCAGATTCCAGAACTTTCTGCCACAGAAATGTTAGGAACATGTGTTTTTTTAGCCAAATTTTGAGGTTTGCAAAGGATTCTGGGTAACAGATCCTGGTCCGAGCCACACAAGTCACCCCATCTTGGATTCCCCTAGGTCTCTAGTTTTCAGAAATGCACAGGTTTGGTAGGTTTCCCTAGGTGGCGGCTGAGCTACAAGCCAAAATCTACAGGTAGGCACTTTGCAAAAAACACCTCTGTTTTCCTTCACAAATTTGGATGTGTCCACGTTGCGCTTTGGGGCGTTTTCTGTCACGGGTGCTAGGCCTACCCACACAAGTGAGGTATCATTTTTATCGGGAGACCTGGGGGAACGCTAGGTGGAAGGAAATTTGTGGCTCCTCTCAGATTCCAGAACTTTCTGCCACAGAAATGTTAGGAACATGTGTTTTTTCAGCCAAATTTTGAGGTTTGCAAAGGATTCTGGGTAACAGAACCTGGTCCGAGCCACACAAGTCACCCCATCTTGGATTCCCCTAGGTCTCTAGTTTTCAGAAATGCACAGGTTTGGTAGGTTTCCCTAGGTGGCGGCTGAGCTCCAAGCCAAAATCTACAGGTAGGCACTTTGCAAAAAACACCTCTGTTTTCCTTCAAAAATTGGGCTGTGTCTACGTTGCGCTTTGGGGCATTTCCTGTCGCGGGCGCTAGGCCTACCCACACAAGTGAGGTATCATTTTTATTGGGAGACGTGGGGGAACGCTGGGTGGAAGGAAATTCGTGGCTCCTCTCAGATTCCAGAATTTTCTGCCACAGAAATGTGAGGAACATGTGTTTTTTTAGCCAAATTTTGAGGTTTGCAAAGGATTCTGGGTAACAGAACCTGGTCCGAGCCACACAAGTCACCCCATCTTGGATTCCCCTAGGTCTCTAGTTTTCAGAAATGCACAGGTTTGGTAGGTTTCCCTAGGTGGCAGCTGAGCTACAAGCCAAAATCTACAGGTAGGCACTTTGCAAAAAACACCTCTGTTTTACTTCACAAATTTGGATGTGTCCACGTTGCGCTTTGGGGCGTTTTCTGTCGCGGGCGCTAGGCCTACCCACACAAGTGAGGTATCATTTTTATCGGGAGACGTGGGGGAACGCTGGGTGGAAGGAAATCTGTGGCTCCTCTCAGATTCCAGAACTTTCTCCCACAGAAATGTGAGGAACATGTGTATTTTTAGCCAAATTTTGAGGTTTGCAAAGGATTCTGGGTAACAGAACCTGGTCCGAACAACACAAGTCACCCCATCTTGGATTCCCCTAGGTCTCTAGTTTTCAGAAATGCACAGGTTTGGTAGGTTTCCCTAGGTGGCGGCTGAGCTACAAGCCAAAATCTACAGGTAGGCACTTTGCAAAAAACACCTCTGTTTTCCTTCACAAATTTGGATGTGTCCACGTTGTGCTTTGGGGCGTTTTCTGTCACGGGCGCTAGGCCTACCCACACAAGTGAGGTATCATTTTTATCGGGAGACGTGGGGGAACGCTGGGTGGAAGGAAATTTGTGGCTCCTCTCAGATTCCAGAACTTTCTGCCACAGAAATGTTAGGAACATGTGTTTTTTTAGCCAAATTTTGAGGTTTGCAAAGGATTCTGGGTAACAGATCCTGGTCCGAGCCACACAAGTCACCCCATCTTGGATTCCCCTAGGTCTCTAGTTTTCAGAAATGCACAGGTTTGGTAGGTTTCCCTAGGTGGCGGCTGAGCTACAAGCCAAAATCTACAGGTAGGCACTTTGCAAAAAACACCTCTGTTTTCCTTCACAAATTTGGATGTGTCCACGTTGTGCTTTGGGGCGTTTTCTGTCACGGGCGCTAGGCCTACCCACACAAGTGAGGTATCATTTTTATCGGGAGACGTGGGGGAACGCTGGGTGGAAGGAAATTTGTGGCTCCTCTCAGATTCCAGAACTTTCTGCCACAGAAATGTTAGGAACATGTGTTTTTTCAGCCAAATTTTGAGGTTTGCAAAGGATTCTGGGTAACAGAACCTGGTCCGAGCCACACAAGTCACCCCATCTTGGATTCCCCTAGGTCTCTAGTTTTCAGAAATGCACAGGTTTGGTAGGTTTCCCTAGGTGGCGGCTGAGCTACAAGCCAAAATCTACAGGTAGGCACTTTGCAAAAAACACCTCTGTTTTCCTTCAAAAATTGGGCTGTGTCTACGTTGCGCTTTGGGGCATTTCCTGTCGCGGGCGCTAGGCCTACCCACACAAGTGAGGTATCATTTTTATCGGGAGACGTGGGGTTACGCTGGGTGGAAGGAAATTCGTGGCTCCTCTCAGATTCCAGAATTTTCTGCCACAGAAATTTGAGGAACATGTGTTTTTTTAGCCAAATTTTGAGGTTTGCAAAGGATTCTGGGTAACAGAACCTGGTCCGAGCCACACAAGTCACCCCATCTTGGATTCCCCTAGGTCTCTAGTTTTCAGAAATGCACAGGTTTGGTAGGTTTCCCTAGGTGGCGGCTGAGCTACAAGCCAAAATCTATAGGTAGGCACTTTGCAAAAAACACCTCTGTTTTCCTTCACAAATTTGGATGTGTCCACGTTGCGCTTTGGGGCGTTTTCTGTCACGGGCGCTAGGCCTACCCACACAAGTGAGGTATCATTTTTATCGGGAGACGTGGGGGAACGCTGGGTGGAAGGAAATTTGTGGCTCCTCTCAGATTCCAGAACTTTCTGCCACAGAAATGTTAGGAACATGTGTTTTTTTAGCCAAATTTTGTGGTTTGCAAAGGATTCTGGGTAACAGATCCTGGTCCGAGCCACACAAGTCACCCCATCTTGGATTCCCCTAGGTCTCTAGTTTTCAGAAATGCACAGGTTTGGTAGGTTTCCCTAGGTGGCGGCTGAGCTACAAGCCAAAATCTACAGGTAGGCACTTTGCAAAAAACACCTCTGTTTTCCTTCACAAATTTGGATGTGTCCACGTTGTGCTTTGGGGCGTTTTCTGTCACGGGCGCTAGGCCTACCCACACAAGTGAGGTATCATTTTTATCGGGAGACGTGGGGGAACGCTGGGTGGAAGGAAATTCGTGGCTCCTCTCAGATTCCAGAACTTTCTGCCACAGAAATGTTAGGAACATGTGTTTTTTTAGCCAAATTTTGAGGTTTGCAAAGGATTCTGGGTAACAGATCCTGGTCTGAGCCACACAAGTCACCCCATCTTGGATTCCCCTAGGTCTCTAGTTTTCAGAAATGCACAGGTTTGGTAGGTTTCCCTAGGTGGCGGCTGAGCTACAGGCCAAAATCTACAGGTAGGCACTTTGCAAAAAACACCTCTGTTTTCCTTCCAAAATTTGGCTGTGTCCACGTTGCGCTTTGGGGCATTTCCTGTCACGGGCGCTAGGCCTACCCACACAAGTGAGGTATCATTTTTATCGGGAGACGTGGGGGAACGCTGAGTGGAAGGAAATTCGTGGCTCCTCTCAGATTCCAGAACTTTCTGCCACAGAAATGTGAGGAACATGTGTTTTTTTAGCCAAATTTTGAGGTTTGCAAAGGATTCTGGGTAACATAACCTGGTCCGAACCACACATGTCACCCCATCTTGGATTCCCCTAAGTCTCTAGTTTTCAGAAATGCACAGGTTTGGTAGGTTTCCCTAGGTGGCGGCTGAGCTACAAGCCAAAATCTACAGGTAGGCACTTTGCAAAAAACACCTCTGTTTTCCTTCAAAAATTTGGCTGTGTCTACGTTGCGGTTTGGGGCGTTTCCTGTCGCGGGCGCTAGGCCTACCCACACAAGTGAGGTATCATTTTTATCGGGAGACGTGGGGGAACGCTGGGTGGAAGGAAATTCGTGGCTCCTCTCAGATTCCAGAACTTTCTGCCACAGAAATGTGAGGAACATGTGTTTTTTTAGCCAAATTTTGAGGTTTGCAAAGGATTCTGGGTAACAGAACCTGGTCCGAGACACACAAGTCACCCCATCTTGGATTCCCCTAGGTCTCTAGTTTTCAGAAATGCACAGGTTTGGTAGGTTTCCCTAGGTGGCGGCTGAGCTACAAGCCAAAATCTACAGGTAGGCACTTTGCAAAAAACACCTCTGTTTTCCTTCACAAATTTGGATGTGTCCACGTTGCGCTTTGGGGCGTTTTCTGTCACGGGCGCTAGGCCTACCCACACAAGTGAGGTATCATTTTTATCGGGGGATGTGGGGGAACGCTGGGTGGAAGGAAATTTGTGGCTCCTCTCAGATTCCAGAACTTTCTGCCACAGAAATGTGAGGAACATGTGTTTTTTTAGCCAAATTTTGAGGTTTGCAAAGGATTCTGGGTAACAGATCCTGGTCCGAGCCACACAAGTCACCCCATCTTGGATTCCCCTAGGTCTTTAGTTTTCAGAAATGCACAGGTTTGGTAGGTTTCCCTAGGTGGCGGCTGAGCTACAAGCCAAAATCTACAGGTAGGCACTTTGCAAAAAACACCTCTGTTTTCCTTCACAAATTTGGATGTTTCCACGTTGCGCTTTGGGGCGTTTTCTGTCACGGGCGCTAGGCCTACCCACACAAGTGAGGTATCATTTTTATCGGGAGACCTGGGGGAACGCTGGGTGGAAGGAAATTTGCGGCTCCTCTCAGATTCCAGAACTTTCTGCCACAGAAATATTTGGAACATGTGTTTTTTCAGCCAAATTTTGAGGTTTGCAAAGGATTCTGGGTAACAGAACCTGGTCCGAGCCACACAAGTCACCCCATCTTCGATTCCCCTAGGTCTCTAGTTTTCAGAAATGCACAGGTTTGGTAGGTTTCCCTAGGTGGCGGCTGAGCTACAAGCCAAAATCTACAGGTAGGCACTTCGCAAAAAACACCTCTGTTTTCCTTCAAAAATTGGGCTGTGTCTATGTTGCGCTTTGGGGCGTTTCCTGTTGCGGGCGCTAGGCCTACCCACACAAGTGAGGTATCATTTTTATCAGGAGACGTGGGGGAACGCTGGGTGGAAGGAAATTCGTGGCTCCTCTCAGATTCCAGAACTTTCTGCCACAGAAATGTTAGGAACATGTGTTTTTTTAGCCAAATTTTGAGGTTTGCAAAGGATTCTGGGTAACAGATCCTGGTCCGAGCCACACAAGTCACCCCATCTTGGATTCCCCTAGGTCTCTAGTTTTCAGAAATGCACAGGTTTGGTAGGTTTCCCTAGGTGGCGGCTGAGCTACAAGCCAAAATCTACAGGTAGGCACTTTGCAAAAAACACCTCTGTTTTCCTTCACAAATTTGGATGTGTCCACGTTGCGCTTTGGGGCGTTTTCTGTCACGGGCGCTAGGCCTACCCACACAAGTGAGGTATCATTTTTATCGGGAGACCTGGGGGAACGCTAGGTGGAAGGAAATTTGTGGCTCCTCTCAGATTCCAGAACTTTCTGCCACAGAAATGTTAGGAACATGTGTTTTTTCAGCCAAATTTTGAGGTTTGCAAAGGATTCTGGGTAACAGAACCTGGTCCGAGCCACACAAGTCACCCCATCTTGGATTCCCCTAGGTCTCTAGTTTTCAGAAATGCACAGGTTTGGTAGGTTTCCCTAGGTGGCGGCTGAGCTACAAGCCAAAATCTACAGGTAGGCACTTTGCAAAAAACACCTCTGTTTTCCTTCACAAATTTGGATGTGTCCACGTTGCGCTTTGGGGCGTTTTCTGTCGCGGGCGCTAGGCCTACCCACACAAGTGAGGTATCATTTTTATCGGGAGACGTGGGGGAACGCTGGGAGGAAGGAAATGTGTGGCTCCTCTCAGATTCCAGAACTTTCTGCACAGAAATGTTAGTAACATGTGTTTTTTTAGCCAAATTTTGAGGATTGCAAAGGATTCTGGATAACAGAACCTGGTCCGAGCCACACAAGTCACCCCATCTTGGATTCCCCTAGGTCTCTTGTTTTCAGAAATGCACAGGTTTGGTAGGTTTCCCTAGGTGGCGGCTGAGCTACAAGCCAAAATCTACAGGTAGGCACTTTGCAAAAAACACCTCTGTTTTCCTTCAAAAATTGGGCTGTGTCTACGTTGCGCTTTGGGGCGTTTCCTGTCGCGGGCGCTAGGCCTACCCACACAAGTGAGGTATCATTTTTATCGGGAGACGTGGGGGAACGCTGGGTGGAAGGAAATTCGTGGCTCCTCTCAGATTCCAGAATTTTCTGCCACAGAAATGTGAGGAACATGTGTTTTTTTAGCCAAATTTTGAGGTTTGCAAAGGATTCTGGGTAACAGAACCTGGTCCGAGCCACACAAGTCACCCCATCTTGGATTCCCCTAGGTCTCTAATTTTCAGAAATGCACAGGTTTGGTAGGTTTCCCTAGGTGGCGGCTGAGCTACAAGCCAAAATCTACAGATAGGCACTTTGCAAAAAACACCTCTGTTTTCCTTCACAAATTTGGATGTGTCCACGTTGCGCTTTGGGGCGTTTTCTGTCGCGGGCGCTAGGCCTACCCACACAAGTGAGGTATCATTTTTATCGGGAGACGTGGGGGAACGCTGGGTGGAAGGAAATTTGTGGCTCCTCTCAGATTCCAGAACTTTCTGCCACAGAAATGTTAGGAACATGTGTTTTTTTAGCCAAATTTTGAGGTTTGCAAAGGATTCTGGATAACAGAACCTGGTCCGAGCCACACAAGTCACCCCATCTTGGATTCCCCTAGGTCTCTTGTTTTCAGAAATGCACAGGTTTGGTAGGTTTCCCTAGGTGGCGGCTGAGCTACAGGCCAAAATCTACAGGTAGGCACTTTGCAAAAAACACCTCTGTTTTCCTTCAAAAATTTGGCTGTGTCCACGTTGCGCTTTGGGGCATTTCCTGTCATGGGCGCTAGGCCTACCCACACAAGTGAGGTATCATTTTTATCGGGAGACGTGGGGGAACGCTGGGTGGAAGGAAATTCGTGGCTCCTCTCAGATTCCAGAACTTTCTGCCACAGAAATGTTAGGAACATGTGTTTTTTTAGCCAAATTTTGAGGTTTGCAAAGGATTCTGGGTAACAGAACCTGGTCCAAGCCACACAAGTCACCCCATCTTGGATTCCCCTAGGTCTCTAGTTTTCAGAAATGCACAGGTTTGGTAGGTTTCCCTAGGTGGCGGCTGAGCTACAAGCCAAAATCTACAGGTAGGCACTTTGCAAAAAACACCTCTGTTTTCCTTCACAAATTTGGATGTGTCCACGTTGCGCTTTGGGGCGTTTTCTGTCGCGGGCGCTAGGCCTACCCACACAAGTGAGGTATCATTTTTATCGGGAGACGTGGGGGAACGCTGGGAGGAAGGAAATGTGTGGCTCCTCTCAGATTCCAGAACTTTCTGCCACAGAAATGTTAGTAACATGTGTTTTTTTAGCCAAATTTTGAGGATTGCAAAGGATTCTGGATAACAGAACCTGGTCCGAGCCACACAAGTCACCCCATCTTGGATTCCCCTAGGTCTCTTGTTTTCAGAAATGCACAGGTTTGGTAGGTTTCCCTAGGTGGCGGCTGAGCTACAGGCCAAAATCTACAGGTAGGCACTTTGCAAAAAACACCTCTGTTTTCCTTCCAAAATTTGGCTGTGTCCACGTTGCGCTTTGGGGCATTTCCTGTCACGGGCGCTAGGCCTACCCACACAAGTGAGGTATCATTTTTATCGGGAGACGTGGGGGAACGCTGAGTGGAAGGAAATTCGTGGCTCCTCTCAGATTCCAGAACTTTCTGCCACAGAAATGTGAGGAACATGTGTTTTTTTAGCCAAATTTTGAGGTTTGCAAAGGATTCTGGGTAACATAACCTGGTCCGAACCACACATGTCACCCCATCTTGGATTCCCCTAGGTCTCTAGTTTTCAGAAATGCACAGGTTTGGTAGGTTTCCCTAGGTGGCGGCTGAGCTACAAGCCAAAATCTACAGGTAGGCACTTTGCAAAAAACACCTCTGTTTTCCTTCAAAAATTTGGCTGTGTCTACGTTGCGGTTTGGGGCGTTTCCTGTCGCGGGCGCTAGGCCTACCCACACAAGTGAGGTATCATTTTTATCGGGAGACGTGGGGGAACGCTGGGTGGAAGGAAATTCGTGGCTCCTCTCAGATTCCAGAACTTTCTGCCACAGAAATGTGAGGAACATGTGTTTTTTTAGCCAAATTTTGAGGTTTGCAAAGGATTCTGGGTAACAGAACCTGGTCCGAGCCACACAAGTCACCCCATCTTGGATTCCCCTAGGTCTCTAGTTTTCAGAAATGCACAGGTTTGGTAGGTTTCCCTAGGTGGCGGCTGAGCTACAAGCCAAAATCTACAGGTAGGCACTTTGCAAAAAACACCTCTGTTTTCCTTCACAAATTTCGATGTGTCCACGTTGCGCTTTGGGGCGTTTTCTGTCACGGGCGCTAGGCCTACCCACACAAGTGAGGTATCATTTTTATCGGGAGACGTGGGGGAACGCTGGGTGGAAGGAAATTTGTGGCTCCTCTCAGATTCCAGAACTTTCTGCCACAGAAATGTGAGGAACATGTGTTTTTTTAGCCAAATTTTGAGGTTTGCAAAGGATTCTGGGTAACAGATCCTGGTCCGAGCCACACAAGTCACCCCATCTTCGATTCCCCTAGGTCTCTAGTTTTCAGAAATGCACAGGTTTGGTAGGTTTCCCTAGGTGGCGGCTGAGCTACAAGCCAAAATCTACAGGTAGGCACTTCGCAAAAAACACCTCTGTTTTCCTTCAAAAATTGGGCTGTGTCTATGTTGCGCTTTGGGGCGTTTCCTGTTGCGGGCGCTAGGCCTACCCACACAAGTGAGGTATCATTTTTATCAGGAGACGTGGGGGAACGCTGGGTGGAAGGAAATTCGTGGCTCCTCTCAGATTCCAGAACTTTCTGCCACAGAAATGTTAGGAACATGTGTTTTTTTAGCCAAATTTTGAGGTTTGCAAAGGATTCTGGGTAACAGATCCTGGTCCGAGCCACACAAGTCACCCCATCTTGGATTCCCCTAGGTCTCTAGTTTTCAGAAATGCACAGGTTTGGTAGGTTTCCCTAGGTGGCGGCTGAGCTACAAGCCAAAATCTACAGGTAGGCACTTTGCAAAAAACACCTCTGTTTTCCTTCACAAATTTGGATGTGTCCACGTTGCGCTTTGGGGCGTTTTCTGTCACGGGCGCTAGGCCTACCCACACAAGTGAGGTATCATTTTTATCGGGAGACCTGGGGGAACGCTAGGTGGAAGGAAATTTGTGGCTCCTCTCAGATTCCAGAACTTTCTGCCACAGAAATGTTAGGAACATGTGTTTTTTCAGCCAAATTTTGAGGTTTGCAAAGGATTCTGGGTAACAGAACCTGGTCCGAGCCACACAAGTCACCCCATCTTGGATTCCCCTAGGTCTCTAGTTTTCAGAAATGCACAGGTTTGGTAGGTTTCCCTAGGTGGCGGCTGAGCTACAAGCCAAAATCTACAGGTAGGCACTTTGCAAAAAACACCTCTGTTTTCCTTCACAAATCTGGATGTGTCCACGTTGCGCTTTGGGGCGTTTTCTGTCGCGGGCGCTAGGCCTACCCACACAAGTGAGGTATCATTTTTATCGGGAGACGTGGGGGAACGCTGGGAGGAAGGAAATGTGTGGCTCCTCTCAGATTCCAGAACTTTCTGCACAGAAATGTTAGTAACATGTGTTTTTTTAGCCAAATTTTGAGGATTGCAAAGGATTCTGGATAACAGAACCTGGTCCGAGCCACACAAGTCACCCCATCTTGGATTCCCCTAGGTCTCTTGTTTTCAGAAATGCACAGGTTTGGTAGGTTTCCCTAGGTGGCGGCTGAGCTACAAGCCAAAATCTACAGGTAGGCACTTTGCAAAAAACACCTCTGTTTTCCTTCAAAAATTGGGCTGTGTCTACGTTGCGCTTTGGGGCGTTTCCTGTCGCGGGCGCTAGGCCTACCCACACAAGTGAGGTATCATTTTTATCGGGAGACGTGGGGGAACGCTGGGTGGAAGGAAATTCGTGGCTCCTCTCAGATTCCAGAATTTTCTGCCACAGAAATGTGAGGAACATGTGTTTTTTTAGCCAAATTTTGAGGTTTGCAAAGGATTCTGGGTAACAGAACCTGGTCCGAGCCACACAAGTCACCCCATCTTGGATTCCCCTAGGTCTCTAATTTTCAGAAATGCACAGGTTTGGTAGGTTTCCCTAGGTGGCGGCTGAGCTACAAGCCAAAATCTACAGATAGGCACTTTGCAAAAAACACCTCTGTTTTCCTTCACAAATTTGGATGTGTCCACGTTGCGCTTTGGGGCGTTTTCTGTCGCGGGCGCTAGGCCTACCCACACAAGTGAGGTATCATTTTTATCGGGAGACGTGGGGGAACGCTGGGTGGAAGGAAATTTGTGGCTCCTCTCAGATTCCAGAACTTTCTGCCACAGAAATGTTAGGAACATGTGTTTTTTTAGCCAAATTTTGAGGTTTGCAAAGGATTCTGGATAACAGAACCTGGTCCGAGCCACACAAGTCACCCCATCTTGGATTCCCCTAGGTCTCTTGTTTTCAGAAATGCACAGGTTTGGTAGGTTTCCCTAGGTGGCGGCTGAGCTACAGGCCAAAATCTACAGGTAGGCACTTTGCAAAAAACACCTCTGTTTTCCTTCAAAAATTTGGCTGTGTCCACGTTGCGCTTTGGGGCATTTCCTGTCATGGGCGCTAGGCCTACCCACCCAAGTGAGGTATCATTTTTATCGGGAGACGTGGGGGAACGCTGGGTGGAAGGAAATTCGTGGCTCCTCTCAGATTCCAGAACTTTCTGCCACAGAAATGTTAGGAACATGTGTTTTTTTAGCCAAATTTTGAGGTTTGCAAAGGATTCTGGGTAACAGAACCTGGTCCAAGCCACACAAGTCACCCCATCTTGGATTCCCCATGGTCTCTAGTTTTCAGAAATGCACAGGTTTGGTAGGTTTCCCTAGGTGGCGGCTGAGCTACAAGCCAAAATCTACAGGTAGGCACTTTGCAAAAAACACCTCTGTTTTCCTTCACAAATTTGGATGTGTCCACGTTGCGCTTTGGGGCGTTTTCTGTCGCGGGCGCTAGGCCTACCCACACAAGTGAGGTATCATTTTTATCGGGAGACGTGGGGGAACGCTGGGAGGAAGGAAATGTGTGGCTCCTCTCAGATTCCAGAACTTTCTGCCACAGAAATGTTAGTAACATGTGTTTTTTTAGCCAAATTTTGAGGATTGCAAAGGATTCTGGATAACAGAACCTGGTCCGAGCCACACAAGTCACCCCATCTTGGATTCCCCTAGGTCTCTTGTTTTCAGAAATGCACAGGTTTGGTAGGTTTCCCTAGGTGGCGGCTGAGCTACAGGCCAAAATCTACAGGTAGGCACTTTGCAAAAAACACCTCTGTTTTCCTTCCAAAATTTGGCTGTGTCCACGTTGCGCTTTGGGGCATTTCCTGTCACGGGCGCTAGGCCTACCCACACAAGTGAGGTATCATTTTTATCGGGAGACGTGGGGGAACGCTGAGTGGAAGGAAATTCGTGGCTCCTCTCAGATTCCAGAACTTTCTGCCACAGAAATGTGAGGAACATGTGTTTTTTTAGCCAAATTTTGAGGTTTGCAAAGGATTCTGGGTAACATAACCTGGTCCGAACCACACATGTCACCCCATCTTGGATTCCCCTAGGTCTCTAGTTTTCAGAAATGCACAGGTTTGGTAGGTTTCCCTAGGTGGCGGCTGAGCTACAAGCCAAAATCTACAGGTAGGCACTTTGCAAAAAACACCTCTGTTTTCCTTCAAAAATTTGGCTGTGTCTACGTTGCGGTTTGGGGCGTTTCCTGTCGCGGGCGCTAGGCCTACCCACACAAGTGAGGTATCATTTTTATCGGGAGACGTGGGGGAACGCTGGGTGGAAGGAAATTCGTGGCTCCTCTCAGATTCCAGAACTTTCTGCCACAGAAATGTGAGGAACATGTGTTTTTTTAGCCAAATTTTGAGGTTTGCAAAGGATTCTGGGTAACAGAACCTGGTCCGAGCCACACAAGTCACCCCATCTTGGATTCCCCTAGGTCTCTAGTTTTCAGAAATGCACAGGTTTGGTAGGTTTCCCTAGGTGGCGGCTGAGCTACAAGCCAAAATCTACAGGTAGGCACTTTGCAAAAAACACCTCTGTTTTCCTTCACAAATTTCGATGTGTCCACGTTGCGCTTTGGGGCGTTTTCTGTCACGGGCGCTAGGCCTACCCACACAAGTGAGGTATCATTTTTATCGGGAGACGTGGGGGAACGCTGGGTGGAAGGAAATTTGTGGCTCCTCTCAGATTCCAGAACTTTCTGCCACAGAAATGTGAGGAACATGTGTTTTTTTAGCCAAATTTTGAGGTTTGCAAAGGATTCTGGGTAACAGATCCTGGTCCGAGCCACACAAGTCACCCCATCTTGGATTCCCCTAGGTCTCTAGTTTTCAGAAATGCACAGATTTGGTAGGTTTCCCTAGGTGGCGGCTGAGCTACAAGCCAAAATCTACAGGTAGGCACTTTGCAAAAAACACCTCTGTTTTCCTTCACAAATTTGGATGTTTCCACGTTGCGCTTTGGGGCGTTTTCTGTCACGGGCGCTAGGCCTACCCACACAAGTGAGGTATCATTTTTATCGGGAGACCTGGAGGAACGCTGGGTGGAAGGAAATTTGCGGCTCCTCTCAGATTCCAGAACTTTCTGCCACAGAAATATTAGGAACATGTGTTTTTTCAGCCAAATTTTGAGGTTTGCAAAGGATTCTGGGTAACAGAACCTGGTCCGAGCCACACAAGTCACCCCATCTTCGATTCCCCTAGGTCTCTAGTTTTCAGAAATGCACAGGTTTGGTAGGTTTCCCTAGGTGGCGGCTCAGCTACAAGCCAAAATCTACAGGTAGGCACTTTGCAAAAAACACCTCTGTTTTCCTTCAAAAATTGGGCTGTGTCTACGTTGCGCTTTGGGGCGTTTCCTGTTGCGGGCGCTAGGCCTACCCACACAAGTGAGGTATCATTTTTATCAGGAGACGTGGGGGAACGCTGGGTGGAAGGAAATTCGTGGCTCCTCTCAGATTCCAGAACTTTCTGCCACAGAAATGTTAGGAACATGTGTTTTTTTAGCCAAATTTTGAGGTTTGCAAAGGATTCTGGGTAACAGATCCTGGTCCGAGCCACACAAGTCACCCCATCTTGGATTCCCCTAGGTCTCTAGTTTTCAGAAATGCACAGGTTTGGTAGGTTTCCCTAGGTGGCGGCTGAGCTACAAGCCAAAATCTACAGGTAGGCACTTTGCAAAAAACACCTCTGTTTTCCTTCACAAATTTGGATGTGTCCACGTTGCGCTTTGGGGCGTTTTCTGTCACGGGTGCTAGGCCTACCCACACAAGTGAGGTATCATTTTTATCGGGAGACCTGGGGGAACGCTAGGTGGAAGGAAATTTGTGGCTCCTCTCAGATTCCAGAACTTTCTGCCACAGAAATGTTAGGAACATGTGTTTTTTCAGCCAAATTTTGAGGTTTGCAAAGGATTCTGGGTAACAGAACCTGGTCCGAGCCACACAAGTCACCCCATCTTGGATTCCCCTAGGTCTCTAGTTTTCAGAAATGCACAGGTTTGGTAGGTTTCCCTAGGTGGCGGCTGAGCTCCAAGCCAAAATCTACAGGTAGGCACTTTGCAAAAAACACCTCTGTTTTCCTTCAAAAATTGGGCTGTGTCTACGTTGCGCTTTGGGGCATTTCCTGTCGCGGGCGCTAGGCCTACCCACACAAGTGAGGTATCATTTTTATTGGGAGACGTGGGGGAACGCTGGGTGGAAGGAAATTCGTGTCTCCTCTCAGATTCCAGAATTTTCTGCCACAGAAATGTGAGGAACATGTGTTTTTTTAGCCAAATTTTGAGGTTTGCAAAGGATTCTGGGTAACAGAACCTGGTCCGAGCCACACAAGTCACCCCATCTTGGATTCCCCTAGGTCTCTAGTTTTCAGAAATGCACAGGTTTGGTAGGTTTCCCTAGGTGGCGGCTGAGCTACAAGCCAAAATCTACAGGTAGGCACTTTGCAAAAAACACCTCTGTTTTCCTTCACAAATTTGGATGTGTCCACGTTGCGCTTTGGGGCATTTTCTGTCGCGGGCGCTAGGCCTACCCACACAAGTGAGGTATCATTTTTATCGGGAGACGTGGGGGAACGCTGGGTGGAAGGAAATTTGTGGCTCCTCTCAGATTCCAGAACTTTCTCCCACAGAAATGTGAGGAACATGTGTATTTTTAGCCAAATTTTGAGGTTTGCAAAGGATTCTGGGTAACAGAACCTGGTCCGAACAACACAAGTCACCCCATCTTGGATTCCCCTAGGTCTCTAGTTTTCAGAAATGCACAGGTTTGGTAGGTTTCCCTAGGTGGCGGCTGAGCTACAAGCCAAAATCTACAGGTAGGCACTTTGCAAAAAACACCTCTGTTTTCCTTCACAAATTTGGATGTGTCCACGTTGTGCTTTGGGGCGTTTTCTGTCACGGGCGCTAGGCCTACCCACACAAGTGAGGTATCATTTTTATCGGGAGACGTGGGGGAACGCTGGGTGGAAGGAAATTTGTGGCTCCTCTCAGATTCCAGAACTTTCTGCCACAGAAATGTTAGGAACATGTGTTTTTTTAGCCAAATTTTGAGGTTTGCAAAGGATTCTGGGTAACAGATCCTGGTCCGAGCCACACAAGTCACCCCATCTTGGATTCCCCTAGGTCTCTAGTTTTCAGAAATGCACAGGTTTGGTAGGTTTCCCTAGGTGGCGGCTGAGCTACAAGCCAAAATCTACAGGTAGGCACTTTGCAAAAAACACCTCTGTTTTCCTTCACAAATTTGGATGTGTCCACGTTGTGCTTTGGGGCGTTTTCTGTCACGGGCGCTAGGCCTACCCACACAAGTGAGGTATCATTTTTATCGGGAGACGTGGGGGAACGCTGGGTGGAAGGAAATTTGTGGCTCCTCTCAGATTCCAGAACTTTCTGCCACAGAAATGTTAGGAACATGTGTTTTTTCAGCCAAATTTTGAGGTTTGCAAAGGATTCTGGGTAACAGAACCTGGTCCGAGCCACACAAGTCACCCCATCTTGGATTCCCCTAGGTCTCTAGTTTTCAGAAATGCACAGGTTTGGTAGGTTTCCCTAGGTGGCGGCTGAGCTACAAGCCAAAATCTACAGGTAGGCACTTTGCAAAAAACACCTCTGTTTTCCTTCAAAAATTGGGCTGTGTCTACGTTGCGCTTTGGGGCATTTCCTGTCGCGGGCGCTAGGCCTACCCACACAAGTGAGGTATCATTTTTATCGGGAGACGTGGGGTTACGCTGGGTGGAAGGAAATTCGTGGCTCCTCTCAGATTCCAGAATTTTCTGCCACAGAAATTTGAGGAACATGTGTTTTTTTAGCCAAATTTTGAGGTTTGCAAAGGATTCTGGGTAACAGAACCTGGTCCGAGCCACACAAGTCACCCCATCTTGGATTCCCCTAGGTCTCTAGTTTTCAGAAATGCACAGGTTTGGTAGGTTTCCCTAGGTGGCGGCTGAGCTACCAGCCAAAATCTATAGGTAGGCACTTTGCAAAAAACACCTCTGTTTTCCTTCACAAATTTGGATGTGTCCACGTTGCGCTTTGGGGCGTTTTCTGTCACGGGCGCTAGGCCTACCCACACAAGTGAGGTATCATTTTTATCGGGAGACGTGGGGGAACGCTGGGTGGAAGGAAATTTGTGGCTCCTCTCAGATTCCAGAACTTTCTGCCACAGAAATGTTAGGAACATGTGTTTTTTTAGCCAAATTTTGTGGTTTGCAAAGGATTCTGGGTAACAGATCCTGGTCCGAGCCACACAAGTCACCCCATCTTGGATTCCCCTAGGTCTCTAGTTTTCAGAAATGCACAGGTTTGGTAGGTTTCCCTAGGTGGCGGCTGAGCTACAAGCCAAAATCTACAGGTAGGCACTTTGCAAAAAACACCTCTGTTTTCCTTCACAAATTTGGATGTGTCCACGTTGTGCTTTGGGGCGTTTTCTGTCACGGGCGCTAGGCCTACCCACACAAGTGAGGTATCATTTTTATCGGGAGACGTGGGGGAACGCTGGGTGGAAGGAAATTCGTGGCTCCTCTCAGATTCCAGAACTTTCTGCCACAGAAATGTTAGGAACATGTGTTTTTTTAGCCAAATTTTGATTTTTGCAAAGGATTCTGGGTAACAGATCCTGGTCTGAGCCACACAAGTCACCCCATCTTGGATTCCCCTAGGTCTCTAGTTTTCAGAAATGCACAGGTTTGGTAGGTTTCCCTAGGTGGCGGCTGAGCTACAAGCCAAAATCTACAGGTAGGCACTTTGCAAAAAACACCTCTGTTTTCCTTCACAAATTTGGATGTGTCCACGTTGTGCTTTGGGGCGTTTTCTGTTACGGGCGCTAGGCCTACCCACACAAGTGAGGTATCATTTTTATCGGGAGACGTGGGGGAACGCTGGGTGGAAGGAAATGTGTGGCTCCTCTCAGATTCCAGAACTTTCTGCCTCAGAAATGTTAGGAACATGTGTTTTTTCAGCCAAATTTTGAGGTTTGCAAAGGATTCTGGGTAACAGAACCTGGTCCGAGCCACACAAGTCACCCCATCTTGGATTCCCCTAGGTCTCTAGTTTTCAGAAATGCACAGGTTTGGTAGGTTTCCCTAGGTGGCGGCTGAGCTACAAGCCAAAATCTACAGGTAGGCACTTTGCAAAAAACACCTCTGTTTTCCTTCAAAAATTGGGCTGTGTCTACGTTGCGCTTTGGGGCATTTCCTGTCGCGGGCGCTAGGCCTACCCACACAAGTGAGGTATCATTTTTATCGGGAGACGTGGGGGAACGCTGGGTGGAAGGAAATTCGTGGCTCCTCTCAGATTCCAGAATTTTCTGCCACAGAAATTTGAGGAACATGTGTTTTTTTAGCCAAATTTTGAGGTTTGCAAAGGATTCTGGGTAACAGAACCTGGTCCGAGCCACACAAGTCACCCCATCTTGGATTCCCCTAGGTCTCTAGTTTTCAGAAATGCACAGGTTTGGTAGGTTTCCCTAGGTGGCGGCTGAGCTACAAGCCAAAATCTACAGGTAGGCACTTTGCAAAAAACACCTCTGTTTTCCTTCACAAATTTGGATGTGTCCACGTTGCGCTTTGGGGCGTTTTCTGTCACGGGCGCTAGGCCTACCCACACAAGTGAGGGATCATTTTTATCGGGAGACGTGGGGGAACGCTGGGTGGAAGGAAATTTGTGGCTCCTCTCAGATTCCAGAACTTTCTGCCACAGAAATGTTAGGAACATGTGTTTTTTTAGCCAAATTTTGAGGTTTGCAAAGGATTCTGGGTAACAGATCCTGGTCCGAGCCACACAAGTCACCCCATCTTGGATTCCCCTAGGTCTCTAGTTTTCAGAAATGCACAGGTTTGGTAGGTTTCCCTAGGTGGCGGCTGAGCTACAAGCCAAAATCTACAGGTAGGCACTTTGCAGAAAACACCTCTGTTTTCCTTCACAAATTTGGATGAGTCCACGTTGTGCTTTGGGGCGTTTTCTGTCACGGGCGCTAGGCCTACCCACACAAGTGAGGTATCATTTTTATCGGGAGACGTGGGGGAACGCTGGGTGGAAGGAAATTCGTGGCTCCTCTCAGATTCCAGAACTTTCTGCCACAGAAATGTTAGGAACATGTGTTTTTTTAGCCAAATTTTGAGGTTTGCAAAGGATTCTGGGTAACAGATCCTGGTCTGAGCCACACAAGTCACCCCATCTTGGATTCCCCTAGGTCTCTAGTTTTCAGAAATGCACAGGTTTGGTAGGTTTCCCTAGGTGGCGGCTGAGCTACAAGCCAAAATCTACAGGTAGGCACTTTGCAAAAAACACCTCTGTTTTCCTTCACAAATTTGGATGTGTCCACGTTGTGCTTTGGGGCGTTTTCTGTTACCGGCGCTAGGCCTACCCACACAAGTGAGGTATCATTTTTATCGGGAGACGTGGGGGAACGCTGGGTGGAAGGAAATTTGTGGCTCCTCTCAGATTCCAGAACTTTCTGCCACAGAAATGTTAGGAACATGTGTTTTTTCAGCCAAATTTTGAGGTTTGCAAAGGATTCTGGGTAACAGAACCTGGTCCGAGCCACACAAGTCACCCCATCTTGGATTCTCCTAGGTCTCTAGTTTTCAGAAATGCACAGGTTTGGTAGGTTTCCCTAGGTGGCGGCTGAGCTACAAGCCAAGATCTACAGGTAGGCACTTTGCAAAAAACACCTCTGTTTTCCTTCACAAATTTGGATGTGTCCACGTTGCGCTTTGGGGCGTTTTCTGTCGCGGGCGCTAGGCCTACCCACACAAGTGAGGTATCATTTTTATCGGGAGACGTGGGGGAACGCTGGGTGGAAGGAAATTAGTGGCTCCTCTCAGATTCCAGAACTTTCTGCCACAGAAATGTTAGGAACATGTGTTTTTTTAGCCAAATTTTGAGGTTTGCAAAGGATTCTGGATAACAGAACCTGGTCCGAGCCACACAAGTCACCCCATCTTGGATTCCCCTAGGTCTTTTGTTTTCAGAAATGCACAGGTTTGGTAGGTTTCCCTAGGTGGCGGCTGAGCTACAGGCCAAGATCTACAGGTAGGCACTTTGCAAAAAACACCTCTGTTTTCCTTCAAAAATTTGGCTGTGTCCACATTGCGCTTTGGGGCATTTCCTGTCACGGGCGCTAGGCCTACCCACACAAGTGAGGTATCATTTTTATCGGGAGACGTGGGGGAACGCTGGGTGGAAGGAAATTCGTGGCTCCTCTCAGATTCCAGAACTTTCTGCCACAGAAATGTGAGGAACATGTGTTTTTTTAGCCAAATTTTGATGTTTGCAAAGGATTCTGGGTAACAGAAACTGGTTCGAACCACACAAGTCACCCCATCTTGGATTCCCCTAGGTCTCTAGTTTTCAGAAATGCAAAGGTTTGGTAGGTTTCCCTAGGTGGCGGCTGAGCTACAAGCCAAAATCTACAGGTAGGCACTTTGCAAAAAACACCTCTGTTTTCCTTCACATATTTGGATGTGTCCACGTTGCGCTTTGGGGCGTTTTCTGTCACGGGCGCTAGGCCTACCCACACAAGTGAGGTATCATTTTTATCGGGAGACGTGGGGGAACGCTGGGTGGAAGGAAATTTGTGGCTCCTCTCAGATTCCAGAACTTTCTGCCACAGAAATGTTAGGAACATGTGTTTTTTCAGCCACATTTTGAGGTTTGCAAAGGATTCTGGGTAACAGAATCTGGTCCGAGCCACACAAGTCACCCCATCTTGGATTCCCGTAGGTCTCTAGTTTTCAGAAATGCACAGGTTTGGTAGGTTTCCCTAGGTGGCGGCTGAGCTACAAGCCAAAATCTACAGGTAGGCACTTTGCAAAAAACACCTCTGTTTTCCTTCAAAAATTGGGCTGTGTCTACGTTGCGCTTTGGGGCATTTCCTGTCGCGGGCGCTAGGCCTACCCACACAAGTGAGGTATCATTTTTATCGGGAGACGTGGGGTTACGCTGGGTGGAAGGAAATTCGTGGCTCCTCTCAGATTCCAGAATTTTCTGCCACTGAAATGTGAGGAACATGTGTTTTTTTAGCCAAATTTTGAGGTTTGCAAAGGATTCTGGGTAACAGAACCTGGTCCGAGCCACACAAGTCACCCCATCTTGGATTCCCCTAGGTCTCTAATTTTCAGAAATGCACAGGTTTGGTAGGTTTCCCTAGGTGGCGGCTGAGCTACCAGCCAAAATCTATAGGTAGGCACTTTGCAAAAAACACCTCTGTTTTCCTTCACAAATTTGGATGTGTCCACGTTGCGCTTTGGGGCGTTTTCTGTCACGGGTGCTAGGCCTACCCACACAAGTGAGGTATCATTTTTATCGGGAGACGTGGGGGAACGCTGGGTGGAAGGAAATTTGTGGCTCCTCTCAGATTCCAGAACTTTCTGCCACAGAAATGTTAGGAACATGTGTTTTTTTAGCCAAATTTTGTGGTTTGCAAAGGATTCTGGGTAACAGATCCTGGTCCGAGCCACACAAGTCACCCCATCTTGGATTCCCCTAGGTCTCTAGTTTTCAGAAATGCACAGGTTTGGTAGGTTTCCCTAGGTGGCGGCTGAGCTACAAGCCAAAATCTACAGGTAGGCACTTTGCAAAAAACACCTCTGTTTTCCTTCACAAATTTGGATGTGTCCACGTTGTGCTTTGGGGCGTTTTCTGTCACGGGCGCTAGGCCTACCCACACAAGTGAGGTATCATTTTTATCGGGAGACGTGGGGGAACGCTGGGTGGAAGGAAATTCGTGGCTCCTCTCAGATTCCAGAACTTTCTGCCACAGAAATGTTAGGAACATGTGTTTTTTTAGCCAAATTTTGATTTTTGCAAAGGATTCTGGGTAACAGATCCTGGTCTGAGCCACACAAGTCACCCCATCTTGGATTCCCCTAGGTCTCTAGTTTTCAGAAATGCACAGGTTTGGTAGGTTTCCCTAGGTGGCGGCTGAGCTACAAGCCAAAATCTACAGGTAGGCACTTTGCAAAAAACACCTCTGTTTTCCTTCACAAATTTGGATGTGTCCACGTTGTGCTTTGGGGCGTTTTCTGTTACGGGCGCTAGGCCTACCCACACAAGTGAGGTATCATTTTTATCGGGAGACGTGGGGGAACGCTGGGTGGAAGGAAATGTGTGGCTCCTCTCAGATTCCAGAACTTTCTGCCTCAGAAATGTTAGGAACATGTGTTTTTTCAGCCAAATTTTGAGGTTTGCAAAGGATTCTGGGTAACAGAACCTGGTCCGAGCCACACAAGTCACCCCATCTTGGATTCCCCTAGGTCTCTAGTTTTCAGAAATGCACAGGTTTGGTAGGTTTCCCTAGGTGGCGGCTGAGCTACAAGCCAAAATCTACAGGTAGGCACTTTGCAAAAAACACCTCTGTTTTCCTTCAAAAATTGGGCTGTGTCTACGTTGCGCTTTGGGGCATTTCCTGTCGCGGGCGCTAGGCCTACCCACACAAGTGAGGTATCATTTTTATCGGGAGACGTGGGGGAACGCTGGGTGGAAGGAAATTCGTGGCTCCTCTCAGATTCCAGAATTTTCTGCCACAGAAATTTGAGGAACATGTGTTTTTTTAGCCAAATTTTGAGGTTTGCAAAGGATTCTGGGTAACAGAACCTGGTCCGAGCCACACAAGTCACCCCATCTTGGATTCCCCTAGGTCTCTAGTTTTCAGAAATGCACAGGTTTGGTAGGTTTCCCTAGGTGGCGGCTGAGCTACAAGCCAAAATCTACAGGTAGGCACTTTGCAAAAAACACCTCTGTTTTCCTTCACAAATTTGGATGTGTCCACGTTGCGCTTTGGGGCGTTTTCTGTCACGGGCGCTAGGCCTACCCACACAAGTGAGGTATCATTTTTATCGGGAGACGTGGGGGAACGCTGGGTGGAAGGAAATTTGTGGCTCCTCTCAGATTCCAGAACTTTCTGCCACAGAAATGTTAGGAACATGTGTTTTTTTAGCCAAATTTTGAGGTTTGCAAAGGATTCTGGGTAACAGATCCTGGTCCGAGCCACACAAGTCACCCCATCTTGGATTCCCCTAGGTCTCTAGTTTTCAGAAATGCACAGGTTTGGTAGGTTTCCCTAGGTGGCGGCTGAGCTACAAGCCAAAATCTACAGGTAGGCACTTTGCAGAAAACACCTCTGTTTTCCTTCACAAATTTGGATGAGTCCACGTTGTGCTTTGGGGCGTTTTCTGTCACGGGCGCTAGGCCTACCCACACAAGTGAGGTATCATTTTTATCGGGAGACGTGGGGGAACGCTGGGTGGAAGGAAATTCGTGGCTCCTCTCAGATTCCAGAACTTTCTGCCACAGAAATGTTAGGAACATGTGTTTTTTTAGCCAAATTTTGAGGTTTGCAAAGGATTCTGGGTAACAGATCCTGGTCTGAGCCACACAAGTCACCCCATCTTGGATTCCCCTAGGTCTCTAGTTTTCAGAAATGCACAGGTTTGGTAGGTTTCCCTAGGTGGCGGCTGAGCTACAAGCCAAAATCTACAGGTAGGCACTTTGCAAAAAACACCTCTGTTTTCCTTCACAAATTTGGATGTGTCCACGTTGTGCTTTGGGGCGTTTTCTGTTACCGGCGCTAGGCCTACCCACACAAGTGAGGTATCATTTTTATCGGGAGACGTGGGGGAACGCTGGGTGGAAGGAAATTTGTGGCTCCTCTCAGATTCCAGAACTTTCTGCCACAGAAATGTTAGGAACATGTGTTTTTTCAGCCAAATTTTGAGGTTTGCAAAGGATTCTGGGTAACAGAACCTGGTCCGAGCCACACAAGTCACCCCATCTTGGATTCTCCTAGGTCTCTAGTTTTCAGAAATGCACAGGTTTGGTAGGTTTCCCTAGGTGGCGGCTGAGCTACAAGCCAAGATCTACAGGTAGGCACTTTGCAAAAAACACCTCTGTTTTCCTTCACAAATTTGGATGTGTCCACGTTGCGCTTTGGGGCGTTTTCTGTCGCGGGCGCTAGGCCTACCCACACAAGTGAGGTATCATTTTTATCGGGAGACGTGGGGGAACGCTGGGTGGAAGGAAATTAGTGGCTCCTCTCAGATTCCAGAACTTTCTGCCACAGAAATGTTAGGAACATGTGTTTTTTTAGCCAAATTTTGAGGTTTGCAAAGGATTCTGGATAACAGAACCTGGTCCGAGCCACACAAGTCACCCCATCTTGGATTCCCCTAGGTCTTTTGTTTTCAGAAATGCACAGGTTTGGTAGGTTTCCCTAGGTGGCGGCTGAGCTACAGGCCAAGATCTACAGGTAGGCACTTTGCAAAAAACACCTCTGTTTTCCTTCAAAAATTTGGCTGTGTCCACATTGCGCTTTGGGGCATTTCCTGTCACGGGCGCTAGGCCTACCCACACAAGTGAGGTATCATTTTTATCGGGAGACGTGGGGGAACGCTGGGTGGAAGGAAATTCGTGGCTCCTCTCAGATTCCAGAACTTTCTGCCACAGAAATGTGAGGAACATGTGTTTTTTTAGCCAAATTTTGATGTTTGCAAAGGATTCTGGGTAACAGAAACTGGTTCGAACCACACAAGTCACCCCATCTTGGATTCCCCTAGGTCTCTAGTTTTCAGAAATGCAAAGGTTTGGTAGGTTTCCCTAGGTGGCGGCTGAGCTACAAGCCAAAATCTACAGGTAGGCACTTTGCAAAAAACACCTCTGTTTTCCTTCACATATTTGGATGTGTCCACGTTGCGCTTTGGGGCGTTTTCTGTCACGGGCGCTAGGCCTACCCACACAAGTGAGGTATCATTTTTATCGGGAGACGTGGGGGAACGCTGGGTGGAAGGAAATTTGTGGCTCCTCTCAGATTCCAGAACTTTCTGCCACAGAAATGTGAGGAACATGTGTTTTTTTAGCCAAATTTTGAGGTTTGCAAAGGATTCTGGGTAACAGAACCTTGTCCGAACAACACAAGTCACCCCATCTTGGATTCCCCTAGGTCTCTAGTTTTCAGAAATGGAGAGGTTTGGTAGGTTTCCCTAGGTGGCGGCTGAGCTACAAGCCAAAATCTACAGGTAGGCACTTTGCAAAAAACACCTCTGTTTTCCTTCACAAATTTGGATGTGTCCACGTTGCGCTTTGGGGCGTTTTCTGTCACGGGCGCTAGGCCTACCCACACAAGTGAGGTATCATTTTTATCGGGAGACGTGGGGGAACGCTGGGTGGAAGGAAATTTGTGGCTCCTCTCAGATTCCAGAACTTTCTGCCACAGAAATGTTAGGAACATGTGTTTTTTTAGCCAAATTTTGAGGTTTGCAAAGGATTCTGGGTAACAGATCCTGGTCCAAGCCACACAAGTCACCCCATCTTGGATTCCCCTAGGTCTCTAGTTTTCAGAAATGCACAGGTTTGGTAGGTTTCCCTAGGTGGCGGCTGAGCTACAAGCCAAAATCTACAGGTAGGCACTTTGCAAAAAACACCTCTGTTTTCCTTCACAAATTTGGATGTGTCCACGTTGTGCTTTGGGGCGTTTTCTGTCACGGGCGCTAGGCCTACCCACACAAGTGAGGTATCATTTTTATCGGGAGACGTGGGGGAACGCTGGGTGGAAGGAAATTTGTGGCTCCTCTCAGATTCCAGAACTTTCTGCCACAGAAATGTTAGGAACATGTGTTTTTTTAGCCAAATTTTGAGGTTTGCAAAGGATTCTGGGTAACAGATCCTGGTCTGAGCCACACAAGTCACCCCATCTTGGATTCCCCTAGGTCTCTAGTTTTCAGAAATGCACAGGTTTGGTAGGTTTCCCTAGGTGGCGGCTGAGCTACAAGCCAAAATCTACAGGTAGGCACTTTGCAAAAAACACCTCTGTTTTCCTTCACAAATTTGGATGTGTCCACGTTGTGCTTTGGGGCGTTTTCTGTCACGGGCGCTAGGCCTACCCACACAAGTGAGGTATCATTTTTATCGGGAGACGTGGGGGAACGCTGGGTGGAAGGAAATTTTTGGCTCCTCTCAGATTCCAGAACTTTCTGCCACAGAAATGTTAGGAACATGTGTTTTTTCAGCCAAATTTTGAGGTTTGCAAAGGATTCTGGGTAACAGAACCTGGTCCGAGCCACACAAGTCACCCCATCTTGGTTTCCCCTAGGTCTCTAGTTTTCAGAAATGCACAGGTTTGGTAGGTTTCCCTAGGTGGCGGCTGAGCTACAAGCCAAAATCTACAGGTAGGCACTTTGCAAAAAACACCTCTGTTTTCCTTCACAAATTTGGATGTGTCCATGTTGCGCTTTGGGGCGTTTTCTGTCGCGGGCGCTAGGCCTACCCACACAAGTGAGGTATCATTTTTATCGGGAGACGTGGGGGAACGCTGGGTGGAAGGAAATTCGTGGCTCCTCTCAGATTCCAGAACTTTCTGCCACCGAAATGTGAGGAACATGTGTTTCTTTAGCCAAATTTTGAGGTTTGCAAAGGATTCTGGGTAACAGAACCTGGTCCGAGCCACACAAGTCACCCCATCTTGGATTCCCCTAGGTCTCTAGTTTTCAGAAATGCACAGGTTTGGTAGGTTTCCCTAGGTGGCGGCTGAGCTACAAGCCAAAATCTACAGGTAGGCACTTTGCAAAAAACACCTCTATTTTCCTTCACAAATTTGGATGTGTCCACGTTGCGTTTTGGGGCGTTTTCTGTCGCGGGCGCTAGGCCTACCCACACAAGTGAGGTATCATTTTTATCGGGAGACGTGGGGGAACGCTGGGTGGAAGGAAATTCGTGGCTCCTCTCAGATTCCAGAACTTTCTGCCACAGAAATGTGAGGAACATGTGTTTTTTCAGCCAAATTTTGAGGTTTGCAAAGGATTCTGGGTAACAGAACCTGGTCCGAACCACACATGTCACCCCATCTTGGATTCCCCTAGGTCTCTAGTTTTCAGAAATGCACAGGTTTGGTAGGTTTCCCTAGGTGGCGGCTGAGCTACAAGCCAAAATCTACAGGTAGGCACTTTGCAAAAAACACCTCTGTTTTCCTTCACAAATTTGGATGTGTCCACGTTGCGCTTTGGGGCGTTTTCTGTCACGGGCGCTAGGCCTACCCACACAAGTGAGGTATCATTTTTATCGGGAGACGTGGGGGAACGCTGGGTGGAAGGAAATTTGTGGCTCCTCTCAGATGCCAGAACTTTCTGCCACAGAAATGTTAGGAACATGTGTTTTTTCAGCCAAATTTTGAGGTTTGCAAAGGATTCTGGGTAACAGAACCTGGTCCGAGCCACACAAGTCACCCCATCTTGGATTCCCCTAGGTCTCTAGTTTTCAGAAATGCACAGGTTTGGTAGGTTTCCATAGGTGGCGGCTGAGCTACAAGCCAAAATCTAGAGGTAGGCACTTTGCAAAAAACACCTCTGTTTTCCTTCACAAATTGGGCTGTGTCTACGTAGCGCTTTGGGGCATTTTCCTGTCGCGGGCGCTAGGCCTACCCACACAAGTGAGGTATCATTTTTATCAGGAGACGTGGGGGAACGCTGGGTGGAAGGAAATTCGTGGCTCCTCTCAGATTCCAGAATTTTCTGCCACAGAAATGTGAGGAACATGTGTTTTTTTAGCCAAATTTTGAGGTTTGCAAAGGATTCTGGGTAACAGAACCTGGTCCGAGCCACACAAGTCACCCCATCTTGGATTCCCCTAGGTCTCTAGTTTTCATAAATGCACAGGTTTGGTAGGTTTCCCAAGGTGGCGGCTGAGCTACAAGCCAAAATCTACAGGTAGGCACTTTGCAAAAAACACCTCTGTTTTCCTTCAAAAATTTGGCTGTGTCTACGTTGCGCTTTGGGGCGTTTCCTGTCGCGGGCGCTAGGCCTACCCACACAAGTGAGGTATCATTTTTATCGGGAGACGTGGGGGAACGCTGGGTGGAAGGAAATTCGTGGCTGCTCTCAGATTCCAGAACTTTCTGCCACAGAAATGTGAGGAACATGTGTTTTTTTAGCCAAATTTTGAGGTTTGCAAAGGATTCTGGGTAACAGAACCTGGTCCGAGCCACACAAGTCACCCCATCTTGGATTCCCCTAGGTCTCTAGTTTTCAGAAATGCACAGGTTTGGTAGGTTTCCCTAGGTGGCGGCTGAGCTACAAGCCAAAATCTACAGGTAGGCACTTTGCAAAAAACACCTCTGTTTTCCTTCACAAATTTGGATGTGTCCACGTTGCGCTTTGGGGCGTCTTCTGTCGCGGGCGCTAGGCCTACCCACACAAGTGAGGTATCATTTTTATCGGGAGACGTGGGGGAACGCTGGGAGGAAGGAAATGTGTGGCTCCTCTCAGATTCCAGAACTTTCTGCCACAGAAATGTTAGGAACATGTGTTTTTTTAGCCAAATTTTGAGGTTTGCAAAGGATTCTGGATAACAGAACCTGGTCCGAGCCACACAAGTCACCCCATCTTGGATTCCCCTAGGTCTCTTGTTTTCAGAAATGCACAGGTTTGGTAGGTTTCCCTAGGTGGCGGCTGAGCTACAGGCCAAAATCTACAGGTAGGCACTTTGCAAAAAACACCTCTGTTTTCCTTCCAAAATTTGGCTGTGTCCACGTTGCGCTTTGGGGCATTTCCTGTCACGGGCGCTAGGCCTACCCACACAAGTGAGGTATAATTTTTATCGGGAGACGTGGGGGAACGCTGGTGGAAGGAAATTCGTGGCTCCACTCAGATTCCAGAACTTTCTGCCACAGAAATGTGAGGAACATGTGTTTTTTTAGCCAAATTTTGAGGTTTGCAAAGGATTCTGGGTAACAGAACCTGGTCCGAGCCACACAAGTCACCCCATCTTGGATTCCCCTAGGTCTCTAATTTTCAGAAATGCACAGGTTTGGTAGGTTTCCCTAGGTGGCGGCTGAGCTACAAGCCAAAATCTACAGGTAGGCAGTTTGCAAAAAACTCCTCTGTTTTCCTTCACAAATTTGGATGTGTCCACGTTGCGCTTTGGGGCGTTTTCTGTCACGGGCGCTAGGCCTACCCACACAAGTGAGGTATCATTTTTATCGGGAGACGTGGGGGAACGCTGGGTGGAAGGAAATGTGTGGCTCCTCTCAGATTCCAGAACTTTCTGCCACAGAAATGTTAGGAACATGTGTTTTTTTAGCCAAATTTTGAGGTTTGCAAAGGATTCTGGATAACAGAACCTGGTCCGAGCCACACAAGTCACCCCATCTTGGATTCCCCTAGGTCTCTTGTTTTCAGAAATGCACAGGTTTGGTAGGTTTCCCTAGGTGGCGGCTGAGCTACAAGCCAAAATCTACAGGTAGGCACTTTGCAAAAAACACCTCTGTTTTCCTTCAAAAATTTGGCTGTGTCCACGTTGCGCTTTGGGGCATTTCCTGTCACGGGCGCTAGGCCTACCCACACAAGTGAGGTATCATTTTTATCGGGAGACGTGGGGGAACGCTGGGTGGAAGGAAATTCGTGGCTCCTCTCAGATTCCAGAACTTTCTGCCACAGAAATGTTAGGAACATGTGTTTTTTCAGCCAAATTTTGAGGTTTGCAAAGGATTCTGGGTAACAGAACCTGGTCCGAACAACACAAGTCACCCCATCTTGGATTCCCCTAGGTCTCTAGTTTTCAGAAATGCACAGGTTTGGTAGGTTTCCCTAGGTGGCGGCTGAGCTACAAGCCAAAATCTACAGGTAGGCACTTTGCAAAAAACACCTCTGTTTTCCTTCACAAATTTGGATGTGTCCACGTTGCGCTTTGGGGCGTTTTCTGTCACGGGCGCTAGGCCTACCCACACAAGTGAGGTATCATTTTTATCGGGAGACGTGGGGGAACGCTGGGTGGAAGGAAATTTGTGGCTCCTCTCAGATTCCAGAACTTTCTGCCACAGAAATGTTAGGAACATGTGTTTTTTCAGCCAAATTTTGAGGTTTGCAAAGGATTCTGGGTAACAGAACCTGGTCCGAGCCACACAAGTCACCCCATCTTGGATTCCCCTAGGTCTCTAGTTTTCAGAAATGCACAGGATTGGTAGGTTTCCCTAGGTGGCGGCTGAGCTACAAGCCAAAATCTACAGGTAGGCACTTTGCAAAAAACACCTCTGTTTTCCTTCACAAATTGGGCTGTGTCCACGTTGCGCTTTGGGGCATTTTCCTGTCGCGGGCGCTAGGCCTACCCACAATAGTGAGGTATCATTTTTATCAGGAGACGTGGGGGAACGCTGGGTGGAAGGAAATTCGTGGCTCCTCTCAGATTCCAGAATTTTCTGCCACAGAAATGTGAGGAACATGTGTTTTTTTAGCCAAATTTTGAGGTTTGCAAAGGATTCTGGGTAACAGAACCTGGTCCGAGCCACACAAGTCACCCCATCTTGGATTCCCCTAGGTCTCTAGTTTTCAGAAATGCACAGGTTTGGTAGGTTTCCCAAGGTGGCGGCTGAGCTACAAGCCAAAATCTACAGGTAGGCACTTTGCAAAAAACACCTCTGTTTTCCTTCAAAAATGTGGCTGTGTCTACGTTGCGCTTTGGGGCGTTTCCTGTCGCGGGCGCTAGGCCTACCCACACAAGTGAGGTATCATTTTTATCGGGAGACGTGGGGGAACGCTGGGTGGAAGGAAATTCGTGGCTCCTCTCAGATTCCAGAACTTTCTGCCACAGAAATGTGAGGAACATGTGTTTTTTTAGCCACATTTTGAGGTTTGCAAAGGATTCTGGGTAACAGAACCTGGTCCGAGCCACACAAGTCACCCCATCTTGGATTCCCCTAGGTGTCTAGTTTTCAGAAATGCACAGGTTTGGTAGGTTTCCCTAGGTGGCGGCTGAGCTACAAGCCAAAATCTACAGGTAGGCACTTTGCAAAAAACACCTCTGTTTTCCTTCAAAAATTGGGCTGTGTCTACGTTGCGCTTTGGGGCGTTTCCTGTCGCGGGCGCTAGGCCTACCCACACAAGTGAGGTATCATTTTTATCGGGAGACGTGGGGGAACGCTGGGTGGAAGGAAATTCGTGGCTCCTCTCAGATTCCAGAATTTTCTGCCACAGAAATGTGAGGAACATGTGTTTTTTTAGCCAAATTTTGAGGTTTGCAAAGGATTCTGGGTAACAGAACCTGGTCCGAGCCACACAAATCACCCCATCTTGGATTCCCCTAGGTCTCTAGTTTTCAGAAATGCACTGGTTTGGTAGGTTTCCCTAGGTGGCGGCTGAGCTACAAGCCAAAATCTACAGGTATGCACTTTGCAAAAAACACCTCTGTTTTCCTTCACAAATTTGGATGTGTCCACGTTGCGCTTTGGGGCGTTTTCTGTCGCGGGCGCTAGGCCTACCCACACAAGTGAGGTATCATTTTTATCGGGAGACGTGGGGGAACGCTGGGAAGAAGGAAATGTGTGGCTCCTCTCAGATTCCAGAACTTTCTGCCACAGAAATTTTAGGAACATGTGTTTTTTTAGCCAAATTTTGAGGTTTGCAAAGGATTCTGGATAACAGAACCTGGTCCGAGCCACACAAGTCACCCCATATTGGATTCCCCTAGGTCTCTTGTTTTCAGAAATGCACAGGTTTGGTAGGTTTCCCTAGGTGGCGGCTGAGCTACAGGCCAAAATCTACAGGTAGGCACTTTGCAAAAAACACCTCTGTTTTCCTTCCAAAATTTGGCTGTGTCCACGTTGCGCTTTGGGGCATTTCCTGTCACGGGCGCTAGGCCTACCCACACAAGTGAGGTATCATTTTTATCGGGAGACGTGAGGGAACGCTGGGTGGAAGGAAATTCGTGGCTCCTCTCAGATTCCAGAACTTTCTGCCACAGAAATGTGAGGAACATGTGTTTTTTTAGCCAAATTTTGAGGTTTGCAAAGGATTCTGGGTAACATAACCTGGTCCGAACCACACATGTCACCCCATCTTGGATTCCCCTAGGTCTCTAGTTTTCAGAAATGCACAGGTTTGGTAGGTTTCCCTAGGTGGCGGCTGAGCTACAAGCCAAAATCTACAGGTAGGCACTTTGCAAAAAACACCTCTGTTTTCCTTCAAAAATGTGGCTGTGTCTACGTTGCGCTTTGGGGCGTTTCCTGTCGCGGGCGCTAGGCCTACCCACACAAGTGAGGTATCATTTTTATCGGGAGACGTGGGGGAACGCTGGGTGGAAGGAAATTCGTGGCTCCTCTCAGATTCCAGAATTTTCTGCCACAGAAATGTGAGGAACATGTGTTTTTTTAGCCAAATTTTGAGGTTTGCAAAGGATTCTGGGTAACAGAACCTGGTCCGAGCCACACAAGTCACCCCATCTTGGATTCCCCTAGGTCTCTAATTTTCAGAAATGCACAGGTTTGGTAGGTTTCCCTAGGTGGCGGCTGAGCTACAAGCCAAAATCTACAGGTAGGCACTTTGCAAAAAACTCCTCTGTTTTCCTTCACAAATTTGGATGTGTCCACGTTGCGCTTTGGGGCGTTTTCTGTCGCGGGCGCTAGGCCTACCCACACAAGTGAGGTATCATTTTTATCGGGAGACGTGGGGGAACGCTGGATGGAAGAAAATGTGTGGCTCCTCTCAGATTCCAGAACTTTCTGCCACAGAAATCTTAGGAACATGTGTTTTTTTAGCCAAATTTTGAGGTTTGCAAAGGATTCTGGATAACAGAACCTGGTCCGAGCCACACAAGTCACCCCATCTTGGATTCCCCTAGGTCTCTAGTTTTCAGAAATGCACAGGTTTGGTAGGTTTCCCTAGGTGGCGGCTGAGCTACAAGCCAAAATCTACAGGTAGGCACTTTGCAAAAAACACCTCTGTTTTCCTTCACAAATTTGGATGTGTCCACGTTGCGCTTTGGGGCGTTTTCTGTCACGGGCGCTAGGCCTACCCACACAAGTGAGGTATCATTTTTATCGGGAGACGTGGGGGAACGCTGGGTGGAAGGAAATTCGTGGCTCCTCTCAGATTCCAGAACTTTCTGCCACAGAAATGTGAGGAACATGTGTTTTTTTTAGCCACATTTTGAGGTTTGCAAAGGATTCTGGGTAACAGAACCTGGTCCGAGCCACACAAGTCACCCCATCTTGGATTCCCCTAGGTCTCTACTTTTCAGAAATGCACAGGTTTGGTAGGTTTCCCTAGGTGGCGGCTGTGCTACAAGCCAAAATCTACAGGTAGGCACTTTGCAAAAAACACCTCTGTTTTCCTTCCAAAATTTGGCTGTGTCCACGTTGCGCTTTGGGGCATTTCCTGTCACGGGCGCTAGGCCTACCCACACAAGTGAGGTATCATTTTTATCGGGAGACGTGAGGGAACGCTGGGTGGAAGGAAATTCGTGGCTCCTCTCAGATTCCAGAACTTTCTGCCACAGAAATGTGAGGAACATGTGTTTTTTTAGCCAAATTTTGAGGTTTGCAAAGGATTCTGGGTAACAGAACCTGGTCCGAACCATACATGTCACCCCATCTTAGATTCCCCTAGGTCTCTAGTTTTCAGAAATGCACAGGTTTGGTAGGTTTCCCTAGGTGGCGGCTGAGCTACAAGCCAAAATCTACAGGTAGGCACTTTGCAAAAAACACCTCTGTTTTCCTTCAAAAATGTGGCTGTGTCTACGTTGCGCTTTGGGGCGTTTCCTGTCGCGGGCGCTAGGCATACCCACACAAGTGAGGTATCATTTTTATCGGGAGACGTGGGGGAACGCTGGGTGGAAGGAAATTCGTGGCTCCTCTCAGATTCCAGAATTTTCTGCCTCAGAAATGTGAGGAACATGTGTTTTTTTTAGCCAAATTTTGAGGTTTGCAAAGGATTCTGGGTAACAGAACCTGGTCCGAGCCACACAAGTCTCCCCATCTTGGATTCCCCTAGGTCTCTAATTTTCAGAAATGCACAGGTTTGGTAGGTTTCCCTAGGTGGCGGCTGAGCTACAAGGCAAAATCTACAGGTAGGCACTTTGCAAAAAACTCCTCTGTTTTCCTTCACAAATTTGGATGTGTCCACGTTGCGCTTTGGGGCGTTTTCTGTCGCGGGCGCTAGGCCTACCCACACAAGTGAGGTATCATTTTTATCGGGAGACGTGGGGGAACGCT
This sequence comes from Pleurodeles waltl, assembly GCF_031143425.1. Taxonomy (NCBI): domain Eukaryota; kingdom Metazoa; phylum Chordata; class Amphibia; order Caudata; family Salamandridae; genus Pleurodeles; species Pleurodeles waltl. The sequence goes on from NC_090439.1 coordinate 230,328,913, forward strand.
GGGTGGAAGGAAATGTGTGGCTCCTCTCAGATTCCAGAACTTTCTGCCACAGAAATGTTAGGAACATGTGTTTTTTTAGCCAAATTTTGAGGTTTGCAAAGGATTCTGGATAACAGAACCTGGTCCGAGCCACACAAGTCACCCCATCTTGGATTCCCCTAGGTCTCTTGTTTTCAGAAATGCACAGGTTTGGTAGGTTTCCCTAGGTGGCGGCTGAGCTACAAGCCAAAATCTACAGGTAGGCACTTTGCAAAAAACACCTCTGTTTTCCTTCAAAAATTTGGCTGTGTCCACGTTGCGCTTTGGGGCATTTCCTGTCACGGGCGCTAGGCCTACCCACACAAGTGAGGTATCATTTTTATCGAGAGACGTGGGGGAACGCTGGGTGGAAGGAAATTCGTGGCTCCTCTCAGATTCCAGAACTTTCTGCCACAGAAATGTTAGGAACATGTGTTTTTTTAGCCAAATTTTGAGGTTTGCAAAGGATTCTGGGTAACAGAACCTGGTCCGAGCCACACAAGTCACCCCATCTTGGATTCCCCTAGGTCTCTAGTTTTCAGAAATGCACAGGTTTGGTAGGTTTCCCAAGGTGGCGGCTGAGCTACAAGCCAAAATCTACAGGTAGGCACTTTGCAAAAAACACCTCTGTTTTCCTTCAAAAATTTGGCTGTGTCTACGTTGCGCTTTGGGGCGTTTCCTGTCGCGGGCGCTAGGCCTACCCACACAAGTGAGGTATCATTTTTATCGGGAGACGTGGGGGAACGCTGGGTGGAAGGAAATTCGTGGCTCCTCTCAGATTCCAGAACTTTCTGCCACAGAAATGTGAGGAACATGTGTTTTTTTAGCCACATTTTGAGGTTTGCAAAGGATTCTGGGTAACAGAACCTGGTCCGAGCCACACAAGTCACCCCATCTTGGATTCCCCTAGGTCTCTAGTTTTCAGAAATGCACAGGTTTGGTAGGTTTCCCTAGGTGGCGGCTGAGCTACAAGCCAAAATCTACAGGTAGGCACTTTGCAAAAAACACCTCTGTTTTCCTTCACAAATTTGGATGTGTCCACGTTGCGCTTTGGGGCGTTTTCTGTCACGGGCGCTAGGCCTACCCACACAAGTGAGGTATCATTTTTATCGGGAGACGTGGGGGAACGCTGGGTGGAAGGAAATTTGTGGCTCCTCTCAGATTCCAGAACTTTCTGCCACAGAAATGTTAGGAACATGTGTTTTTTCAGCCACATTTTGAGGTTTGCAAAGGATTCTGGGTAACAGAATCTGGTCCGAGCCACACAAGTCACCCCATCTTGGATTCCCCTAGGTCTCTAGTTTTCAGAAATGCACAGGTTTGGTAGGTTTCCCTAGGTGGCGGCTGAGCTACAAGCCAAAATCTACAGGTAGGCACTTTGCAAAAAACACCTCTGTTTTCCTTCAAAAATTGGGCTGTGTCTACGTTGCGCTTTGGGGCGTTTCCTGTCGCGGGCGCTAGGCCTACCCACACAAGTGAGGTATCATTTTTATCGGGAGACATGGGGGAACGCTGGGTGGAAGGAAATTCGTGGCTCCTCTCAGATTCCAGAATTTTCTGCCACAGAAATGTGAGGAACATGTGTTTTTTTAGCCAAATTTTGAGGTTTGCAAAGGATTCTGGGTAACAGAACCTGGTCCGAGCCACACAAGTCACCCCATCTTGGATTCCCCTAGGTCTCTAGTTTTCAGAAATGCACAGGTTTGGTAGGTTTCCCTAGGTGGCGGCTGAGCTACAAGCCAAAATCTACAGGTAGGCACTTTGCAAAAAACACCTCTGTTTTCCTTCACAAATTTGGATGTGTCCACGTTGCGCTTTGGGGCGTTTTCTGTTGCGGGCGCTAGGCCTACCCACACAAGTGAGGTATCATTTTTATCGGGAGACGTGGGGGAACGCTGGGAGGAAGGAAATGTGTGGCTCCTCTCAGATTGCAGAACTTTCTGCCACAGAAATGTTAGGAACATGTGTTTTTTTAGCCAAATTTTGAGGTTTGCAAAGGATTCTGGATAACAGAACCTGGTCCGAGCCACACAAGTCACCCCATCTTGGATTCCCCTAGGTCTCTTGTTTTCAGAAATGCACAGGTTTGGTAGGTTTCCCTAGGTGGCGGCTGAGCTACAGGCCAAAATCTACAGGTAGGCACTTTGCAAAAAACACCTCTGTTTTCCTTCCAAAATTTGGCTGTGTCCACGTTGCGCTTTGGGGCATTTCCTGTCACGGGCGCTAGGCCTACCCACACAAGTGAGGTATCATTTTTATCGGGAGACGTGAGGGAACGCTGGGTGGAAGGAAATTCGTGGCTCCTCTCAGATTCCAGAACTTTCTGCCACAGAAATGTGAGGAACATGTGTTTTTTTAGCCAAATTTTGAGGATTGCAAAGGATTCTGGGTAACATAACCTGGTCCGAACCACACATGTCACCCCATCTTGGATTCCCCTAGGTCTCTAGTTTTCAGAAATGCACAGGTTTGGTAGGTTTCCCTAGGTGGCGGCTGAGCTACAAGCCAAAATCTACAGGTAGGCACTTTGCAAAAAACACCTCTGTTTTCCTTCAAAAATGTGGCTGTGTCTACGTTGCACTTTGGGGCGTTTCCTGTCGCGGGCGCTAGGCCTACCCACACAAGTGAGGTATCATTTTTATCGGGAGACGTGGGGGAACGCTGGGTGGAAGGAAATTCGTGGCTCCTCTCAGATTCCAGAATTTTCTGCCACAGAAATGTGAGGAACATGTGTTTTTTTAGCCAAATTTTGAGGTTTGCAAAGGATTCTGGGTAACAGAACCTGGTCCGAGCCACACAAGTCACCCCATCTTGGATTCCCCTAGGTCTCTAATTTTCAGAAATGCACAGGTTTGGTAGGTTTCCCTAGGTGGCGGCTGAGCTACAAGACAAAATCTACAGGTAGGCACTTTGCAAAAAACTCCTCTGTTTTCCTTCACAAATTTGGATGTGTCCACGTTGCGCTTTGGGGCGTTTTCTGTCGCGGGCGCTAGGCCTACCCACACAAGTGAGGTATCATTTTTATCGGGAGACGTGGGGGAACGCTGGGTGGAATGAAATGTGTGGCTCCTCTCAGATTCCAGAACTTTCTGCCACAGAAATGTTAGGAACATGTGTTTTTTTAGCCAAATTTTGAGGTTTGCAAAGGATTCTGGATAACAGAACCTGGTCCGAGCCACACAAGTCACCCCATCTTGGATTCCCCTAGGTCTCTTGTTTTCAGAAATGCACAGGTTTGGTAGGTTTCCCTAGGTGGCGGCTGAGTTATAGGCCAAAATCTACAGGTAGGCACTTTGCAAAAAACACCTCTGTTTTCCTTCAAAAATTTGGCTGTGTCCACGTTGCACTTTGGGGCATTTCCTGTCATGGGCGCTAGGCCTACCCACACAAGTGAGGTATCATTTTTATCGGGAGACGTGGGGGAACGCTGGGTGGAAGGAAATTTGTGGCTCCTCTCAGATTCCAGAACTTTCTGCCACAGAAATGTTAGGAACATGTGTTTTTTTAGCCAAATTTTGAGGTTTGCAAAGGATTCTGGGTAACAGATCCTGGTCCGAACAACACAAGTCACCCCATCTTGGATTCCCCTAGGTCTCTAGTTTTCAGAAATGCACAGGTTTGGTAGGTTTCCCTAGGTGGCGGCTGAGCTACAAGCCAAAATCTACAGGTAGGCACTTTGCAAAAAACACCTCTGTTTTCCTTCACAAATTTGCATGTGTCCACGTTGCGCTTTGGGGCGTTTTCTGTCACGGGCGCTAGGCCTACCCACACAAGTGAGGTATCATTTTTATCGGGAGACCTGGGGGAACGCTGGGTGGAAGGAAATTTGTGGCTCCTCTCAGATTCCAGAACTTTCTGCCACAGAAATGTTAGGAACATGTGTTTTTTCAGCCAAATTTTGAGGTTTGCAAAGGATTCTGGGTAACAGACCCTGGTCCGAGCCGCACAAGTCACCCCATCTTGTATTCCCCTAGGTCTCTAGTTTTCAGAAATGCACAGGTTTGGTAGGTTTCCCTAGGTGGCGGCTGAGCTACAAGCCAAAATCTACAGGTAGGCACTTTGCAAAAAACACCTCTGTTTTCCTTCACAAATTTGGATGAGTCCACGTTGCGCTTTGGGGCGTTTTCTGTCACGGGCGCTAGGCCTACCCACACAAGTGAGGTATCATTTTTATCGGGAGACGTGGGGGAACGCTGGGTGGAAGGAAATTTGTGGCTCCTCTCAGATTCTAGAACTTTCTGCCACAGAAATGTTAGGAACATGTGTTTTTTTCAGCCAAATTTTGAGGTTTGCAAAGGATTCTGGGTAACAGAACCTGGTCCGAGCCACACAAGTCACCCCATCTTGGATTCCCCTAGGTCTCTAGTTTTCAGAAATGCACAGGTTTGGTAGGTTTCCCTAGGTGGCGGCTGAGCTACAAGACAAAATCTACAGGTAGGCACTTTGCAAAAAACACCTCTGTTTTCCTTCAAAAATTTGGCTGTGTCCACGTTGCGCTTTGGGGCATTTCCTGTCACGGGCGCTAGGCCTACCCACACAAGTGAGGTATCATTTTTATCGGGAGACGTGGGGGAACGCTGGGTGGAAGGAAATTCGTGGCTCCTCTCAGATTCCAGAACTTTCTGCCACAGAAATGTGAGGAACATGTGTTTTTTTAGCCAAATTTTGAGGTTTGCAAAGGATTCTGGGTAACAGAACCTGGTTCGAACCACACAAGTCACCCCATCTTGGATTCCCCTAGGTCTCTAGTTTTCAGAAATGCAAAGGTTTGGTAGGTTTCCCTAGGTGGCGGCTGAGCTACAAGCCAAAATCTACAGGTAGGCACTTTGCAAAAAACACCTCTGTTTTCCTTCCAAAATTTGGCTGTGTCCACGTTGCGCTTTGGGGCATTTCCTGTCACGGGCGCTAGGCCTACCCACACAAGTGAGGTATCATTTTTATCGGGAGACGTGAGGGAACGCTGGGTGGAAGGAAATTCGTGGCTCCTCTCAGATTCCAGAACTTTCTGCCACAGAAATGTGAGGAACATGTGTTTTTTTAGCCAAATTTTGAGGTTTGCAAAGGATTCTGGGTAACAGAACCTGGTCCGAACCATACATGTCACCCCATCTTAGATTCCCCTAGGTCTCTAGTTTTCAGAAATGCACAGGTTTGGTAGGTTTCCCTAGGTGGCGGCTGAGCTACAAGCCAAAATCTACAGGTAGGCACTTTGCAAAAAACACCTCTGTTTTCCTTCAAAAATGTGGCTGTGTCTACGTTGCGCTTTGGGGCGTTTCCTGTCGCGGGCGCTAGGCATACCCACACAAGTGAGGTATCATTTTTATCGGGAGACGTGGGGGAACGCTGGGTGGAAGGAAATTCGAGGCTCCTCTCAGATTCCAGAATTTTCTGCCTCAGAAATGTGAGGAACATGTGTTTTTTTAGCCAAATTTTGAGGTTTGCAAAGGATTCTGGGTAACAGAACCTGGTCCGAGCCACACAAGTCTCCCCATCTTGGATTCCCCTAGGTCTCTAATTTTCAGAAATGCACAGGTTTGGTAGGTTTCCCTAGGTGGCGGCTGAGCTACAAGGCAAAATCTACAGGTAGGCACTTTGCAAAAAACTCCTCTGTTTTCCTTCACAAATTTGGATGTGTCCACGTTGCGCTTTGGGGCGTTTTCTGTCGCGGGCGCTAGGCCTACCCACACAAGTGAGGTATCATTTTTATCGGGAGACGTGGGGGAACGCTGGGTGGAAGGAAATGTGTGGCTCCTCTCAGATTCCAGAACTTTCTGCCACAGAAATGTTAGGAACATGTGTTTTTTTAGCCAAATTTTGAGGTTTGCAAAGGATTCTGGATAACAGAACCTGGTCCGAGCCACACAAGTCACCCCATCTTGGATTCCCCTAGGTCTCTTGTTTTCAGAAATGCACAGGTTTGGTAGGTTTCCCTAGGTGGCGGCTGAGCTACAAGCCAAAATCTACAGGTAGGCACTTTGCAAAAAACACCTCTGTTTTCCTTCAAAAATTTGGCTGTGTCCACGTTGCGCTTTGGGGCATTTCCTGTCACGGGCGCTAGGCCTACCCACACAAGTGAGGTATCATTTTTATCGAGAGACGTGGGGGAACGCTGGGTGGAAGGAAATTCGTGGCTCCTCTCAGATTCCAGAACTTTCTGCCACAGAAATGTTAGGAACATGTGTTTTTTTAGCCAAATTTTGAGGTTTGCAAAGGATTCTGGGTAACAGAACCTGGTCCGAGCCACACAAGTCACCCCATCTTGGATTCCCCTAGGTCTCTAGTTTTCAGAAATGCACAGGTTTGGTAGGTTTCCCAAGGTGGCGGCTGAGCTACAAGCCAAAATCTACAGGTAGGCACTTTGCAAAAAACACCTCTGTTTTCCTTCAAAAATTTGGCTGTGTCTACGTTGCGCTTTGGGGCGTTTCCTGTCGCGGGCGCTAGGCCTACCCACACAAGTGAGGTATCATTTTTATCGGGAGACGTGGGGGAACGCTGGGTGGAAGGAAATTCGTGGCTCCTCTCAGATTCCAGAACTTTCTGCCACAGAAATGTGAGGAACATGTGTTTTTTTAGCCACATTTTGAGGTTTGCAAAGGATTCTGGGTAACAGAACCTGGTCCGAGCCACACAAGTCACCCCATCTTGGATTCCCCTAGGTCTCTAGTTTTCAGAAATGCACAGGTTTGGTAGGTTTCCCTAGGTGGCGGCTGAGCTACAAGCCAAAATCTACAGGTAGGCACTTTGCAAAAAACACCTCTGTTTTCCTTCACAAATTTGGATGTGTCCACGTTGCGCTTTGGGGCGTTTTCTGTCACGGGCGCTAGGCCTACCCACACAAGTGAGGTATCATTTTTATCGGGAGACGTGGGGGAACGCTGGGTGGAAGGAAATTTGTGGCTCCTCTCAGATTCCAGAACTTTCTGCCACAGAAATGTTAGGAACATGTGTTTTTTCAGCCACATTTTGAGGTTTGCAAAGGATTCTGGGTAACAGAATCTGGTCCGAGCCACACAAGTCACCCCATCTTGGATTCCCCTAGGTCTCTAGTTTTCAGAAATGCACAGGTTTGGTAGGTTTCCCTAGGTGGCGGCTGAGCTACAAGCCAAAATCTACAGGTAGGCACTTTGCAAAAAACACCTCTGTTTTCCTTCAAAAATTGGGCTGTGTCTACGTTGCGCTTTGGGGCGTTTCCTGTCGCGGGCGCTAGGCCTACCCACACAAGTGAGGTATCATTTTTATCGGGAGACATGGGGGAACGCTGGGTGGAAGGAAATTCGTGGCTCCTCTCAGATTCCAGAATTTTCTGCCACAGAAATGTGAGGAACATGTGTTTTTTTTAGCCAAATTTTGAGGTTTGCAAAGGATTCTGGGTAACAGAACCTGGTCCGAGCCACACAAGTCACCCCATCTTGGATTCCCCTAGGTCTCTAGTTTTCAGAAATGCACAGGTTTGGTAGGTTTCCCTAGGTGGCGGCTGAGCTACAAGCCAAAATCTACAGGTAGGCACTTTGCAAAAAACACCTCTGTTTTCCTTCACAAATTTGGATGTGTCCACGTTGCGCTTTGGGGCGTTTTCTGTTGCGGGCGCTAGGCCTACCCACACAAGTGAGGTATCATTTTTATCGGGAGACGTGGGGGAACGCTGGGAGGAAGGAAATGTGTGGCTCCTCTCAGATTGCAGAACTTTCTGCCACAGAAATGTTAGGAACATGTGTTTTTTTAGCCAAATTTTGAGGTTTGCAAAGGATTCTGGATAACAGAACCTGGTCCGAGCCACACAAGTCACCCCATCTTGGATTCCCCTAGGTCTCTTGTTTTCAGAAATGCACAGGTTTGGTAGGTTTCCCTAGGTGGCGGCTGAGCTACAGGCCAAAATCTACAGGTAGGCACTTTGCAAAAAACACCTCTGTTTTCCTTCCAAAATTTGGCTGTGTCCACGTTGCGCTTTGGGGCATTTCCTGTCACGGGCGCTAGGCCTACCCACACAAGTGAGGTATCATTTTTATCGGGAGACGTGAGGGAACGCTGGGTGGAAGGAAATTCGTGGCTCCTCTCAGATTCCAGAACTTTCTGCCACAGAAATGTGAGGAACATGTGTTTTTTTAGCCAAATTTTGAGGATTGCAAAGGATTCTGGGTAACATAACCTGGTCCGAACCACACATGTCACCCCATCTTGGATTCCCCTAGGTCTCTAGTTTTCAGAAATGCACAGGTTTGGTAGGTTTCCCTAGGTGGCGGCTGAGCTACAAGCCAAAATCTACAGGTAGGCACTTTGCAAAAAACACCTCTGTTTTCCTTCAAAAATGTGGCTGTGTCTACGTTGCACTTTGGGGCGTTTCCTGTCGCGGGCGCTAGGCCTACCCACACAAGTGAGGTATCATTTTTATCGGGAGACGTGGGGGAACGCTGGGTGGAAGGAAATTCGTGGCTCCTCTCAGATTCCAGAATTTTCTGCCACAGAAATGTGAGGAACATGTGTTTTTTTAGCCAAATTTTGAGGTTTGCAAAGGATTCTGGGTAACAGAACCTGGTCCGAGCCACACAAGTCACCCCATCTTGGATTCCCCTAGGTCTCTAATTTTCAGAAATGCACAGGTTTGGTAGGTTTCCCTAGGTGGCGGCTGAGCTACAAGACAAAATCTACAGGTAGGCACTTTGCAAAAAACTCCTCTGTTTTCCTTCACAAATTTGGATGTGTCCACGTTGCGCTTTGGGGCGTTTTCTGTCGCGGGCGCTAGGCCTACCCACACAAGTGAGGTATCATTTTTATCGGGAGACGTGGGGGAACGCTGGGTGGAATGAAATGTGTGGCTCCTCTCAGATTCCAGAACTTTCTGCCACAGAAATGTTAGGAACATGTGTTTTTTTAGCCAAATTTTGAGGTTTGCAAAGGATTCTGGATAACAGAACCTGGTCCGAGCCACACAAGTCACCCCATCTTGGATTCCCCTAGGTCTCTTGTTTTCAGAAATGCACAGGTTTGGTAGGTTTCCCTAGGTGGCGGCTGAGTTATAGGCCAAAATCTACAGGTAGGCACTTTGCAAAAAACACCTCTGTTTTCCTTCAAAAATTTGGCTGTGTCCACGTTGCACTTTGGGGCATTTCCTGTCATGGGCGCTAGGCCTACCCACACAAGTGAGGTATCATTTTTATCGGGAGACGTGGGGGAACGCTGGGTGGAAGGAAATTTGTGGCTCCTCTCAGATTCCAGAACTTTCTGCCACAGAAATGTTAGGAACATGTGTTTTTTTAGCCAAATTTTGAGGTTTGCAAAGGATTCTGGGTAACAGATCCTGGTCCGAACAACACAAGTCACCCCATCTTGGATTCCCCTAGGTCTCTAGTTTTCAGAAATGCACAGGTTTGGTAGGTTTCCCTAGGTGGCGGCTGAGCTACAAGCCAAAATCTACAGGTAGGCACTTTGCAAAAAACACCTCTGTTTTCCTTCACAAATTTGCATGTGTCCACGTTGCGCTTTGGGGCGTTTTCTGTCACGGGCGCTAGGCCTACCCACACAAGTGAGGTATCATTTTTATCGGGAGACCTGGGGGAACGCTGGGTGGAAGGAAATTTGTGGCTCCTCTCAGATTCCAGAACTTTCTGCCACAGAAATGTTAGGAACATGTGTTTTTTCAGCCAAATTTTGAGGTTTGCAAAGGATTCTGGGTAACAGACCCTGGTCCGAGCCGCACAAGTCACCCCATCTTGTATTCCCCTAGGTCTCTAGTTTTCAGAAATGCACAGGTTTGGTAGGTTTCCCTAGGTGGCGGCTGAGCTACAAGCCAAAATCTACAGGTAGGCACTTTGCAAAAAACACCTCTGTTTTCCTTCACAAATTTGGATGAGTCCACGTTGCGCTTTGGGGCGTTTTCTGTCACGGGCGCTAGGCCTACCCACACAAGTGAGGTATCATTTTATCGGGAGACGTGGGGGAACGCTGGGTGGAAGGAAATTTGTGGCTCCTCTCAGATTCTAGAACTTTCTGCCACAGAAATGTTAGGAACATGTGTTTTTTCAGCCAAATTTTGAGGTTTGCAAAGGATTCTGGGTAACAGAACCTGGTCCGAGCCACACAAGTCACCCCATCTTGGATTCCCCTAGGTCTCTAGTTTTCAGAAATGCACAGGTTTGGTAGGTTTTCCCTAGGTGGCGGCTGAGCTACAAGACAAAATCTACAGGTAGGCACTTTGCAAAAAACACCTCTGTTTTCCTTCAAAAATTTGGCTGTGTCCACGTTGCGCTTTGGGGCATTTCCTGTCACGGGCGCTAGGCCTACCCACACAAGTGAGGTATCATTTTTATCGGGAGACGTGGGGGAACGCTGGGTGGAAGGAAATTCGTGGCTCCTCTCAGATTCCAGAACTTTCTGCCACAGAAATGTGAGGAACATGTGTTTTTTTAGCCAAATTTTGAGGTTTGCAAAGGATTCTGGGTAACAGAACCTGGTTCGAACCACACAAGTCACCCCATCTTGGATTCCCCTAGGTCTCTAGTTTTCAGAAATGCAAAGGTTTGGTAGGTTTCCCTAGGTGGCGGCTGAGCTACAAGCCAAAATCTACAGGTAGGCACTTTGCAAAAAACTCCTCCGTTTTCCTTCACAAATTTGGATGTGTCCACGTTGCGCTTTGGGGCGTTTTCTGTCAGCGGGCGCTAGGCCTACCCACACAAGTGAGGTATCATTTTTATCGGGAGACGTGGGGGAACGCTGGGTGGAAGGAAATGTGTGGCTCCTCTCAGATTCCAGAACTTTCTACCACAGAAATGTTAGGAACATGTGTTTTTTTAGCCAAATTTTGAGGTTTGCAAAGGATTCTGGATAACAGAACCTGGTCCGAGCCACACAAGTCACCCCATATTGGATTCCCCTCGGTCTCTTGTTTTCAGAAATGCACAGGTTTGGTAGGTTTCCCTAGGTGGGCGGCTGAGCTACAGGCCAAAATCTACAGGTAGGCACTTTGCAAAAAACACCTCTGTTTTCCTTCAAAAATTTGGCTGTGTCCACGTTGCGCTTTGGGGCATTTCCTGTCACGGGCGCTAGGCCTACCCACACAAGTGAGGTATCATTTTTATCGGGAGACCTGGGGGAACGCTTGGTGGAAGGAAATTCGTGGCTCCTCTCAGATTCCAGAACTTTCTGCCACAGAAATGTTAGGAACATGTGTTTTTTTAGCCAAATTTTGAGGTTTGCAAAGGATTCTGGGTAACAGATCCTGGTCCGAGCCACACAAGTAACCCCATCTTGGAGGATTCCCCTAGGTCTCTAGTTTTCAGAAATGCACAGGTTTGGTAGGTTTCCCTAGGTGGCGGCTGAGCTACAAGCCAAAATCTACAGGTAGGCACTTTGCAAAAAACACCTCTGTTTTCCTTCACAAATTTGGATGTGTCCACGTTGCGCTTTGGGGCGTTTTCTGTCACGGGCGCTAGGCCTACCCACACAAGTGAGGTATCATTTTTATCGGGAGACGTGGGGGAACGCTGGGTGGAAGGAAATTTGTGGCTCCTCTCAGAATCCAGAACTTTCTGCCACAGAAATGTTAGGAACATGTGTTTTTTTAGCCAAATTTTTAGGTTTGCAAAGGATTCTGGGTAACAGAACCTGATCCGAACAACACAAGTCACCCCATCTTGGATTCCCCTAGGTCTCTAGTTTTCAGAAATGCACAGGTTTGGTAGGTTTCCCTAGGTGGCGGCTGAGCTACAAGCCAAAATCTACAGGTAGGCACTTTGCAAAAAACACCTCTGTTTCTTCCTTCACAAATTTGGATGTGTCCACGTTGCGCTTTGGGGCGTTTTCTGTCACGGGCGCTAGGCCTACCCACACAAGTGAGGTATCATTTTTATCGGGAGACGTGGGGGGAACGCTGGGTGGAAGGAAATTTGTGGTTCCTCTCAGATTCCAGAACTTTCTGCCACAGAAATGTTAGGAACATGTGTTTTTTTTAGCCAAAGTTTGAGGTTTGCAAAGGATTCTGGGTAACAGATCCTGGTCCGAGCCACACAAGTCACCCCATCTTGGATTCCCCTAGGTCTCTAGTTTTCAGAAATGCACAGGTTTGGAAGGTTTCCCTAAGGTGGCGGCTGAGCTACAAGCCAAAATCTACAGGTAGGCACTTTGCAAAAAACACCTCTGTTTTCCTTCACAAATTTGGATGAGTCCACGTTGCGCTTTGGCGGCGTTTTCTGTCACGGGCGCTAGGCCTACCCACACAAGTGAGGTATCATTTTATCGGGAGACGTGGGGAACGCTGGGTGGAAGGAAATTTGTGGCTCCTCTCAGATTCTAGAACTTTCTGCCACAGAAATGTTAGGAACATGTGTTTTTTCAGCCAAATTTTGAGGTTTGCAAAGGATTCTGGGTAACAGAACCTGGTCCGAGCCACACAAGTCACCCCATCTTGGATTCCCCTAGGTCTCTAGTTTTCAGAAATGCACAGGTTTGGTAGGTTTCCCTAGGTGGCGGCTGAGCTACAAGACAAAATCTACAGGTAGGCACTTTGCAAAAAACACCTCTGTTTTCCTTCAAAAATTTGGCTGTGTCCACGTTGCGCTTTGGGGCATTTCCTGTCACGGGCGCTAGGCCTACCCACACAAGTGAGGTATCATTTTTATCGGGAGACGTGGGGGAACGCTGGGTGGAAGGAAATTCGTGGCTCCTCTCAGATTCCAGAACTTCTGCCACAGAAATGTGAGGAACATGTGTTTTTTTAGCAAATTTTGAGGTTTGCAAAGGATTCTGGTAACAGAACCTGGTTCGAACCACACAAGTCACACCATCCTTGGATTCCCCTAGGTCTCTAGTTTTCAGAAATGCAAAGGTTTGGTAGGTTTCCCTAGGTGGCGGCTGAGGCTACAAGCCAAAATCTACAGGTAGGCACTTTGCAAAAAACTCCTCCGTTTTCCTTCACAAATTTGGATGTGTCCACGTTGCGCTTTGGGGCGTTTTCTGTCGCGGGCGCTAGGCCCTACCCACACAAGTGAGGTATCATTTTTATCGGGAGACGTGGGGGAACGCTGGGTGGAAGGAAATGTGTGGGCTCCTCTCAGATTCCAGAACTTTCTACCACAGAAATGTTAGGAACATGTGTTTTTTTAGCCAAATTTTGAGGTTTGCAAAGGATTCTGGATAACAGAACCTGGTCCGAGCCACACAAGTCACCCCATATTGGATTCCCCTCGGTCTCTTGTTTTCAGAAATGCACAGGTTTGGTAGGTTTCCTAGGTGGCGGCTGAGCTACAGGCCAAAATCTACAGGTAGGCACTTTGCAAAAAACACCTCTGTTTTCCTTCAAAAATTTGGCTGTGTCCACGTTGCGCTTTGGGGCATTTCCTGTCACGGGCGCTAGGCCTACCCACACAAGTGAGTATCATTTTTATTCGGGAGACCTGGGGGAACGCTTGGTGGAAGGAAATTCGTGGCTCCTCTCAGATTCCAGAACTTTCTGCCACAGAAATGTTAGGAACATGTGTTTTTTTAGCCAAATTTTGAGGTTTGCAAAGGATTCTGGGTAACAGATCCTGTCCGAGCCACACAAGTAACCCCATCTTGGATTCCCCTAGGTCTCTAGTTTTCAGAAATGCACAGGTTTGGTAGGTTTCCCTAGGTGGCGGCTGAGCTACAAGCAAAATCTACAGGTAGGCACTTTGCAAAAAACACCTCTGTTTTCCTTCACAAATTTGGATGTGTCCACGTTGCGCTTTGGGGCGTTTTCTGTCACGGGCGCTAGGCTCTACCCACACAAGTGAGGTATCATTTTTATCGGGAGACGTGGGGGGAACGCTGGGTGGAAGGAAATTTGTGGCTCCTCTCAGAATCCAGAACTTTCTGCCACAGAAATGTTAGGAACATGTGTTTTTTTAGCCAAATTTTTAGGTTTGCAAAGGATTCTGGGTAACAGAACCTGATCCGAACAACACAAGTCACCCCATCTTGGATTCCCCTAGGTCTCTAGTTTTCAGAAATGCACAGGTTTGGTAGGTTTCCCTAGGTGGCGGCTGAGCTACAAGCCAAAATCTACAGGTAGGCACTTTGCAAAAAACACCTCTGTTTTCCTTCACAAATTTGAATGTGTCCACGTTGCGCTTTGGGGCGTTTCTGTCACGGGCGCTAGGCCTACCCACACAAGTGAGGTATCATTTTTATCGGGAGACGTGTGGGAACGCTGGGTGGAAGGAAATTTGTGGTTCCTCTCAGATTCCAGAACTTTCTGCCACAGAAATGTTAGGAACATGTGTTTTTTTAGCCAAAGTTTGAGGTTTGCAAAGGATTCTGGGTAACAGATCCTGGTCCGAGCCACACAAGTCACCCCATCTTGGATTCCCCTAGGTCTCTAGTTTTCAGAAATGCACAGGTTTGGAAGGTTTCCCTAGGTGGCGGCTGAGCTACAAGCCAAAATCTACAGGTAGGCACTTTGCAAAAAACACCTCTGTTTTCCTTCACAAATTTGGATGAGTCCACGTTGCGCTTTGGGGCGTTTTCTGTCACGGGCGCTAGGCCTACCCACACAAGTGAGGTATCATTTTTATCGGGAGACGTGGGGGGAACGCTGAGTGGAAGGAAATTTGTGGCTCCTCTCAGATTCCAGAACTTTCTGCCACAGAAATGTTAGGAACATGTGTTTTTTCAGCCAAATTTTGAGGTTTGCAAAGGATTCTGGGTAACAGAACCTGGTCCGAGCCACACAAGTCACCCCATCTTGGATTCCCCTAGGTCTCTAGTTTTCAGAAATGCACAGGTTTGGTAGGTTTCCCTAGGTGGCGGCTGAGCTACAAGACAAAATCTACAGGTAGGCACTTTGCAAAAAACACCTCAGTTTTCCTTCAAAAATTGGGCTGTGTCTACGTTGCGCTTTGGGGCATTTTCCTGTCGCGGGCGCTAGGCCTACCCACACAAGTGAGGTATCATTTTTATCGGGAGACGTGGGGGAACGCTGGGTGGAAGGAAATTCGTGGCTCCTCTCAGATTCCAGAATTTTCTGCCACAGAAATGTGAGGAACATGTGTTTTTTTAGCCAAATTTTGAGGTTTGCAAAGGATTCTGGGTAACAGAACCTGGTCCGAGCCACACAAGTCACCCCATCTTGGATTCCCCTAGGTCTCTAGTTTTCAGAAATGCACAGGTTTGGTAGGTTTCCCTAGGTGGCGGCTGAGCTACAAGCCAAAATCTACAGGTAGGCACTTTGCAAAAAACACCTCTGTTTTCCTTCACAAATATGGATGTGTCCTCGTTGCGCTTTGGGGCGTTTTCTGTCGCGGGCGCTAGGCCTACCCACACAAGTGAGGTATCATTTTTATCGGGAGACGTGGGGGAACGCTGGGTGGAAGGAAATTTGTGGCTCCTCTCAGATTCCAGAACATTCTGCCACAGAAATGTTAGGAACATGTGTTTTTTTAGCCAAATTTTGAGGTTTGCAAAGGATTCTGGGTAACATAACCTGGTCCGAACCACACATGTCACCCCATCTTGGATTCCCCTAGGTCTCTAGTTTTCAGAAATGCACAGGTTTGGTAGGTTTCCCTAGGTGGCGGCTGAGCTACAAGCCAAAATCTACAGGTAGGCACTTTGCAAAAAACACCTCTGTTTTCCTTCAAAAATTTGGCTGTGTCTACGTTGCGCTTTGGGGCGTTTCCTGTCGCGGGCGCTAGGCCTACCCACACAAGTGAGGTATCATTTTTATCGGGAGACGTGGGGGAACGCTGGGTGGAAGGAAATTCGTGGCTCCTCTCAGATTCCAGAATTTTCTGCCACAGAAATGTTAGGAACATGTGTTTTTTCAGCCAAATTTTGAGGTTTGCAAAGGATTCTGGGTAACAGAACCTGGTCCGAGCCACACAAGTCACCCCATCTTGGATTCCCCTAGGTCTCTAGTTTTCAGAAATGCACAGGTTTGGTAGGTTTCCCTAGGTGGCGGCTGAGCTACAAGCCAAAATCTACAGGTAGGCACTTTGCAAAAAACACCTCTGTTTTCCTTCACAAATTGGGCTGTGTCTACGTTGCGCTTTGGGGCATTTTCCTGTCGCGGGCGCTAGGCCTACCCACACAAGTGAGGTATCATTTTTATCAGGAGACGTGGGGGAACGCTGGGTGGAAGGAAATTCGTGGCTCCTCTCAGATTCCAGAATTTTCTGCCACAGAAATGTGAGGAACATGTGTTTTTTTAGCCAAATTTTGAGGTTTGCAAAGGATTCTGGGTAACAGAACCTGGTCCGAGCCACACAAGTCACCCCATCTTGGATTCCCCTAGGTCTCTAGTTTTCAGAAATGCACAGGTTTGGTAGGTTTCCCAAGGTGGCGGCTGAGCTACAAGCCAAAATCTACAGGTAGGCACTTTGCAAAAAACACCTCTGTTTTCCTTCACAAATTTGGATGTGTCCACGTTGCGCTTTGGGGCGTTTTCTGTCACGGGCGCTAGGCCTACCCACACAAGTGAGGTATCATTTTTATCGGGAGACGTGGGGGAACGCTGGGTGGAAGGAAATTTGTGGCTCCTCTCAGATTCCAGAACTTTCTGCCACAGAAATGTTAGGAACATGTGTTTTTTTAGCCAAAGTTTGAGGTTTGCAAAGGATTCTGGGTAACAGATCCTGGTCCGAGCCACACAAGTCACCCCATCTTGGATTCCCCTAGGTCTCTAGTTTTCAGAAATGCACAGGTTTGGAAGGTTTCCCTAGGTGGCGGCTGAGCTACAAGCCAAAATCTACAGGTAGGCACTTTGCAAAAAACACCTCTGTTTTCCTTCACAAATTTGGATGAGTCCACGTTGCGCTTTGGGGCGTTTTCTGTCACGGGCGCTAGGCCTACCCACACAAGTGAGGTATCATTTTTATCGGGAGACGTGGGGGAACGCTGAGTGGAAGGAAATTTGTGGCTCCTCTCAGATTCCAGAACTTTCTGCCACAGAAATGTTAGGAACATGTGTTTTTTCAGCCAAATTTTGAGGTTTGCAAAGGATTCTGGGTAACAGAACCTGGTCCGAGCCACACAAGTCACCCCATCTTGGATTCCCCTAGGTCTCTAGTTTTCAGAAATGCACAGGTTTGGTAGGTTTCCCTAGGTGGCGGCTGAGCTACAAGACAAAATCTACAGGTAGGCACTTTGCAAAAAACACCTCTGTTTTCCTTCAAAAATTGGGCTGTGTCTACGTTGCGCTTTGGGGCATTTTCCTGTCGCGGGCGCTAGGCCTACCCACACAAGTGAGGTATCATTTTTATCGGGAGACGTGGGGGAACGCTGGGTGGAAGGAAATTCGTGGCTCCTCTCAGATTCCAGAATTTTCTGCCACAGAAATGTGAGGAACATGTGTTTTTTTAGCCAAATTTTGAGGTTTGCAAAGGATTCTGGGTAACAGAACCTGGTCCGAGCCACACAAATCACCCCATCTTGGATTCCCCTAGGTCTCTAGTTTTCAGAAATGCACAGGTTTGGTAGGTTTCCCAAGGTGGCGGCTGAGCTACAAGCCAAAATCTACAGGTAGGCACTTTGCAAAAAACACCTCTGTTTTCCTTCAAAAATTTGGCTGTGTCTACGTTGCGCTTTGGGGCGTTTCCTGTCGCGGGCGCTAGGCCTACCCACACAAGTGAGGTATCATTTTTATCGGGAGACGTGGGGGAACGCTGGGTGGAAGGAAATTCGTGGCTCCTCTCAGATTCCAGAATTTTCTGCCACAGAAATGTGAGGAACATGTGTTTTTTTAGCCAAATTTTGAGGTTTGCAAAGGATTCTGGGTAACAGAACCTGGTCCGAGCCACACAAGTCACCCCATCTTGGATTCCCCTAGGTCTCTAATTTTCAGAAATGCACAGGTTTGGTAGGTTTCCCTAGGTGGCGGCTGAGCTACAAGCCAAAATCTACAGGTAGGCACTTTGCAAAAAACACCTCTGTTTTCCTTCAAAAATTTGGCTGTGTCTACGTTGCGCTTTGGGGCGTTTCCTGTCGCGGGCGCTAGGCCTACCCACACAAGTGAGGTATCATTTTTATCGGGAGACGTGGGGGAACGCTGGGTGGAAGGAAATTCGTGGCTCCTCTCAGATTCCAGAATTTTCTGCCACAGAAATGTTAGGAACATGTGTTTTTTCAGCCAAATTTTGAGGTTTGCAAAGGATTCTGGGTAACAGAACCTGGTCCGAGCCACACAAGTCACCCCATCTTGGATTCCCCTAGGTCTCTAGTTTTCAGAAATGCACAGGTTTGGTAGGTTTCCCTAGGTGGCGGCTGAGCTACAAGCCAAAATCTACAGGTAGGCACTTTGCAAAAAACACCTCTGTTTTCCTTCACAAATTGGGCTGTGTCTACGTTGCGCTTTGGGGCATTTTCCTGTCGCGGGCGCTAGGCCTACCCACACAAGTGAGGTATCATTTTTATCAGGAGACGTGGGGGAACGCTGGGTGGAAGGAAATTCGTGGCTCCTCTCAGATTCCAGAATTTTCTGCCACAGAAATGTGAGGAACATGTGTTTTTTTAGCCAAATTTTGAGGTTTGCAAAGGATTCTGGGTAACAGAACCTGGTCCGAGCCACACAAGTCACCCCATCTTGGATTCCCCTAGGTCTCTAGTTTTCAGAAATGCACAGGTTTGGTAGGTTTCCCAAGGTGGCGGCTGAGCTACAAGCCAAAATCTACAGGTAGGCACTTTGCAAAAAACACCTCTGTTTTCCTTCACAAATTTGGATGTGTCCACGTTGCGCTTTGGGGCGTTTTCTGTCACGGGCGCTAGGCCTACCCACACAAGTGAGGTATCATTTTTATCGGGAGACGTGGGGGAACGCTGGGTGGAAGGAAATTTGTGGCTCCTCTCAGATTCCAGAACTTTCTGCCACAGAAATGTTAGGAACATGTGTTTTTTTAGCCAAAGTTTGAGGTTTGCAAAGGATTCTGGGTAACAGATCCTGGTCCGAGCCACACAAGTCACCCCATCTTGGATTCCCCTAGGTCTCTAGTTTTCAGAAATGCACAGGTTTGGAAGGTTTCCCTAGGTGGCGGCTGAGCTACAAGCCAAAATCTACAGGTAGGCACTTTGCAAAAAACACCTCTGTTTTCCTTCACAAATTTGGATGAGTCCACGTTGCGCTTTGGGGCGTTTTCTGTCACGGGCGCTAGGCCTACCCACACAAGTGAGGTATCATTTTTATCGGGAGACGTGGGGGAACGCTGAGTGGAAGGAAATTTGTGGCTCCTCTCAGATTCCAGAACTTTCTGCCACAGAAATGTTAGGAACATGTGTTTTTTCAGCCAAATTTTGAGGTTTGCAAAGGATTCTGGGTAACAGAACCTGGTCCGAGCCACACAAGTCACCCCATCTTGGATTCCCCTAGGTCTCTAGTTTTCAGAAATGCACAGGTTTGGTAGGTTTCCCTAGGTGGCGGCTGAGCTACAAGACAAAATCTACAGGTAGGCACTTTGCAAAAAACACCTCTGTTTTCCTTCAAAAATTGGGCTGTGTCTACGTTGCGCTTTGGGGCATTTTCCTGTCGCGGGCGCTAGGCCTACCCACACAAGTGAGGTATCATTTTTATCGGGAGACGTGGGGGAACGCTGGGTGGAAGGAAATTCGTGGCTCCTCTCAGATTCCAGAATTTTCTGCCACAGAAATGTGAGGAACATGTGTTTTTTTAGCCAAATTTTGAGGTTTGCAAAGGATTCTGGGTAACAGAACCTGGTCCGAGCCACACAAATCACCCCATCTTGGATTCCCCTAGGTCTCTAGTTTTCAGAAATGCACAGGTTTGGTAGGTTTCCCAAGGTGGCGGCTGAGCTACAAGCCAAAATCTACAGGTAGGCACTTTGCAAAAAACACCTCTGTTTTCCTTCAAAAATTTGGCTGTGTCTACGTTGCGCTTTGGGGCGTTTCCTGTCGCGGGCGCTAGGCCTACCCACACAAGTGAGGTATCATTTTTATCGGGAGACGTGGGGGAACGCTGGGTGGAAGGAAATTAGTGGCTCCTCTCAGATTCCAGAACTTTCTGCCACAGAAATGTGAGGAACATGTGTTTTTTTAGCCACATTTTGAGGATTGCAAAGGATTTTGGGTATTAGAACCTGGTCCGAGCCACACAAGTCACCCCATCTTGGATTCCCCTAGGTCTCTAGTTTTCAGAAATGCACAGGTTTGGTAGGTTTCCCTAGGTGGCGGCTGAGCTACAAGCCAAAATCTACAGGTAGGCACTTTGCAAAAAACACCTCTGTTTTCCTTCACAAATTTGGATGTGTCCACGTTGCGCTTTGGGGCGTTTTCTGACACGGGCGCTAGGCCTACCCACACAAGTGAGGTATCATTTTTATCGGGAGACGTGGGGGAACGCTGGGTGGAAGGAAATTTGTGGCTCCTCTCAGATTCCAGAACTTTCTGCCACAGAAATGTTAGGAACATGTGTTTTTTCAGCCACATTTTGAGGTTTGCAAAGGATTCTGGGTAACAGAATCTGGTCCGAGCCACACAAGTCACCCCATCTTGGATTCCCCTAGGTCTCTAGTTTTCAGAAATGCACAGGTTTGGTAGGTTTCCCTAGGTGGCGGCTGAGCTACAGGCCAAAATCTACAGGTAGGCACTTTGCAAAAAACACCTCTGTTTTTCTTCAAAAATTTGGCTGTGTCCACGTTGCGCTTTGGGGCATTTCCTGTCACGGGCGCTAGGCCTACCCACACAAGTGAGGTATCATTTTTATCGGGAGACCTGGGGGAACGCTGGGTGGAAGGAAATTCGTGGCTCCTCTCAGATTCCAGAACTTTCTGCCACAGAAATGTTAGGAACATGTGTTTTTTTAGCCAAATTTTGAGGTTTGCAAAGGATTCTGGGTAACAGATCCTGGTCCGAGCCACACAAGTAACCCCATCTTGGATTCCCCTAGGTCTCTAGTTTTCAGAAATGCACAGGTTTGGTAGGTTTCCCTAGGTGGCGGCTGAGCTACAAGCCAAAATCTACAGGTAGGCACTTTGCAAAAAACACCTCTGTTTTCCTTCACAAATTTGGATGTGTCCACGTTGCTCTTTGGGGCGTTTTCTGTCACGGGCGCTAGGCCTACCCACACAAGTGAGGTATCATTTTTATCGGGAGACGTGGGGGAACGCTGGGTGGAAGGAAATTCATGGCTCCTCTCAGATTCCAGAACTTTCTGCCACAGAAATGTGAGGAACATGTGTTTTTTTAGCCACATTTTGAGGATTGAAAAGGATTCTGGGTAACAGAACCTGGTCCGAGCCACACAAGTCACCCCATCTTGGATTCCCCTAGGTCTCTAGTTTTCAGAAATGCACAGGTTTGGTAGGTTTCCCTAGGTGGCGGCTGAGCTACAAGCCAAAATCTACGGGTAGGCACTTTGCAAAAAACACCTCTGTTTTCCTTCAAAAATTGGGCTGTGTCTACGTTGCGCTTTGGGGCATTTTCCTGTCGCGGGCGCTAGGCCTACCCACACAAGTGAGGTATCATTTTTATCGGGAGACGTGGGGGAACGCTGGGTGGAAGGAAATTCGTGGCTCCTCTCAGATTCCAGAACTTTCTGCCACAGAAATGTGAGGAACATGTGTTTTTTTAGCCAAATTTTGAGGTTTGCAAAAGATTCTGGGTAACAGAACCTGGTTCGAACCACACAAGTCACCCCATCTTGGATTCCCCTAGGTCTCTAGTTTTCAGAAATGCAAAGGTTTGGTAGGTTTCCCTAGGTGGCGGCTGAGCTACAAGCCAAAATCTACAGGTAGGCACTTTGCAAAAAACACCTCTGTTTTCCTTCACAAATTTGGATGTGTCCACGTTGCGCTTTGGGGCGTTTTCTGTCACGGGCGCTAGGCCTACCCACCCAAGTGAGGTATCATTTTTATCGGGAGACGTGGGGGAACGCTGGGTGGAAGGAAATTTGTGGCTCCTCTCAGATTCCAGAACTTTCTGCCACAGAAATGTTAGGAACATGTGTTTTTTTAGCCAAATTTTGAGGTTTGCAAAGGATTCTGGGTAACAGAACCTGATCCGAACAACACAAGTCACCCCATCTTGGATTCCCCTAGGTCTCTAGTTTTCAGAAATGCACAGGTTTGGTAGGTTTCCCTAGGTGGCGGCTGAGCTACAAGCCAAAATCTACAGGTAGGCACTTTGCAAAAAACACCTCTGTTTTCCTTCACAAATTTGGATGTGTCCACGTTGCGCTTTGGGGCGTTTTCTGTCACGGGCGCTAGGCCTACCCACACAAGTGAGGTATCATTTTTATCGGGAGACGTGGGGGAACGCTGGGTGGAAGGAAATTTGTGGCTCCTCTCAGATTCCAGAACTTTCTGCCACAGAAATGTTAGGAACATGTGTTTTTTTAGCCAAAGTTTGAGGTTTGCAAAGGATTCTGGGTAACAGATCCTGGTCCGAGCCACACAAGTCACCCCATCTTGGATTCCCCTAGGTCTCTAGTTTTCAGAAATGCACAGGTTTGGAAGGTTTCCCTAGGTGGCGGCTGAGCTACAAGCCAAAATCTACAGGTAGGCACTTTGCAAAAAACACCTCTGTTTTCCTTCACAAATTTGGATGAGTCCACGTTGCGCTTTGGGGCGTTTTCTGTCACGGGCGCTAGGCCTACCCACACAAGTGAGGTATCATTTTTATCGGGAGACGTGGGGGAACGCTGAGTGGAAGGAAATTTGTGGCTCCTCTCAGATTCCAGAACATTCTGCCACAGAAATGTTAGGAACATGTGTTTTTTTAGCCAAATTTTTAGGTTTGCAAAGGATTCTGGGTAACATAACCTGGTCCGAACCACACATGTCACCCCATCTTGGATTCCCCTAGGTCTCTAGTTTTCAGAAATGCACAGGTTTGGTAGGTTTCCCTAGGTGGCGGCTGAGCTACAAGCCAAAATCTACAGGTAGGCACTTTGCAAAAAACACCTCTGTTTTCCTTCAAAAATTTGGCTGTGTCTACGTTGCGCTTTGGGGCGTTTCCTGTCGCGGGCGCTAGGCCTACCCACACAAGTGAGGTATCATTTTTATCGGGAGACGTGGGGGAACGCTGGGTGGAAGGAAATTCGTGGCTCCTCTCAGATTCCAGAATTTTCTGCCACAGAAATGTTAGGAACATGTGTTTTTTCAGCCAAATTTTGAGGTTTGCAAAGGATTCTGGGTAACAGAACCTGGTCCGAGCCACACAAGTCACCCCATCTTGGATTCACCTAGGTCTCTAGTTTTCAGAAATGCACAGGTTTGGTAGGTTTCCCTAGGTGGCGGCTGAGCTACAAGCCAAAATCTACAGGTAGGCACTTTGCAAAAAACACCTCTGTTTTCCTTCACAAATTGGGCTGTGTCTACGTTGCGCTTTGGGGCATTTTCCTGTCGCGGGCGCTAGGCCTACCCACACAAGTGAGGTATCATTTTTATCAGGAGACGTGGGGGAACGCTGGGTGGAAGGAAATTCGTGGCTCCTCTCAGATTCCAGAATTTTCTGCCACAGAAATGTGAGGAACATGTGTTTTTTTAGCCAAATTTTGAGGTTTGCAAAGGATTCTGGGTAACAGAACCTGGTCCGAGCCACACAAGTCACCCCATCTTGGATTCCCCTAGGTCTCTAGTTTTCAGAAATGCACAGGTTTGGTAGGTTTCCCAAGGTGGCGGCTGAGCTACAAGCCAAAATCTACAGGTAGGCACTTTGCAAAAAACACCTCTGTTTTCCTTCAAAAATTTGGCTGTGTCTACGTTGCGCTTTGGGGCGTTTCCTGTCGCGGGCGCTAGGCCTACCCACACAAGTGAGGTATCATTTTTATCGGGAGACGTGGGGGAACGCTGGGTGGAAGGAAATTCGTGGCTCCTCTCAGATTCCAGAACTTTCTGCCACAGAAATGTGAGGAACATGTGTTTTTTTAGCCACATTTTGAGGATTGCAAAGGATTCTGGGTAACAGAACCTGGTCCGAGCCACACAAGTCACCCCATCTTGGATTCCCCTAGGTCTCTAGTTTTCAGAAATGCACAGGTTTGGTAGGTTTCCCTAGGTGGCGGCTGAGCTACAAGCCAAAATCTACAGGTAGGCACTTTGCAAAAAACACCTCTGTTTTCCTTCACAAATTTGGATGTGTCCACGTTGCGCTTTGGGGCGTTTTCTGTCACGGGCGCTAGGCCTACCCACACAAGTGAGGTATCATTTTTATCGGGAGACGTGGGGGAACGCTGGGTGGAAGGAAATTCGTGGCTCCTCTCAGATTCCAGAATTTTCTGCCACAGGAATGTTAGGAACATGTGTTTTTTTAGCCAAATTTTGAGGTTTGCAAAGGATTCTGGGTAACAGAACCTGGTCCGAGCCACACAAGTCACCCCATCTTGGATTCCCCTAGGTCTCTAGTTTTCAGAAATGCACAGGTTTGGTAGGTTTCCCTAGGTGGCGGCTGAGCTACAAGCCAAATTCTACAGGTAGGCACTTTGCAAAAAACACCTCTGTTTTCCTTCACAAATTTGGATGTGTCCACGTTGCGCTTTGGGGCGTTTTCTGTCACGGGCGCTAGGCCTAGCCACACAAGTGAGGTATCATTTTTATCGGGAGACGTGGGGGAAGGCTGGGAGGAAGGAAATGTGTGGCTCCTCTCAGATTGCAGAACTTTCTGCCACAGAAATGTTAGGAACATGTGTTTTTTTAGCCAAATTTTGAGGTTTGCAAAGGATTCTGGATAACAGAACCTGGTCCGAGCCACACAAGTCACCCCATCTTGGATTCCCCTAGGTCTCTTGTTTTCAGAAATGCACAGGTTTGGTAGGTTTCCCTAGGTGGCGGCTGAGCTACAGGCCAAAATCTACAGGTAGGCACTTTGCAAAAAACACCTCTGTTTTCCTTCAAAAATGTGGCTGTGTCTACGTTGCGCTTTGGGGCGTTTCCTGTCGCGGGCGCTAGGCCTACCCACACAAGTGAGGTATCATTTTTATCGGGAGACGTGG